>NC_091566.1:22736345-22738845 GCF_042767895.1 Penaeus vannamei | reverse complement strand
CTTGCAGTTAATCCTTCTGTTTGCTAGTTCCGTCTTCTTGTCACTGGGTCTGTTTTTCGAGCTCTCTTCCTCTTCGTCTCCTTGTTATTGTTATTCTTATTTGCCTTGTTTTTAGTATATTCACCTTCTTATTTTGTTATTATTCTTTTTCTTATTATTCTTATTTTTATTTTCTTTCTTCTTCTTCTTCTTCCTCCTCATCCTCCTCATCATCCCCCTCCTCTTCCCCCTCCTCTCCCTCCTCCTCCTCCTCCTCCCTCTCTTCTTCTTCTTCTTCTTCTTCCTCTTCTTCTTGCTTTTCTTCTTCCTCTTCTTCTTCTTCTTCTTCTTCCTGTTCTTCTACTTCTTCTTCCTCCTCCCTCCTCCCTTCCTCCTTCTCTTCTTCTTCTTCTTCTTCATTTTCTTCTTCTTCTTCTTCCTGTTCTTCTACCTCCTCCTCCTCCATATCTCTCCTCCTCCTCCTCCCTCCTCCTCCTCCTCCTCCTCCTCTCCTTTCCTCTCCTCCTCTTCCTCCTCCTCCTCATCATCATCATTATCATCATTCTCCTCCTCCTCCTCCTCCTCCTCCTCCTCCTCCTCCTCCTCCTCCTCCTCCTCCTCCTCCTCCTCCTCCTCCTCCTCTTCCTCTTCCTCTTCCTCTTCCTCATCATCATCATCATCATCATCATCATCATCATCATCATCATCATCATCATTCTCTTCCTCCTCCTCCTCCTCCTTCTTCCTCCACCTCTTTTACAAACACACATACACCTTGTATATAAAGTTTATATTTTTCTCTGCTCCATCCCGCCATCCCTAATCTTTGATAACAACTTTCCAATTATCATCATTGCAAAGAAATCATGTATTAACCATCGCATCAGCAGTCGTAGAGACATCGGATTCCCATTTCTCTATATAAAGAAAAAGAAAAAGAAAGAAAAAAAAAGAAAAAGCTAATCCCTTTTCATCAATCGCGATATTTTTTTGTGAAAGATTTCTCGAGCCAACTGTTGCGTTTTTCAGTGGGACTTAATTAAACAATAATTTTTATCCCGTCTCCCTAACGGCGCAGATCACGAGACAGAGCCCTAAATCTGAGCCTCCCTCCCCCCCCCTTATCCCCTAATCCCTCCCCCTCCCCTCTCCTCCCCCCTAATCGGTTGATGACCAAAGCCTAAAAGATTAAGAGTGTGTCATGATAACCAGCTGATCTTTTTTTCTCTGGATCGAAGTGAGCTGATAAGCCTGAATCATGACAGCTGAGCTTAGGTGACTTTGCTTGGCATCTTTCTGGCTTTGTTGTTACGTTTTGTATGTTATTTTTCTTCTTCTTTCTTTTGTTTTTTTTTTCAGTTTTCTTCTTTTTAATCTTCTTCGTCTTATTATTATCTTATTGATCATTATCTTTCCTCGTCTTCTTGTTCTTTTTTTATTTTTTTTCCTTTCTTTTCCTTTTTACTCTCTTTCGACTTCTTATTCTTCTTATTCTTCTCCTTGCTATTCTTCGTCTGTTTGTTCCTCTTCCTATTCATCCCCTTTTTCTTCGTCTTTTACTTTGTCTTTCAAATTCCTTTCTTTTTTTTATCCTACGTTCGCCTCCATCCCGCAGGATAAAAGGGAAGAGAGGGATAACTTTTCTTTCAATACTGGAAATGAGAGTAATGCCCTTTGATGTTGCCATACGGAGGACACACAGGTATAGAAAAGCTTTTGCGACTGCGGAAGTTGAATAAAAGTCAAATAAGTCCTTCGGGGAATCTAAATTTAGAATCGATGCGATGATCCCGAGGGTATGTCTCCGAAATTTCTTGAGTGGACATGGCTCCTTCCTGCCATCAATATCCTCGGGGGAATCCCCTGTCGCGTCTCCAAAGGTCTCGGCGAATTCTCCTTCGGTGGCGGAGTCGGGGGACCAGGGGGCTGATCGGAGGGGGGGGGCACCTTCCTTTTCGAGGGGGGGGGGGCACTTTCCTTTTCGAGGGGGGGGCACTTTCCTTTTCGAGGGGGGGGGGGCACTTTCCTTTTCGAGGGGGGGGGGGCACTTTCCTTTTCGAGAGGGGGGGGCACTTTCCTTTTCGAGGGAGGGGGGGCACTTTCCTTTTCGAGGAGGGGGGGCACTTTCCTTTTTCGAGGAGGGGGGGCACTTTCCTTTTCCAGGGAGGGGGGGCACTTTCCTTTTTTTTCGAGGGGGGGGAGCACTTTCCTTTTCGAGGAGGGGGGGGGCACTCTCCTTTTCGAGGGGGGAGTGAGGGGTGGAAGTACACAAGGAGGAGGAGGAGGAGGTGAGGGAAGAAAGAAAAGGAGGAGGAGAGAAAGAAGAAGAAAGGGAAGAATGGAACGAAGATGAAGGAGAAAAAGTGAAATGATTAAGATGACAATGATAATTAAGAAGGAGAAGAATAAGATGATAATGATGCTGCTGATGATGATGGTGAGAAAGAAGAAGGAGAAAATGAATAAATAAAGCTTGCTCGCCGCTGAAAACAGCTCCCTTTAGAAACATCGAGTTCTGCGT
>NC_091566.1:22696345-22718845 GCF_042767895.1 Penaeus vannamei | reverse complement strand
CTATTTTGTACATACCAATTCTGAGACAAAATTTAACGCTGTCTCGTTTATATTTCCTCGAAGAAGGGAAAGTTCCGCTTCATTTTATAGAAAACTGAAAGCAAACAGGAACCACAGAAAAAAACGATATAAACCTACAAAGATAATAAACACAGCCATCAGAGGTACGAATCCATTGTTACGCTACATTTTCAACCGAAATTCTGGATGTTAGCGCCGAATCTAGCGGTAGTGAAGCGAGAAATCCCACGCTAGAAATCAGGGCGCGGAACGTGGGCTGCGTTGGGCGGGGCAGGGCGAAGGTGGGTCGGGGGCGTGGAGGGAGGGAGGGAGGGAGGGGGGGAGGGAGGGGGCGGGGCTGGGGAGGAGCGGGAGGCTAGATAAAACAGGTTTAACGAGAATCAAACAATACGGGATTTGCGGTGAAGGGCGCTGAAATGTAGCGGAAATGGTTGTGTTGTTGCAGAGGGGTCGGGGGAAGGGGGGGGAGGGGGATTTCGTTGAGACGTAGGAGAGGGAGAGTAAGAGAGAGAGAGAAAAAAAAAGATTTGGCAAGGAAGTTGATAGATAGAAGACACGGCTGAGAGATCGCGAGGGAGATGTAGCGGGGAGATGAGAGATGCTGAAAAGGAATGGCGGTCCTCTGACACTGTAGCGAAAACTCACGAGACCAAAAATCTAAAATGTAGCGAGGAGAGGTAGGCGAGCGAGAGAAATAAGGCTGTCTTTTCGGGGAAGCGGTGATGTTGCAGGAGATCCGAGCAAGGAAAGAAGAAATTGCGAGCGCCGTCCATCTTATTTCTCGTCTTCTTCTTCTCCATCCTCCGTTTCGTTTTCAATTCTGTGTTCTTCCTTTCTTCTACTTTTCTTTCCTTTTCTCTTACTCCTTATCCCCATCTTCTACATCTGCTTCTTCTTTCTTCTCTATTCGATCTCCCTTTTTTATCAATATCCTTCTCTTTCACCTTCTCCTCCTCTCCTTCACATCATTCCTTCTCCTTCTGTCTCTTCCTCAATCGACTAATACCTACCCTTCAAAAAGATTAAAAGATAAATAGACAAAACATGAATAAATCAATAGAAAAGGATAGAAAATGGACAGCGCACATCGTCCTCGCCGCCGACGCCGCTCTCGCAGGCACCGCCACTTCCCACAGGAGAACACGAGCACCAAACGCTAATATAGAAATCGGCCGACGAGTACACGAGACCCGAGCTTTTATTAATGGAAAGCCACTTATTCCCTCGGTCTTGCTAAATGGATTTCCTTAAACAAAATCTGTTGCCACGATTCAGCCGCCGCGTGGGATGGACAGTGATTGCGTGCTTTCTGTTGAGGACTGGGATTGCAAATTTGCTACTTCTAATTGGCAAATTCCAGGTGCGGTGGAGATGGAGCACCGCGTTGGGGCGGAGAGGCTTTGGTTTGTTCATTTGCGTTAATGGTGTTTAGATGTAATGTGTCTGTTTATAGTATGTGATATATATGTGCATGCGTACATGTAGACGCACATACATACATGCGTACATGCATATATATAGACATAGATACACGTATGTGTGTGTGTGTGTGTTGAAAAGATAGATATATGTACAGTAAGAGAGAAACAAAAAGAGTCAAAGAGTTCGACAAATAGAAATAATTATAAACATGCATACGCATACACATTCGCGCCCTCATTTATATGTTTCTATCCATGCGTCTATATGCGTGTATGTCCACGTACATGCATGCAAGCGCTTATGTGCGTGTACGTGCGCGCGCTCACCTCCTGCCCCGTCGCAACTCGAACACTCCTATCGTATTCCTTTTAAACGCGTTGAGGTGCCGATCAATAGGCTTCGTTTCGCCAATATGTGAATTAGAATTTCGCTCAAAGGTTTTCTCTCGCTTGTGTATACGTCCTCGGGTCAGCGTTGCCATATTCAACCCTTCCTCTGTCACTGTCACTCGGGCTTCTATTCTACGAGTGATTTCCAATGAAGAGACCTCACCGGCCGGCGCTGAAGATGGCGGTTCGTGTTGCTGGTGTATGCAGTGTCCCTTTAAAATATTAAACTTGTCTTGCAAAGGTCAAAGGACATTGGTATTGGCAACTTTCTGGCTTGCCTTTCATTCTTATTTTTCTTCTTTTTTTTGGGAGGGGGTCCTTTTTTTGTATAATTTTAGAGTCATGTGCTTGATTCTACCAAACGTGGCTATATCAGACTTTTTCTTTTCACGGACAGTCAAGCTACCGGCACACAGGGCCTCGGATTCAGACTGTGGAGTATTTACTACACCCTTTTTCTTCCTTTCACTCTTTCTTTCTTTTTCTTTTTTTCTTTTTTTTTATTCCTATTTTTTTCGGCTGGGGGTAGGGGGGGGGGGACTGAAGAGAACCTGCAGTCAAGTCATTTCGATTGACTCTGGTATTGACACCGAAGCTCGTCTACATGAATCTCCATAAATCCTTTGAATGGCAAAACATATCGCCATACATACATCTTATCGGTATCAAAACATCCAATAGATTTTCTTTTTTTTATGCAAAATGACCACCCGAAAAAGAGGTCCAATTTTCCAGTTTCGATATCCCTCTATCCCTTCCCCTCTCCTCCCCCCTACCCCCTACCCAAAAGCTTGCACTAGGATTGGTTCCTGCCCGCATGCACAGCCCCCCCTCCTCTTATCCCCCCCTCCCCCACCCACCTTCCCTTACCGACCCCCTCCAATCCACGACCGCTGTGGGTCTACGGACATTTTGTTCTCTATCGGTGTTTCAGAATGATTTGCCGTCTGCTCAATTTCATCTCTTGCGCTCGGCAACAGAGAAAGGAAGAGGAAGAGAGAGACGGCGAGAGAGACGGGAGAGAAGGAAAGGGAGGAAGGGAGAGATAGATAGACAAAGAGAGAGAGAGAGATAGAGAGAGAAAGAGAGAGAGAGAGAGAGAGAAAGAAGAGAAGAGAAGAGAAAGAGAGACAAACAGACAGAGTGAAAAAAATACACAAACCTAAAAAGAAAATAATATAAGAAACAAAAAGAGAGATTAAACAAAGAGTGAAGGGAGAGAGAGAAACTTTTCCAACTAAAAAGAGACGGAAAACACTTTCCAAATTAGCCTTAATGTAAGGAAAGTTTCTTAATTTAAGCGATGGGTATACAACATACACGTAAAGTTCTCGAGGATCTATGGTAACATTTTAGCAGTTTTGATCCATTGTTGAGGATATCTCAACATAGTTTCACCTTGAGGTCATAAGGTCAGAGTAATGTGTGGGATTTCAGCCCTTGTGACGAAACGAGGAATTTTACAACTAAATATATCTCCAATTTTTTTAAAATTATGAATAGATGAAATATTCTTAGGACTGAAGCTGGTAAACTTTGGGTGCTGCGTAATGTTAAATGATAAATGTTGAGGATGAGGAATAACTACAGCAGACTGAATGTTTACTACAAGCAAGAGCTCTTGTGTATTTTTGCTCCGAAATATCTAGTAGAAACATGGAAGGTGATGAAATTATTTTGATGATAAACGAATGAAGAAAAACATGAATAAGAATTTATCAGCCTTTTCCCTTTTCATTAATATTTCTATGTTAATTTGCCTATTTGTCACCCCCCCCCTCTCTCTCTCTCTCTCTCTCTCTCTCTCTCTCTCTCTCTCTCTCTCTCTCTCTCTCTCTCACTCTCTCTCTCTCTCTCTTTCTTTCTTTCTCTCTTTCTTTCTTTCTTTCTTTCTTTCTCTCCCTGTCTCTCTCCCGCTCTCTCTCTTTGTCTCTCTCTCTCTCTCTCTCTCTCTCTCTCTCTCTCTCTCTCTCTCTCTCTCCTCCTCCTTCTCCTCCTTCTTCTTCTCCTCCTACCCCTCCACCTCCTTCTCCTCTCCCTCTTTCTCCTCCTCCTCCTCCTCCTTTTCCTTCTCCTTCTCCTCCTCCTTCTCCTCTTCCTTCTCCTCCTCCTCCTCCTCCTCCTTCTCCTCCTCCTCCTCCTCTTTCTCCTCTTCCTCATCTCCCTCCTCCTCTCTTTATATGTATCCAATAAGCGCCCTCGCGATGGAGAACCTAAGGAGTGTTTCTTATTGCCCCTTTCTTCTCTCTGACGTCATCGGCGAGGCGGTGCTGCCACGACGGGTAACTTTCGCTATTTCCCAAAGGACGACGAACACTATCACCGACTGAACGACCGCGGCCATCACTACTACAGCGCTAAAGCTATCATTACAGAAATGACTATTACTGCCAACGCGCGGTCCGAAGGTGTTCAGGCGATGGCACTCTTTGTTCTGTCTTCAAACTCCCACTCTTTAAGTCTTTGTTCAGCTGTTGTTGTTGTTTTTTCACCTCGCTTCCACTTGCTACCTCCACTTATCACTTCCACCTCCACTTGAAGCGTTCCCTCCGAGGCGCTGAACACCTTCGGGAACGGGTTTGAAATTTTGGTGTAGAGGTATTGCGTTGGGGGATACGTACGCTCACAGGCTTATGTTTAATATTTCTATTGTCGTATATCAGGCGTTGTGATTATTGTCTCACAATGATGAAGAAAGTAACATGAATAATCTTGAGGTATTGTTGTTGTTGTTTTTTATTATTCTTTCGATTTCGTTTGATTTAACTTGGTTCTCTTCTCTTCAAGAACCCATATTATCTTCTTACTTGGCTGTTTTCTTTTCGCTATAATCGATTCTTGTCTACAAGATGTAAATTGCCGTCTATCGTACGTTACTTCGTTTACAGAGGTGTTTGCTTACTCTGATTCTATTCAAACGCACTTTGTTTGAGACTCTCCAAATATCCTCTGTGCTTTAACTAGGCATCTACCCCATTAGGCTAATTGCTACAATTACATCATTATTCTGATTAATGTTTACAAAGGGTGGGGCCAGTACTGGAAATATTTTTCGTTCATTAATATTGTTTGCAGTAAAAAGAAGGTACGCTATATAAATATCAGCATAACGCTTTGTGTTATAGGGATATTTTCTTTGGCTAAGACGATGTCAAAGCGACGTGAAGGTACACAAGAGTTAGTATTCATAACCATTAGATGTAATTAAAAAAGAAAGTATTTACGACCATTAGTCACAAACGTCTGCACATAAAGAATCTACTTTTAATCAATTATAGATATAGTGAGCTCCATGGGGGGCGAATAATGACTTTATCTCATGTCATGGTGTTTGACTAATACCTTTTCATTTCTCTTTCTCATGCTACCCTCCGGACACCACAGGTATGTACCACACCCTGCTTCCCAGTGCGTTTTGTTCATTGTACTTTTTGGATCTTTCTTTGCAGATCCACTCTACGGATTGTAAAAGGTTGTTTGTTGTTTTTGTTTTTCTCATTGTATATGTGAAAGAGTAAATATGTGTATGAGTTTATGTTTGTATATGCTTCATGTGTTAGTGTTTCTTTGTGTGTTAACGTGTGTGTGTGTGTTTTATGAAAGGCCTTGTTTGTTTGTTCGCCGCGCGTGTGTGTGCATGTATCCGTCCACTTTTTTCACGGACTATATCATTTACTTACGTGCTACATACAACTAATTAACTGTCTACATAAAAACTCCTAAAAGCAAATAGTTCCCAATGCTTAATTTCAGTTTTTCAATATTAGTATTTAAGGGAGAGAAAAAAAATCTGATAAAATGAATATTTACTCTTCTCAAAAGTAGTCATGGTTGCAAGAATAAGTCATATGTAAAAGTAGATATTAGTAGGTCGTTCAGAATCGTTTATGTTTATTCGACATTAAGTACTTTTCGGCGAATCAAGTTATTCAGTGAATGTGACTCACTGACGAGAATTTGCGGACATTAGAATAATGGTAATAATAGACAAATGAAAAGAAAAAAGGAAAAATATATATATTACTGTTTTTCTTTATATATATGTATATATATATATATATATATATATATATATATATATATATATATATATACATATATATATATATATATATATATATATATATATCATCTTTATATATATATTAGCTATCAAAACTATTCAATTGGTTTTGTCTATTTGTGTTATGACTAGAAAGAATGGTAAAGCTTTGCTGAGAAAATTTTATTATTGTATGATAACAATAATATCTTTTTAGTTATGTGGGATTCCACTGTCATTATTGATAATCCAAGTTATACTCGTCTTAATGGAAACCAGTGAAAAGGGCTCAGGATAAAGGGGGGAGGGAGGTCAAGAACACACCTATGGGGTCATCGAGATAACTAGAGATAAAGGTCATAGAGCTATCAGAAAGGTCAGGGGTCGAGAGAGAGAGAAGCTGGAGGTGGTATGGCGAGCTGGAGAGGAAGATCAGAAACAGATACGAGGGGTTAGGAAAGCGGTAAGAGATAAGCTATAGGGGGAAACAGCTGGAGGTGGGAGAGGAGAGCGAGGCAGGGGACGGCAGGGAAGGCCAGTCGGGCAAGGGGGCGAGCGATGGCAAGGGATTACAGGGGATGGGCAGCAGGGAGGGCGAGGGAGAGCAACGTCGCTTGACAAGGAGGCAAGGTGTGGTAAGGACGAGGAGTCTGAAAGGCGAGGGAACGGCAGGGGTTGAGTAGCTAGGAAGGGAACGAAGATGAAGTCAAGGAACGGAAAGCAGGGGGAAGCAGGGGACGGACAACAAGGATGGCGAGAGACAGTAGGGGAAGCAAAGGATGACAAGGGCGGCACGGGGAATCGGAAACAAAGGACGGCAGAGGACGGGCAGCAATGGAGGCGAAAGACGACAGGGGACGGATACCACAGGAGCCAAGGGGCGGCAGGGAACGGGTGGCAAGAGAAGCAATGGACGGCAGGGGACGAGTAGATTGAGAAGCGAAAGTCGGCAGAGGACGGATAGCAAAGGAAGGAAAAGACAAGAAAAGACGGGTAGCAAGAGAAAGAAAAGACGAATAGTAGAGGAGCCAAGGGACGACAACGAGAGAGGCAAGGTCTGACAGGGGACGGGTAGCCAAGGAAGCAAGGAACGGCAATGGACGGGTAGCACAAGAAACAAGAGAAGCAAAAGACGACAAGCCGTGATAAGCAAGGAACGGCAAAGGGACGGATAGCATAAGAAGCAAGAGGAGAAGAAGACGGCAAAGGACGGGTAGCATGATAAGCAAGGAACGAGTAACACAAGAACCAAGAGAAGCAGAAGACGACAAAAGACGAGTAGCGTGAAAAGCAAGGACCGGCAGGGGGACGGATAACATAAGAACCAAGAGAAGCAAAAGACGAGTAGCGTGATAAGCAAGGACCGGCAGGGGGACGGAGAGCATAAGCAAGAGAAGCCCGCCGCGACAGGGAGCGACGGATGGCGAAAGGAGCCTGAGGGAGCGCCAGGGAAGGAGAGCCAAGGAGAGAGCTCGAGCGCGCTGGAGGTTCCGGGGGGTTAGGTCAGCTTTTACAGCCCTAGGGGATAATGTCGCAATGTAAACGCGGCGGTGAGAGGTGATTCAGGTCTTCTCTCAACAGATTATGGGCGAGGCAAGAGGGAGGTTTAGGGGACAATTTTCACCCCACAGCGGCTCGTGTGGGGGTGGGGGGATGGGGAAGGAACGCGGGGGAGAAGAGAGAGAGGGGGGGGGGGATGACGCTAATGCTTCTCATCTTGTGGCCTTTTTTCGGTCTGTAGATGGGTCGTTTTTTGTTGTTGTTGAGATATGTTTTTCTTTTTTTTTCTTCTTTTGCGCCTTCTGTACTGTATCGTGTGTATGTGTGTGTGTGTGTGTGTGCGTGTGTGTGTGTGTGTGTGTATTTGTGTGTGTGTGTGTGTGTGTGTGTGTGTGTGTGTGTGTGTGTGTGTGTGTGTGTCTACTGTACCACAAATATTTGAACTTCATCCCAGGTTTTTGGCTTCATATTTCATCTAAACCTCCCACTCCACCAAAAACCTAAACCTCCCCCTCCACTATAGACTCACATTCCACCGAGCTCCCCCTCGAGGCGGAAGGAGTAGGAGGAGGGGGGAGGGGAGTGGGGGAACACCACCCTCTAAGCATTTGACTTCAGTAAACCAATCAACGTTTCTCTTTGTCTGTCTCGACTCATGCAGATGATTCAGTCACCTCTCACACTAGTATTTACCGGTTTCTTTGCTTATTTTGTTTTCCTTTTGTGTTCTCTGTTTTTGTTTATTTTTTGTCTTTGTTTTGTTTCGTTGTTTGTCTTGTTTGATCGGCTTGTGTCACTGTTCTGCTTGCTATTCCGCGTGCATTGTTGTCCTCTGCTTACTGCCGGCAGCTTGATTTCCCAAGATGCTTGGCTGATTTCCCTCCTTGTTCTTCGCTTTCTCTCTCTTATCTTTATCTTTCTCTTTCTCTCTCTGATCTTTCTCTTTCTCTTTCTCTCTCTGGTGTTTCTCCTTCTCTCTCTTATCTTTCTCTTTCTCTTTCTCTCTTATCTTTCTCTTTCTCTTTACTCTCTTATCTTTCTCTCGTTCTTTTCTTTTATCTTTTCTCTTTCTCTCTCTGATGTTTCTCCTTCTCTCTCTCTGATCTTTCTCTTTCTCTTTCTCTCCCTTATTTTTCTCTTTCTCTTTCTTTTTCTCTCTCTGAAGTTTCTCCTTCTCTCTCTTATCTTTCTCTTTCATTTTCTCTTATCTTTCTCTTTCTCTCTCTCTTATCTTTCTCTTTCTCTCTCTTATCTTTCTCTTTCCCTCTCTTACCTTTCTCTCTCTTATATGTCTCTTTTTCTTTGTCTCTCTTTTATCTTCTGTCCATCTATCTATCTCGCTCTCTCCATCAATCTGTCTATCCGCTATCTATCTGTAACACTATTTATAAAAGTAGGTCCTTACCTTTGTTATCTCCTCTAACACATTCAAAAATATTGAGTTATCTTCTACTTCCCTTATACTACGAAACACTTCTAAGATAGAGTATAAGTATCATCATCGCAGTTACAGCATTATTCACTTGGCATACATGGCCTTATTAAACAGTATTTTGCTCTAATGAACGCGCCTAATTTCGTAATTACTGTGGAGCTCGATTGCTGTTGTTTTCGGAACTCACTTGTCATGGAACTTTGATTGAATAAATATCATATTTTTCTTTATATATCTTACTGTTTGTGTTTTTTTTTTTTTTTTTTTTTTTTTGTGTGTGTGTGTGAGAGGAGAGAGAGAGAGAGAGTGAGAGAGAGAGAGAGAGAGAGAGAGAGAGAGAGAGAGAGAGAGAGAGAGAGAGAGAGAGAGAGAGAGAGACTTACATTCAGTTCTTTTGATAGATTAAGTCTACTCTATAGTCATATTTTAGGGTGAAAGCGATTTAGTTGCCTTTTCTTCTCTTTTTTTTTTGGGGGGGGGGGATAGGTGGGTTATTTTTAGAAATACGTGGGTTAAATTCTGGGTTTTTGGTTCAGCGATCGGTGTTGTTGTTGCTGTTTTTCTCTCTCTCTCTCTTTTGAGTTTTCATTCACCCATACAGAAATACTTCTATAGTCATCCTCTCTCCACTCCCTCACTCATTCACTTATTCAAACACTTATTTACTCAATCACTCACTTATTCGCACACTCACTCGTTCATTCACTTGCTCACTTACACGGTAACTTACTCTCCTACTCACTGGCTCACTTATTCGCTCATCCACTCATTCACTAACTCACTCACTTATTCACTCTCATTCACTCTTATTCACTCTCATTCACTCATGTACTCATTCATTCATTCACGTACTCACTCACTTTTTCATTCACTCACTCACTCTCACATTCACTCACGTACTCACTCATTCTCTCACTCGCGCACTCATTCGCTCATTCGGTCATTCACTCACGCACTCACTCACTCATTCACTCAAATACTCTCTCACACAAATATACTTGTTTGTTTTTTTTCTTCTTCTTCTTTATATATGAAGAAAATTCATCAGACCTTTTCCATTCACTGACTAATTGAAACATTTGGTGATCTAATCAACGAATTAGTGACACATTCATCCATTTTCTTTAGTTGTTTGTCTAACCATTCTCTTCCTTCCCTCCCTACCCCCCCCCCCCATCTTTAGTCCTCTTCCTCCTACCTCTTCCCTAGGCCTATACATCAGCCTCAGAGACCAATGAGAAGCTTCTATAGACCTTGATTTATAGCAAGGTCTCAAGTTCTTTTTTTTTTCCTTTCTTTTTTTACAAGAAGTGGGTCACACTTCTTTTTTTCTGATTTTTTTTTCTTCTCTCCCCAATCTGTATAACTTTTCTTCTGCCTTTCTCGGTTGCTTTATTTCTTTTCTACATTTTTTTTTACTTACTTTGTGTATGTATTAATGTGTCTATTTACTTTTTCCTTCTCTTTTCCTTTGTATATTTTTTTTATTTCAATTTATTTCATTTTATTTTATTTCTTTATTTATTTTAAATGAGATTTATTGCTTTTTTATTTCTTCCTTTTTTTCGTTTCTTTGTTTGCGTATTTGTGTATTTCCTAATTTCATGATATCTCAGTCGTGTTTGATTAATCAATTTTTTTTTTATTTCGTTTGTTTATTATCTTATACGACATCTTGTCTTTATTCATTAACTTTTCCTGTGGATCCTTGGAGCTTTTTACATTCCTTATTTCTTTTATTCATTTATTCATACATTTGATTATTCGTCGATTCCTTTCACAGACACGATGCCATCTTTGTCATCTTTTCATATCTTTTGTTTATTTACTTATTTCTTTCAATGTCAGTTTGTCTTTTTTATTTTATATATTTCCTTATTTGTCTATTTATTTCGTTTGATTCACTGTGTGTGTTTCTTATTATCATTCTTAATATTCGTATGCTTTTTTCTTTGTCATTTTATTAGTTTCCGTCTCTCCTCTATCTACTCGTTCATTTCCTTATGCGTTGATTCATCTTCCTTCCTTTTCTTTATTTCATTTATTCGTTAAATCACTTGCTCGTTTCCTCCTGCTGTTTATTTCCTTCCCACATTTTCTCTCCTTTATTTCCTAAGTCTCGTCCTCGCCTCTTTATTCACCCTGTCATCCCCTCCCTTTTTATTCATCATTTCATCACCTCCCCTTTTTACCCAGCATTTCGTCGTCTCTCCTTTTATTCATCTCATCTCGTCCCTCTTTTATTCATCATTTCATCTCCTCCCTTTTTATCCAGCATTTCATCGTCTGTCTTTTTATGCATCTCATCGCCGCCCCTTTTTATTCCTCATTTCATATCCTCCCATTCTATTCATCATTTCACCCCCCACTCTTTTTATTCATCATTTCATCGTCTCTCCTTTTATTCATCTCATCTCCTCCCCCTTTTACTCATCATTTCATATCCTCCCTTTCTATTCCTCATTTCAACTCCTCCACCCATTCTATTCATCATTTCACCCCCCCCCTCTCTATTTATTCATCCTTTCATCTCCTCCCCATTCCCCTCTTTATCCAATCCCGCATCTCCTTCTTCGTTAATTCACGGATACGCTGCGGCATGGGCTGGGAGGTGCCGCAGCCGTCGGAATTGCGGCGTATGAACCGAGATAAGAGAGAGGAAGTGCGTATACGCCTTTGGGAATA
This sequence comes from Penaeus vannamei, assembly GCF_042767895.1. Classification (NCBI taxonomy): domain Eukaryota; kingdom Metazoa; phylum Arthropoda; class Malacostraca; order Decapoda; family Penaeidae; genus Penaeus; species Penaeus vannamei. The sequence continues at coordinate 22,707,351 of NC_091566.1, read as the reverse complement.
AAAAACGTTGCGATTAATGGTATGTTGAAAATGCGTCCGGGCGTTCCTGCGTCATAAGAAAAAAAAAGAAATAAAAAAGATACGTATAAATAAAATAGGAGAAAAAAGTGGTTTAAAAAATGGAAGGGTGGGGTTAATAGGGTGGAGTAATGGAGAGTTATATAAGAAAAAAAAATGGTTTTGGTTATTGATTTATCTGAGTTTAGGTCTTTATAAATAGAATAGGAAAAAAATTGTTTAAAAAATGGAAGGGTGGGGTAAATAGGGTGGAGTAATGGAGATATATATATATATATATATATATATATATATATATATATATATATATATATATATATATATATATATATATATATATATATATATATATATAATAGTTTTGGTTATTGATTTATCTGAGTTTAGGTCTTTATAAATAGAATAGGAAAAAAATTGTTTAAAAAATGGAAGGGTGGGGTAAATAGGGTGGAGTAATGGAGAGTTATATAAGAAAAAAATGGTTTTGGTTATTGATTTAACTGCGTTTAGGTCTTCAATGACACGATGCATTTAATGAGAGACGTGAGAATGTTATTGATTAGTGTCCATTTTTTAAAGAATAAATTCATCCTTCTTCATTCTCCAAAATGGGACACAGAGAATAAGCACGAATGAACACAAATAAGTAAAAATAAGCACAAATGAACACAAATAAACACGAATAAGCACAAATAAGCCCAAATAAACACAAATAAACATAAATAAGCAGAAATAAACACAAATAAACACAAATAAGCAAAAATAAGCACACATGAACACAAATAAGCAGAAATAAACACAAATAAGCAGAAATAAGAGCAAATAAACACGCCAAGATATAAATAAATGAACGCGCCAACGCCTGCGCCATTTATACAAGGGGCAAGGCTGGTGAAAATCCCCGAACAGCAATAATAAACAATGTATCCAAGACAGCATGACACCTGGTGATGGATAGGGGTCTCTTCCTCGCATCCATCCCCTCGCCCGCTCTCTCGCTCTCTTTCTTTTCGCTCTCTTTCTCTCTCTCTCGCTCGCTTTTTCTTTTTCGCTCTTCTTATCTCTCTCGCGCTCTCTTTCTTTTTCGTTCTCTTTTTCTCTCTCGCGCTCTCTTTCTTTTTCGTTCTCTTTTTCTCTCTCGCGCTCTTTTTTTCGCTCTCTTTCTCTTGCACTCTCTTTCTTTTTCGCTCTTCTTGTCTCTCTCTCGCGCTCTTCCTTTTCGCTCTTCTTTCTCTCGCTCTCTTTCTTTTCGTTCATTTCTCTCTCTCTCTCTCTCTCTCTCTCTCTCTCTCTCTCTCTCTCTCTCTCTCTCTCTCTCTCTCTCTCTCTCCCTCTCGCTCGCTCGCTCGCTCGCTCGCTCTCGCTCTCTCGCTCTCTCGCTCTCTTTCCTTCGATTTCTGCTCATTCTTGCTCTCTTTCTTTCGTTTTCACTCCTTCTCCCTCGGTCTGTCTTTCTCGTTTTCTTTCGCTCTTAGTCTCTCTTTCTCTTTTCATTCCTCGTTCTCACTACCTCTCTCTCATACTCTTTTTCTTTCGATCTCAGTCCGTCTCTCATGCTCTTTCTCTCTCTTTCGATCTCATTACCTGTCTCGCTCCTAGTCTTTCTCTCTCGTTCTCTTTCACTCATTTTCTCTTACGTTTGTTCTTTCTCTCTCTCTCTCGGTCATTTTTTGTCGTGCTCGCTTTCGCTTTCTCTGTCTTTCTTCTTTCACCCTCTTTTCCCTCTCTCTATCTCATTATCGCTGTTTCTGTTGCTATCTTTCTCTCCTTATCGACTTGGGGGTCTGTTGCTATCGCTTCCGATCCTTCTCTTATTCTCTCCTTCTCTCTTTTCTCTTTCGCTCTCCTCATCCCTCATCTCGGTCTTTCTATCTCTCTCTCTTTATTTATCTTTCCCCCTTTCCCTCTCCCTTGTTTCCAGTCCATGTTTCTTTCCCTCTTTCTCTCTTTCTATCTTCCAGTAATTCTCAACTTCCTTGTACACCTTTTTTTTGCCCTTAACTCTTATCTCCTCCTCCCCATTCCTTTCCCTCTTTATCATCATCCTATCTCCCCTTTCATCATCTTCCTTCTTCGGTTTTCATCCTCTGTTTTCTCCTTCAAGATTTCTCCCTTACTCCCTCTCCTCTCCTCTCTCCTCCCTCCTCTCTCCTCTCCCCTCGTCCTCCTCTCCATTAGCCTTTATTTCTTTCCCATCACATTATCCCCCTACCTCCTTCCTTCCCTTCTTCCTTTTCTTCCAATATCCTTTCCCTCTCCCTCATCTCATCTGAGCTTCCCGCCTTATTCCTCTCCTCCTGCACATTTCCTCTTTTCCCTACTCCTCCCCTCCTCCTCCAGCACCCCTTCCCTTTTTCCCATTCTCCTCCCATCCTCCCTCCTCCTCCAGTACCCTTGCCCTCCCTTTCCTCTTCTTCCTCTTCCTCCTCTTCCCTTCCTTCCCCTCCTCCCACCTACCCCCTCCTCCTCCTCCTCCTCCCTCTTCCTTCCTCCCCCTCCTCCCACCTACCCCCCCCCTCCTCCTCCTTCTCCTCCTCCTTCTCCTCCCCCTCCTCCTCCTCCTCCTCCCTCCTCCTCCCTCCTCCTCCTCCCTCCAACCCCTCTCCTCCACCTCCCCCTCTTCCTTCTCCTCCTCCCCCCAATACCCTCCTCCCATCTACCCACCCTCCTCCTCCTCCTCCTCTTCCTCCTCCTCCTCCACTCCAACCCCTTTCTCCTACCTACCCCTCCTCCCTCCTCCTCCTTCCTCCACCCTCTCTTTCCATCTACCCCTCCTACTCCTACTCCCCTTCAACACCATCTTCCCTTTCCCTTCCTCCTACCTACCCTCCTCCTCCTTCTCCCTCCCACCTACCCCTCCTCCTCCTTCTCCTCCCACCTATCCCTCCTCCTCCTCCTCCTCCTCCCTCCTCCTCCCACCTACCCCTCCTACCCGTCCTCCTCCTCCCACCTACCACCCACCCTCCTCCTCCTCCTCTTTCCTCCCGCCTCCTCCCACCTACTCCTCCTCCTCCCCCTCCTCCTCCTCCTTCTCCTCCAAACCCCTCTTCCCTTTCCCCTCCTCCCACCTACCCTCCTCCCACCTACCCCTCCTCCCACCTACCCCTCCTCCCTTTCCCCTACCCCCTCCTCCCTCCTACCCCTCCTCCTCCTCCTCCCCCCTCCATCCCCCTCCTCTCCCCCCGCGGCCTAAACTTCCCTCCTCACTAATGAACCAGTGTCGCTCACACGCAACTTTTGTCTCCCTCCTTCGGCCCAGCTTCCCTTCCCAGCTCCTTGATCCTTCCTCGGGAGATCTTCTTTAGGCTGCCGCTCCACCACGCAGGCGCAGACGCGGCCATCATGCACATGTACACGCCGCTGTCACGTACACACGGTCCTACAGTCACGCATACGGGACGTTGTCACGCGGATCACTCACATGCCACTTTTGGGACACGCAGGTGGGTGTGCGTGTACTTAAGCACGTACGGAGGAAGGGGCTTTTAAGGCACGCACAGATAGGTTCACGAATACACGCGAAAGTATGGACATACCTACACGCATAGATAAACACGCACATACTAGCGCACAAACACATATACACGCACATGCTAACACACAAACGCATATACACGCACATGCTAACGCACAAACACATATGCACGCACATGCTAACGCACAAACATATATATACGCATACATGTACACGCATATGAGGACACACATTCGTTTACTTTTTTTCCTTTATTTTTCATAACAATGTAATAATTTGATATAATACGATGGTTGCTATTCCTTCCATTCCTTCGTTATTCCATGTATATTGTCCTTTTATTTTCCTTGTGTCATTTACGCATATTTCCCTTTCCTCTTTTTTCCTCTGTGGTGGACAATTCTAATCTTCCATTATTTCTAGTTCTTTCCTTCTCTAAATCTTTCTCTTCTTCTAGCTCATTCCTCTTCTCTTATTCATTCCTTCTATAATTCCTTCCTTCTTTCTTGTTTATTACTCTGTATTATTTTCTCCCTTTTCTTATTTATCATTTTTTTTCTCTTTCTTCTTCCCTCTTCCCTTTGTCTTATTTTTCTATTCCTTTTCCTCACGCCTTTCCCTTCGTCTTTTTCTCTTTTTCATCACTTAATTAATTCTCAATCCTTCCCTAATTCCCCCTTCCATCCTTCTTCGTTACCTCCATCTAATTCCTTCCTCTCCACCTCCTCCTCCTAATAACTCCTCCACTTTTATGCTTCCACCTCCCTTCTTTGCATTCACCCTCTCCTTCCTTCTTCCTTCTTCCACCTTCCACCTTCCTCCTTCCTCCTTCCTCCTTCCTCCTTCCACTTCCCTCCTCCCTCCTCCCTCCTCCCTCTTCCCTCCCCAGTCCCTCCTCCCTCCCTCTTCCCTCCTCCCTCCTCCCTCCTCCCTCCTCCCTCTTCCCTCCTCTCTCCTCCCTCCTTCCTCCTCCCTCTTCCCTCCTTCCTCCTCCCTCCTCCCTCCTTCCTCCTCCCTCCCTCCTCCTTCTTCCTTCCTCCTTCCTCCCTGCGTTGGTCTTCCGTGTCAGACGAGGTCAGCGCCATCCCAGGTCATCACGGAAGCCACTCGAGTATTCAAAGGTCGCGTCTGCCCAAGCTTGTGCTGGGTCGCAGCATGCTTACCAACCACAGCTCTAATGATAGCGGACCTCGGCACGGAATGCTAACTATGGACGGGGGGGTTGGGGTGAGGGGGGGTGAATGAGGGGTGGGGAGGAGGTGGTAGGGATGGATAGAGGGGATGGAGGAGGTGGTAGGGGTGGGTGGAGGGGATGGAGGAGGTCGTATGGGTGGATAGGGGGGATGGAGGAGGTGGTAGGGGTGGGGAGGAGGTGGTAGGGGTGGATGAGGGGAAAAGGTGATTGGGGAGGTGTGGGTGGATGGAAGGTGGAGGTGGAGGTACCTGAGAGAGGAGCAGATGGCTGCGGAAGGGGAGATGGTTAGAAATGGTGGTAACGACGGAAAGAGGAAGAAGAAAATAAAAACGGGTGAGGGCAAGGAGCAGGGTTACTTTTGTTATCCTTATCAAGGTACTTTAGGGAAGGAGGGTGAGAGTGAGGGGCTGGGGGGGGGGGGGGGGCAATAGAGTCTGGAAATAGACCGAGGTTAGAGGGGAATTGAAGACGATTCTTGCTTATGGATTACATTGTGATTGCTATATATTGAGGCTTATGGAACGTGCGAGGCCTTCTGCACGACCCTTATCAAGACCTCCACTTTCATCTGTTCACTATTTAGCATTACAATCCCTGTCAAAATCCTCGTCGCTTTTCTTCAGCCCACCATTAATAAACATCACACACTTTCCTATTGTCATTTTCACTTGCATACCCTACCTTCTCAATATTACCCTCATTAACGTCATTCCCTGTTCCAGATCTTTTTCATTCGATATTCTTTTTTTTTTCATTATTCTTTGGGAGACGCTATTTTTTCCACTCCTTCCTTATTCCATTTTCATTTTCATTTTATTTCCAGTGTGTATCATTTACGCTTGTCCCAGCTTTCCTCTCCTCTCATCTATGGAGGACATTTCTAATCTCCCATTATTTCCAGTTCTTTCCTCCTCGAATTCCTCCTCTCCTTCTTATAGTTCTTTCCTCCTTGTTCATTACTTCTCTAATTCCTTCCTTCTTTCTCGTTCATTACTCTACTCTTTTCTCCCTTCTCTTACATGTCACTTTTTTTCTAAATCCTTCCTCTTCCCTCCTTTTCCCTTATTTCTCTCTTCTGGTAACGAAATTTTCCAATCAAGAATTTCACTACGGCTTACGCAACTGTAGTAGATAGATCACTAGCACACCCTGTGATAAAAGAGCGGTTTTCACAGTGCATTGGTTTTATTCACGCAATTTCACAGTGCCTAGTTTTTGGTAATACTTTTTTTATGGGGTGGCGGTCATTAAACCCCATGGAGTATGTGTGTGCTCTCTCTTCTGGTGCTTACTGTTGTCACCGATCTTATTCTTATCGAGAGGCAGAGATAGATAGATAGACAGATAGATGGATGGGTAGAGATGTATAGAGAGAGAGAAAGAGAGAGAGAGGGAGGGAGGGAGAGAGAGAGAGAGAGAGAGAGAGAGAGAGAGAGAGAGAGAGAGAGAGAGAGAGAGAGAGAGAGAGAGAGAGAGAGAGGGGGGGAGGGAGGGAGAGAGGAAGAAGTGAGAGCGAGAGAGAGACAGAGACAAAGCGAGAGAGGGGGGGAGGGAGGGAGGGAGGGAGGGTGACATAAAGAGAGACATAAAGAAAGAGCGATTGAGAGAAAAAGAGAGAGAGCATAAAAAAGAGAACCTGAAGCATGCGTTCAGTTAGAGTGATAAGTAACGATAATGATGAACAAAAAAGGACGAATTTATGAATACTTTCCTCCATACTCATCAAAGAAAATGGGCGACGATGCGTCATGGAATGCGGAATTGTTCAGCCTTGTTCATGCGCCGTGACAGCCGGGCGGCAGTGCCTTTACAAGCCGTGTCGCAAGCGCTCACACTCACATCCACGTCCAGGCGGACACACACACAAAGGCGCTTGTAGACATAGCAAAAACACAAAAATGTACATACAATTCACACACACACAAACATACGCACACACAGGAACACTCACACACACACACACATACACACACATACACTTACACACGCAAACAAACAAACAAAAAGACAAATATCAAACCAAACAAACAAACAAATCCCCAAATCCACAAACGTTTCTCTCATCGCCAAGGAACGTTTCCCGACCTCCCTTAGCCTCGTATGAATGGCGTCGTAACGTTTAATGCCGAAAATATTGAAAATACTCGTCCACCTTTAAGACTTTCCATCATAGGGTAATGAGGCCCTCCTTTAGTCTCACGAAGAGAAAGGGAGAAGACGATAATGAGAACTTGAAGACGATAACGATGGAGAGAAGGAAGGAGGAAGGGGAAGAGGAGAGAAAAAAAAGGGAAGAAAAACAGAGGAGAGAGATAGTCGTAGATTATGGGAGAATATTACAAAGGCGCTACAAAGAAAAGGAAAATGGATATTTGTGTTTCAATTGTCCGAAAAATAAAAGAAGAAATGAGAAATATTTATATGATTCATATTGACTCTCTTTATTCGTACAGATAGCATGAAAGAGAGAAAAGAGAGAAAACTCAGCGTCGATTATCAGGCAAAGTATTACGTGACGACAAAAAAATATATATATACACTAATAAAAAAAACGAAAGAAAGAAAAAACAGCCGGAAAAGATATGATAAAAAAGGCTCTTTTGTGCGCCGATAAAAACCTGATCCAAAAAAAGAAAGAAAAAAAAAGATGGTCGCCAGTATCTTTGGGGCCTTCAGATACCCTCCTTCCCTCCCCTACCACCCTCCCCTACCACCCTCCCCTACCCCCCCGTCCTACCACCCTCCCCTCCCCCCTCATCCGTAGCCACACACACCCGGGACATCAATTTGATATTTGAATGCGGTGATACACAAGGGACTTAAAGAACTATATTATACGCATGATCGTATGGGGGATTTAAGGGGAAGGGGGGGGGTAGGGGAAGGGGGTAGAGAAGGGAGTGGAGGGAGAGGAGGACGGGGTAGAGATGGGCGTGGGAAGTGGGTTGCAGGGAGGGAGGTGTTCTACTCGAATGTAGGTCAGTAGATTCGTTCAGCAGTTTGTTCTCTAGTTATGAACGAGCGTGAACGAGTCGTAGATATGGTATGGGTCGTTTGGTCTCAGTCTGTGGTCTCATGCTGCGAGGACTGTGTTCTTTTTTTCTTTTTTTTTGGGGGGAGGGGGATTATTTATCTGGCTTTGTTATTTTGGTGTGTGATTTCGTTTTTTTTTTTTGGGGGGGGGGGGCTGGTGTCTGTCTGGATTGTTTTGTTTTGGTTTGGTTTGTTTTCTTCTTCTGTTTCTACTTTATTCTCTTTCTCTTTCTTTCTCTTTCTCTTTCTCATTCTCTCTCTCACGTTCTCTCTTTCTTTCTCTTTCTCTTTCTCTCTCTCACGTTCTCTCTTTCTTTCTCTTTCTCTTTCTCTCTCTCACGTTCTCTCTTCCTCTCTCTCTCTTCCCCCTCTTCCTATCAATGATTTTGTATTCCGCAACACATCTCAGTTCATGTTGTAAAATAAATATCCACACGGTATACAGACAAACACACACACACACACACACACACACACACACCTGTTAAAGTTTCCGGACACTAAAATAACAGGGCTTCTCGGCTACACATTATGACGAAAAGAAAGTTCTTCCACTAAATAATAATTTTAACAAATGCACACAGCGGGAAAACTTCTGCCAGCACTAAAGTTGGCGAAGGATCAGTATAAAGATGCCAGCGAATGATAAGGCTCGTTAACATCACAGGAGAGAGGATGTGTAAATCAACAACGAAAAAGCAAATGCATATGCATGTGTACAGACACACAAAGGATACTTAATGAAGCAAACACACATTTTTTTTCTCTCGTTCTTGTTTTTACATATCCAAGCACCCTCGCCTGTACAATTAAACGCACACTCATACACTCACACACGTACGCACATACACACACACACACACACACACACACACACATACACACCACACACACATACACTCACCATACACTGAAACACGCAAATAAAACCACATCAGTTAAACACATAAACTAAACATATCTATAATTTATCAACCTACAAATAGATATCCTTAAATCAACCCTACCATATAAAAAGACAAACAAATAAATAGATTACTAAATAAAAGTCAAGATATAAAAAAAAAATCTACTTTACGCCCATATACTGTTCCTCGTATTCGTACATTATAATTCACCGGAATCACTTGATTAATCGAATTCTACGGAAATTCAAATGTTTGATGTTAAATGACAGAAGGATATCTAGGATGAAACACTGGTCAAATCCGTATGTTATTTGATCCTGGTGGAAATGCCCGGTCGTAATACAGAGGGGAAATTATATAAAGGAAATGTAATGTTGGTTAAGGCATAAATGTCTGAGATTTGAGATTTTCTTCTTTAATTTTCATTTTTTTTCAGAATTCTCTTTTTTTTATCTTTCTTAAATTCCTTTCCCTTCTTCTAGCTCGTTAGTTGTCCCACCCCATCAGCACTCTCCTAGAAAGTGTTAATAATGATAAGAGTAATAATAATAATGACGATGATGATGATAATGATAACAATGAGGATAATAATAATAATAATATTGTTATTATTATTATTATTATTATTATTATTATTATTATTATTATTATTATTATTATTATTATTATTATTATTATTATCATTATTATCATTATTATTATTATGATAATAGTAATGATGATAACAATGATAATAATAAGAAAAAAAAGAAAGAAGAAGGTGAATTATAATAATGATAATGATAAAACAACAATTATAATAATAATTATTAATATTATTATCATTATTATTACTATTATTACTATTATTATTATCATTATTATTATTATTATTGTTATTATTATTATTATTATCATTATTATCATTATTATCATTATTATTACTATTATTACTATTGCTATTATTATTATTATTATTATTATTATTATTATTGTTGTTGTTGTTGTTGTTGTTGTTGTTGTTGTTATTGATTATTATCATTATTATAGTAATAATAATAATAATAATAATAATAATAATTATTATTATTATTATTATTATTATTATTATTATTACTATCATTATTATTATAATGATAATAACAATAATAGTAACAAGATTAATAACAATAATAATAACGACAATTATTTAAAAAATAACAATAATAACAATAATAACACTGACTCGCCAACGTATTAGTTAGTCCCCGTACTAAATACCCGACGCCTCTGTCCACTTATCTGTCACTGGAAGCCAGGGTACATTTCCCAATCCATCTTGAGCTCTCTTGGCAGACACTTTCAAGAGGCTCCACACACGCGCGCAAGTGCCTGTAGACACGAACGCTCCCACACAAACGCACACGCACGCAATACAGACCCGTGTATGGATGATACACTTACGTACGCATATTTAGGTGTACGTGGATAGTATGTAGATATGTTTGTATATAGTTTATGCGATTTTTAAGCACGTACAGCCACAGATTATACAATATATAAACATATATATACATAGTTTATATAGTATGTAAACATACATACACTCTTTATACAATATATGAACGCGTAGATACATAATTCATACAATATATAAACAAAATGCCGTATAACACATGTATGTATGTCCTTTGTGCTCTGAAATGTAAGTGTTGCTAACTTAAGCTCCCTGATTATGCAGGACCGAGCTTCCCTCTAGGGCAGTATTAATAACCAAGGAAAAATATACCAAGGGAAGAGCAGAAAATATTAAAGGAAAGATTAAAGGAAAGAAAGAAAAAAAAACATATGATTATTCCAAATCCCGGCGCTCGAGGCCGTCCCATACAAGATGAAACGGGAAACAAAAGAAACAATAGCAAAATGATAATAATAATAATAAAAAACAGAAAACAAAAAAGGGAAAAATAAAGCAGAAAAAAACAGAAAAAGAAAACAAAACAGAAAACAAAACAAAAACAGTAATCCAAAAAAAACACACAAAAAAACGAAAAAAAAAACAGAAAAAAACACGATGGAAATAGGAAATCTGTCGATACCCGCACGCGAATCTCCCTCGGCGGCTACTGAATGCTCTGAATATTCATAACACAGATTAATACCTCGTTGTAAGGGGCGGAGATAGAGGATGAGTAATCTGTCGCTGTTGCTCGGAGTGGGGAACCTTGTCCTGGTCTTTGGATATCTGCTGGACTCGTTTTTTTTTTCTTCTTCTTTTTTTTTTTGTCTTTATTATTGATGTGCTTCGTTTTTTGTTTGTTTGTTTGTTTGTTTCGTATGTCAAAGGGTTTGATTTGTATTGTTTTGTTTGTTTTTCTGTGTGTTTCGTTTTGTCTTTTTTATCGTTTGGTTTCGCTTT
>NC_091566.1:22683845-22686345 GCF_042767895.1 Penaeus vannamei | reverse complement strand
GATAAAGATAATAATGATAATAATAATAATTATTATTATTATTATTGTTATTATTATTATTATTATTATTATTATAGTAATAACAATGATAATAATAATAATAATCTTAATGATAGTCATAATAATAATAATAATAATAATAATAATAATAATAATAATAATAATAATAATAATAATAATAATAATAATAATAATAATAATGATATTTATCATAATGATAATAATAATGGTAATAATAATAGTAATGATAAAGGTAATAATAATAGTAGTAGTAGTAGTAGTAGTCCTAATCATAATAATAATCATAATGATAATGATGATAACAATAATAATAATAAATAATAGGCAAATATGATCGTGATACAAGGACGAATGATTTTTTTCCTGTATTTTCGCTTTTCTTTTTTAAAGACATTTTTCAAAGCTGGAGCATTTTCAAAGCCAAGTGTGAAAAGCATCGTGTGTGACATTTAAGAAGAGAAACTTTTGATATTTTGTTGGACTTGTCTTTAACTTACAACAAATGGACTTGAAATGTCAAACTTTAGCGATCATTCTTTTCATTCTTTATTTCTCGCCAAACGTAGAGTGTGAAATCCATTGTTTTGTGGGTTTGTATATGTATCTTTGAACATCTCTGTGTCTGTCCGTTTATCTGTCTCTTTGTTTCTCTCTCTCTCTGTCTCTATCTCTCTCTCTGTCTCTCTTTCTTTCCCTCTATCTCTGTCTTAGTTTCAGTCTCTTTGTCTCTATTTCTGTTTCCCTCTGTTCCTCTCTCTTTCAGTCTCTCTCTCTCTCTTCCTAAATATATATATGTGTGTATATATGCGTGTTTGTGTGTATGTATATATATACATACATACATATATATATATATATATATATATATATATATATATATATATATATATATATATATATATATATATATATATACATATATATATATATATATATATATATATATATATATATATATATATATATATATATATATATATATATATATATATATATACATATATATATATATATATATATATATATATATATATATATATATATATATATATATGTATGTATATATATGTATATATATATATATATATATATATATATATATATATGTATATATATATATATATATATATATATATATATATATATAGATATATATATATATATATGTATGTATATATATATATATATATATATATATATATATATATATATATATATATATATATATATATATATATATATATATATATATATATATATATATATATATATATATATATATATATATATATATATAAAGAGAGAGAGAGAGAGAGAAACTGACATCCGCACAAATCCACGCGGCGTGGCACACTTTCCTGTCCTCCGCTGAAAATGGGTCGAGAGAGAAAAAAAGGGAAAAAGTCTGAATTTGGGAAAGTAGGTCGTATAAAAAAAACTGAAAAAGGGGAAATAATCTAAAGTTATTAGGCGAAAAGAAGTACCTTTTTATCTTTTTTTTGTACTTTCCTTTTTCTTTTCTTTTTTCTTTTTTTTTTTTTGGTTCTTTATTCACTTACCCTTCTTTTCCTTTTGTGTGTGTGTGTGTTTGTTTGAGTGAATATGTGTGTGTGTGTGTGTGTGTGTGTGTGTGTGTGTGTGTGTGCGTGTGTGTGTGCGTGTGTGTGTGCGTGTATGAGTGTATGTGTGAGTGTGGGTGTTTCATTTTTCTTTGTTGATTTTACTTCCTTGTAACCCACACACATATTATACAAAGTCATTATATTAATCGTATTTCTAAGGGATTTCAATAAACCGTAACCTTTAACCTTTTTTTCTTCGTGGAACCATATTCCCGTTTAATATTTTCACTCATAAAATTTGATCAACGCGATTCCTTTGTCACTGGCTTCACGAAAAGACCGAGGACCCCCCCCCCCTTCCTCCTCTTCCCACCCCCTTTCCCTCCCTTCCACCCTACCCCCTCCAGCTCACTTCCAGGAGGCACAATGTATATATCCCCCTAAGCACCTCCCCCCCACCCCCATCGCCCCCACTCATACTATCACCCCTCCCTTCCCTCTTCTCACTCCCTCCCCTCCCTCCTCTCGCTCCCTCCCTTCCTTACCCTCACTCCCTCTTCTCCCTCTTCTTACCCTCTTCCTCACTCCCCTCCACTTACTCACTCGCTCCCTCCCCTCCTTCCTCTCACTCCCTCCTCCTCACTCCCTCCCTCCCTCTTCTCACTCCCTCACTCCCTCCTCTCACGTTTCACTATTGCCACTAAGCCATCTCCCACCCTCCCTCCCTCTCTCCCTCCCCCGGGCCTATCTGTCTCGTACCCCTATAACCCCCCACCCCATCCCTCATAGTCCTCCACATAGTCCCATCTCTCCCCTATCCCCTCTACCCACTCCCCTACCCCTTATGCCCCCTCACCTCCCAAGCTACTTCCCAGCTCCCTGCCCATCATCTCCCCCCGTTCTCTCCACCCCCTGCC
>NC_091566.1:22671345-22678845 GCF_042767895.1 Penaeus vannamei | reverse complement strand
CTCTCTCTCTCTCTCTCTCTCTCTCTCTCTCTCTCTCTCTCTCTCTCTCTCTCTCTCTCTCTCTCTCTCTCTCTCTCTCTCTCTCTCCATATCTAGCTAGCTAGCTAGCTGTCTCTCCATTTATCTTTCTATCTCCCTTTCTCTATCTATCTATCTATCTATCTATCTATTCATTTTTTTGCTATATCATTTTCTGCGTGTGAGCACGTTCATGTGTGTGTGTGTGCTTTTGTGTGTTATTATCCGTGTATGCGTGCCTGTATGTGTTGTCGTGTGTATATTTGTGTCTGTTCATGAGCATGTGTGTGTGTACTTATACGCGTCATCGTGTGTATATCTGTGTCTGTTCATGAGTTTGCATGTGTACTCGGCTCTATGTATACGTTTTCTCCACGCGCACACCGACGTAACTCAGACACAATCGCTTATCCAAATGCAGTTTTATGTTACGTAACTGCGTGAGTTTCCGTTTCCTTTCCCAATCTTTCCTCGAGTGAGAGAATAAGCGTTTTCCTTTTCTTTCGTCGTCTGTCTTCTTCTTCTTCTTCTTTTTCATTTAGTGTTTATTCTCATTTTTTTCTATTGTTGTCTATCTTTTTCTTTTCTTTTCGTTTAGTGTTTATTCTCCTTTATTTGTTTTTGTTATTTTTTCGTCTGTGTTCTTCTTTCTTTTTCGTCTATCGTTTATTCTCCTTTATTTATTTTTTCTTGTGTTGTCTGCCTTCTTTCTTTTTCGTTTAGCGTTTATTCTCCTTTCTTTATTCTTTTGTACTTTATTCTTTATCTACTATCGTCTTTTTCTATCCCGCTGTTTATCTCCTCTATCCTCCCTTTTTCTATACCTTCTTTTACTCTCTCCTCTGTTCTTTCGCTTTTGTCTTATATCCTCCATGCTCTATCCTCTTCTTACATTTTCTAATATATGTTTTCTCTCTTCTGTCCCATTCTTCTGCCGTCTATCCTCGTACTTGTCTGGCCATCCTTTCTCTTCTGTCTTCTATCAGCTCTATCATTTTCTCTCTCATTTTTCTTTCTTCCTCTTCCTCTATCGCTTATCCTTCTATTTTCTTTTCTATTTATCATTTATTCTTTTATCCTTTTATCCTCCTATTCTATCCTCCATCTTCTTTTCCGGTTATCCTTCTATCGTCTCTTCCTCTTTTCTTATATTCTACCCTTTTGCCTCTATCCTCTATCATCTTCCTCCAGCGTGAGATATTCGAACTCTATATTCTATCCTTTTGCGTCTATCCTTTATCTTTCTCCTCATTTTCTTCTTCTATATTCTATTCTTTTCGCGTCTATCCTCTGTCCTTCTATCGTCTCATCCTCTTTCTGTCTATCCTATCCCTTTACCTCTGTCCTTCATCCTCTTTTCTCTCTATCCTATCCCTTTGCCTCTGTCCTCTATCCTCTTTTCTCTCTATCCTATCCTTTCGCCTCTGTCCTTCATCCTCTTTTCTCTCTATCCTATCCTTTCGCCTCTGTCCTCTATCCTCTTTTCTCTCTATCCTATCCTTTCGCCTCTGTCCTTCATCCTCTTTTCTCTCTATCCTATCCTTTCGCCTCTAGCCTTTATCCTCTTTTCTCTCTATCCTATCCTTTCGCCTCTATCCTCCGCCCTCTCCCTCCAGCGCGGGCTATCGGAACACATCGTCTCACACAGGCGCTTATTTCCCCAAGTCTTAGCTCTGTGTTCCCCCGAGATGATCCTTTTATCTTGACAAATGATTCTCTCTTCAAACCATTCCTTTACGAACATCCATATATGACCTTTTTTTTCTTGAGGAATTGGGGGAAGGGAGGGAGAGGGAGGGGGAGAAGGGGAGAGGGAGGATGGAGGGATGGGGGAGAGGGGGGATGGAGAGGGATGAGGAGAGGGGGGAGGGATGAGGGAGAGGGGTATAGGGGGATGGATTGGTGGGTAGAGGGGGGAAGGAAGGGGAGGGATGGAGGGATGGGGAGGAGGGATGAGGAAGAGGGAGGGAGGGGGATAGAAGAGAGGGATGGGGAGAGGTGTAGGGAAAAGAGGGACGGGGAGAGGGGTAGAGGGGATGGGGAGGGGTGGGGAGAGGGAGGGATGTGGAGTGGGGGTGAGGGAGAGGGGAGGAAGTGTAGGATGGAGGGATCGGGAGAGGGGGATGAAAGAGGAGGAGGGTGTAGGGGATGAGGGAGAGGGAGGGGTGCAAGAGGGAGGAGGAAGGAGCAAGAGGGAGAGGGAGTAAGAGGGGAAAGAAGGGGAGTGTCGGACAGTAAACGGGGAAAGATGAGAGATAATAGACAGAGAGAGGGAGAAGGAAATATATATAAATGTTTCTCTTTATATATACTGTATATAAATGGGTAGACGGACAGATAGAAATATGTGTGTGCAAGTGCTAGTGCCTATGTGTGTGTGTTTGTGTGTATGTGTGTGTGTGTGTGTGTGTGTGTGTCTGTGTGTCTGTGTGTATGTGTGTGTGTATGTGTGTGTGTGTGTGTGTGTGTGTGTGTGTGTGTGTGTGTGTATGTGTGTGTGTGTGTGTGTGTGTGTGTGTGTGTGTGTGTGTGTGTGTGTGTGTGTGTGTATGTGTATGTGTGTGTGTGTGTATGTGTGTGTGTGCTTGTGTATGTGAGTGCGTGTGTGTGTGAGTGAGTGCGTGTTTAATAAATGAAAAGACGCTGGAACACAACAATAAAGAAACAAGAAATAGGGCGTAGTTAAGGCAAAGAAATACACAGAGAAATTAAAGGAACAGAGGAAGACGTAAGAGAGGCGAGATGAAAGAAAAAAAGTCATAGAAGAAAGGAGGAAGAAGAGGAAGAAATTAAATAAAAAGAAGAAAAATGAGAGGAGAGGGCAGCAAGGCAAGGATGAGATTAAAAGGGAGGAGAAAGGGAAGAAGAAGACAAAAGAGGAAGAGGGAGAAGAAGACAAAGAAGAAGAAATCGAACACGAATGATAAATAAAAAAGAAGAAAAAGAAAAAGAAGATGGGGAGCAGGAGGACGAGAAGGGAAAGTAGGAGGACGAGAAAGAAAGAAGAAAAGGAGGAGTGGGAGGAAGAAGAAGAAATGAAAGAAGAAATAAGAGCAGAAGGGAAAAAAATCAAAGTGGGGAACTGAGGCACGGAAGATGGAGAAAAGGGAAATGAAAGAGGGATACAGAAAAGAGATGAAGAGAGCGAGTCAAGTACAGAAGGAGAAAATTAAAGACGGACAAAGAGGAGAAGAAAGAATAGAGTGAAGAATGTAAGGGAGAGAGAGAGAGAGAGAGAAAGAGACAGAGACAGATACAGAAAGAAAGAGAGAAAGAAAGATAGAAAGAGAGAGAAAGAGGAAGACAGAGAACAGATAAAGAGAGAGAGAGAAGCAGAGACAGAGCCAGAGAACAGATACAGAGCCAGAGAAAAGATGCAGAAAGAAAGATAGAAAGAGAGAGAGAAAGAGGAAGAAGGCCCCGGACGCTCTCTCCTCCTTCTCCCAAGACGAAGGCGGCGGCGGCGGCAAAGGAGGAGGAACAAAGACACCGCAAGTAATGGTCGTGACGACTTTAAAGACATCAAGTTAAACAGCCGCAAATTCTAAATCCTGGCCGCGGTGAGCACTTCTGGCCGGGTTCAAGTTGTACAGGAACAAATAAACTAAGAGAGGAGGATATGTATGTATAATGCACGCACGCACTCAACTCAGCGCCAGCCCCCCCCCCCCCAACTCGCCACACTTCTCGTCTGGTTTATGCACACGCACGTACGTACTAGCGAGATGGGTGTGTGTTTGTGTGTATGGGTGTTTATACGTACAATCGCTGTGGATTAGATGTATATATATGGGTGCGAAGAATACACGCACACAGGTACGAACACACACAAACGCGATAGTAAACACAAACCTACACACATACACACACATACAAACACCACACACACACATACACACATACACACACACACACAACACACACACACACACACAAATGCAAACAAACAAACAAACACAACACACGCTCACAAATACACCACTGACAAACACAAGGACGCCTCATATAAACAGGACGCAGAAATCTAAATACCTATAGAAGAGAATATAAACCAAAAGAAAAAAGAAAAAATATCGACGAAAACCTAATATACCGACATAGAAGAGACGAAAAAAAAGCCTCGGACGGAACCTAAAATACTGTCATAGAAGAGATTAAAAAAAACTAACCTAACCTAAAATACCGCCATAGAAGAAAAAGAGAGAAAAAAAAACAAAAAAAAACTAACCAAACCTAAAATACCGTCATAGAAGAAAAGGAGAACAAAAAGAAAAGAAAAAAAAGCCTCTACGGGTTTTCTTTCTGCGAGAGATCATGCACAAGAAAACTTTACTCGGACAATGATATGCAAATGTTATAACACTCGAGCATAATCTGAGGCCGCCCGCAAGACCCGGATCTGAAGGTGACGTCGATCTGGCCGCGGCGGAACGGGCGAGGAGGATCGAGAACACGCGAGCGAGAACGGAAGGAAAAGAACACACGCGGAAGAACATACAGAGGGACACGCGCTCAAGGGAATGCGAAAAGAACATACGCGAAATAGCACACGCTCAAAAACATGAAAAAAAACTTATGCGAAATAGCACACGTTCGAGAACATGACAAAGAACACACGCTCAAGAACATGACAAAGAACACACGCTCAAAAGAATGCAAAACGAACATACACGAAATAACAGACGCTCAAGAACATACAGAGAAACACACGCTCAAGAGATGCTCAAGAGAATGCAAAAAGAACACGCGAAATAACACGTTCAAGAACATGTAAAAGAACACACGCTCAAGAAAAAAAAACACGCGAAATAGCACACGCCCCAAAAAAAGGCAAGTAGAACACACGCGAAATAACAGACGCTCAAGAACACGCGAAATAACATGCAAATGAACACAAGTATGGGCGGGGAGGAGGCTAGAGACAGTTCAGAGTGGCAAGAAAGAAAGAAAAAAGATGGAAACGAAGCTGAAAAAACACACGAAAGGAGATGAGAATAAACCAGACGAAAGAAAAGGGAGAGGAGAAAAGGGTATACAAGAGAAGAGAAGCGAGAACCGAGGAGGAGGGGGGAGGGAGAGGAGAAGAAGGTATACAAGAGAAGAGAAGCGAGAACTGAGGAGGAGGGGGGAGGGAGAGGAGAGAAAGGTAGACAAGAGAAGAGAAGCGAGAACTGAGGAGGAGGGGGAGGGAGAGGAAGAAGGTATACAAGAGAAGAGAAGCGAGAACCGAAGGAGGGGGAGGAGAGGAGAGAGTGTAGACAAGAGAAAAGAAGCGAGAAACGAGGAGGAGGGGGGAGGGGGAGGAGAGACGCGAGAACCGAGAGGAGAAGCGGGGAGGAGGAAGAGGAGAACCAAGTGCAGCGGATGATGGCGAAGAGAGAAAGGCTGAGAGGACGTGAGACCAGAGAGGAGAGTTGGAGGAGAGCGACCCAACGACGTCCGGAGTGGAGGCCGAGGTGCTCTGCTCCATCCGAGGCCTCCCCCCCTCCCCCCTCCCCTCCCCTCTCCCCTGCTCCTCCGCACGCAAAACCTCTCTCTCTCTCTCTCCTCCCCGTGCGAAACCTCTCACCCCACTCCCCAGCAGTTCCTCCCCACGCGAAACCTCTCCCCCCCCCACTCCCCCACTCGTTCCTCCCCACGCAAAAATCTCTCTCTCTCTCTCTCTCTCTCTCTCTCTCTCTCTCCGAAACTTCTCTCTCTCTCCCTCTCTCTCCCCAGCAGTTCCTCCCCACGCGAAACCTCCCCCCCCCCCACTCCCCCACTCGTTCCTCCCCACGCAAAATCTCTCTCTCTCTCTCTCTCCTCCCCGCGCGGAACCTCTCTCCCCCCCCCCCCACCTCCCCAGCAGTTCCTCCCCACGCGAAACCTCTTCTCCCCCTCCCCCCACACTCCCCCACTCCCCACCCGTTCATCCTCGCGCGAAACCTCTCTCCCCCCCCCCCCACTCCACACCCGTTCCTCTCTCTCTCCGTCAGGCGCTGTTCCGTAAATATTCCTGCTCTCGGTATTCTCGGGTCGTAAAGCCCTGTCGGGGAAGAGGCAGGCACTCGGGGGGATGGGGGGTAGGGGAATGGAGGGGAAGGAGGGAGGGAGGGGTAGGGGAATGAAGGGGAGAGAGGGAAGGAGGGGTAGGGAGGGAGGGATGGAGGAGGGTAGAGGGAAGGAGGTAGGAGAGAGTGAAGGAGGAGGGGGAGAGGGAGGGAGGGAGGGGTAGGGGAATGGAGGGGAGGGAGGGAGAGGGAAGGAGGAGGGGGAGAGGGAGGGAGGAAGATATGGGGTAGTGTAGTGGCAAGGGGAAAGAGCGGGGGAGGTGGAAGGGAAGAGGAGGGGAATGCAATATGGTGGCAGGGAGAAGGGAGTGGAAGGGGAATGCAGTGAGGTGCCAGGGAGAGGGGAAATGGAGGGGGAGGAGGAGCGTGGAGGCAAAGGGGAGGGAAGTTGATGGGGTATTGGTGGGTTTGGAGGACCGGAAGCTGTTGGATATTCATAACTTGTGCTTCGCAAAACGCAGCTGGCTTGAAAGCTCGCGATGTTGTGGTCGAGTGCCATGGCTTCTCCCCTTGCTTGGCAGTCGAGGAAGAAACACGTGCCTTAGTTGGACCCAAGCCCCCCCCCCCTCCACTCTCCCTTCCTCGCTCTATCTATCTGTCAGTCAGTCAGTTTCTGTCTATCTATCTATCTGTTTCTCTCTATCTATCTATCTATCTCTCACTCCCCCTCTCTCTCCCTCCTTCCCTCCTATCCTCTTCTCTCTCTACTCTTCTTTCTCTCTCTCTTTCCCTTTCTCTCTTCTCTTCTTCTCCCCCCCCCCCCCCCCCCCCCGAGTCCTCCAGACAGCTCCTCATACCAGCTGAGTGGTGCACTAAGAGGATTTACTCTAGCTGTGAGACGGTGGTTTCTTCTGTGTTTTGTCGCGAGGTTTCCACTGTGAACTGTAGATCACGTGCTGTTCAGTTCCCCAGCAGAACCAGTGGCAATGTCCGTGGTTATGTAGATTTTTTTATTTTTTTATTTTTTTATTCATTTATCAATATTTTTTTCCTGGTGTTCCGTTTTGTATTGTTCTGTTTTTTCATGTTTTTTTCGATATCTTTATGTTCTTTGTTTTCTTCTTCCTTGCTTTGTATTTTTGTTTGTTTTCTTCTTTCTTGTTTCTCTTTTTCGTTCGTTTTACTTCTTTTCCTCTTTTCCCGCACACTTTTAAGCGAGGCCATTGTTCGAATGTGTGCACCTCTGCATGGCGTGGACTACATATATCTTTTTGAATTTTCTACGGTGTTTGTGTTACAAACAAATTCATTTTTCTATCTTCTTAGAACATTCTTGATAGCCTTTTCAAACGCAACAAAACTAAAACATTTATACCTTGCCAAGTATGAATGCCCATTACACTTGGTTTATGCTTCGCATGCAGACACGTGTGTGTGTTCAGAAAATAATATATATGTATATATGTATATACATATATATATATTTATATAT
>NC_091566.1:22653845-22656345 GCF_042767895.1 Penaeus vannamei | reverse complement strand
TCTTCTCTTCTTCACTTTTTTTCTCGCTTGACAATAGCGAATAGATCCCCCCAACCCAACCCCCTCCCCCCTGCAGCTGCGGTGTGTGTTCTTCACTCTTTACAAAAACGTTCTACGTCATTACGTACATCCGTTCACCTGTTCTTCGCTGTCTAGGGACGTTCTGTATACATCTCTGTGTAGCTGCGAACGTCACACTACACATACCACGTTACTTACATGTCGAGTAAAACAAAGCGGAGAAAGGCTTATACGGACAGCATTCAAGCACACTATGGTACTATGGGGGCGCTGACAGGTCGAGAGAGAGGACCTGCGGGCGTGAATGGCATGAAGTGACAGAAGAAATGTTTGTGGCACTTTCGTTGGTTTTTGTTTTTGAAAAAAGTGTGCATATATACGAGAATATGCATGTTTATATATATATATGTATATATATATATATATATATATATATATATATATATATATATATATATATATATATATATATATATATATATATATATATATATATATATATATATATATATATATATATATATATAATGTTTATATATACATATATATATTACAGACTGGTGTGTATGTGTGTGTGTGTTTGTGCGTGTATATACGCATGTATGTATTGATAAACAAATAAATGAATAAATAAACACACACACACACACACACACACACACACACACACACACACACACACACACACATATATATATATATATATATATATATATATATATATATATATATATATATATATATATATATATATATATATATATATATATATATATATATATATATATATATATATATATATATATATATATATATACATATATACATATATGTATATATACATATATATATATATATATATATATATATATATATATATATATATATATATATATATATATATATATATAAATATTTGATGTATATATATATATACATAGAGTAAAGTGAGAAAGAGATTTTTTTTCGAAATGAGAGAGACACCGATTCGGAAATAATTTGTCTTCTCCTTAATTGCCCGGAATCAAGAAGGAATCAGAGCCTACTTACCGCCGCCCAGAAATAAGAGAAGGAATCTCGAAGCCGCGGGCGGGAGGGAGACGTAAGCCAGCGAGTGATAAAAGCGAGATATCATATGACGCGATTTACGAAGCGAAAAATTAACGATCGTGAGGACAAAAAAAAAGAGAAAAAAGAAATAGAAAGACGGTAAATGTCGACGCCGTCAATAGGTGCGAATGTGCGTGCAATACGGTGATTATGAAATGGGATGGAAGAAATATGTGTATTGATAGATTATTCAGATAAAGAACGAAATCGATATGTGAGGAAAAAAACAAGCTGCAAATAAAAGACAAAAAAAAGGTATTGGAGCTATCATGAATACAAAAAAAAAATACGAATCAAAATGAGAGAAAGAAAAAAGATGTACGAACAAGCTGTCGAACGACAAATAAATTCCTTTTTTTTTCAATAGTCTCATGTACCGCCGCTAAGCCGATGGGCGGAGCCTAAAGTGCGCCATGAACCGCGACTGACCAATGGCAAATCAGCTCCAGAAGTCGGCCTCATCGGATCAGCCAATAGGAGCGGCTTTCCCATAAGGAATGATATCGTCTACTAACTGTCAGGAATAGAGAGATTCGCGGGCGATCTGCCGTCTGGGGGGGGGAGGGGACGTAGGGAGGAGGAGGAGGATAGGAATTAAGAGGTGGGCGGTTGCGGGGGGGGGGGGGGGGGGGCTGGATGAGGGAAAGGGGAGGAGGTCACGAAGGGAAGGAGGGTTAAAGGGAAGAGGGGAAGATAAAACCGAATGTAATTAAGTTGGAGTAAAAACACGGAGAGATGTTAGTTTACGCCGATCCTAACGACGCAACGTTGTGTTAACAGTTCGGTGATGTGTAGTGTGTGTGTGTGCGACCGTGTATGTGTGTGGCGTGTGCGTGTGTACGTGTGTCTTTATGAAAAATGAGAAAGATGGAGATACAGATTCATATATAGATATGATGAAATAAATAAATCTTATGACAATGTTCATAAAATAAGATAAGATAGATAGATAAGATATAGCGATGGCTAAATCAGCAGAAGATGGTTGACAAATGAGTAAAAAATATATATATTAATCAAACTATGAATAATCTGATATGATGGGTATCGTTATTAAAAAAATGTTCGGCACGAGTAAAATGAAAAAAATTAAAAAAAAAAAAAAGTAAAGAATGTTAGACACATTATCAAAATAGGATTACAGACTGGCGTAGAAACAACAAAAGCAAGATAATGACAGGAATGTATAGAAGGGAAAATACCAATAAACAAGAACGGAAAAGGAAAAAGATGTAAGAGAAAGAGATAAATAAGGAAGGAAGATATGGGTGCGTAAAGGAGAAGGAAGATTAAAGGAGAAAGAACGGTAGAAAGAGGAATGGAGAATGAAGAAGAGAGAGGGGGGAGTGGAGAATAGAAGGACGGTAGT
>NC_091566.1:22626345-22646345 GCF_042767895.1 Penaeus vannamei | reverse complement strand
G
Organism: Penaeus vannamei; assembly: GCF_042767895.1. Taxonomy (NCBI): domain Eukaryota; kingdom Metazoa; phylum Arthropoda; class Malacostraca; order Decapoda; family Penaeidae; genus Penaeus; species Penaeus vannamei. The sequence continues at coordinate 22,646,344 of NC_091566.1, read as the reverse complement.
GAGTTTCGAACTGCGTAGAAATTATATTACGAATTGTATTTTGATTGATAAGAATAGCTTTACTAACAAATAGAGGAAATAGAGATACAAGCATTCTTCATATTAATACCACACCCAAGACAAGAAGTATTAATCATCTTGAACTTTAGACCAAGCTAGAGTTCTATAGATAGCTGCTGGTGTTATAGATATATACAGCATAGACGTCAAAACTTCCCTCTAAGCTTTTGAAGGATTAGTTCTACGAAACTTAGGGATTAAGCCTAGCAGTTCTCTCAGGGATGGAATTCATTGACTCAAAGATGAAAATCTCCCTAAAGTTAGCCTTAAGATTTACCCAAAGAGTTGTAAGCAACCGAGGAAGTAGGGTCAGAGAGTGAGGTACACAGACGTACACAGACGTACACAAATTTACAGAGACTTATACTCACAGACTTACACATGCTTACACGTGGGAGCAAATAGTTTTGAAAAGAAACAACATCTAATATGAGATTCATCACATAAAGACAAGACAAGAATAACCATAGATATCACAAGAATGAAATAAAAAGAACAAGGTTGATTAGATAATAATAAATTATAAATTTCCCCACAAAACATAGACAACAAAGCAAATATAACCATGGATACGATTCTAAGAAAGAAGCAAATAGGGAAAGACCAATGAGACGATAAGAGGTATATAATGATGATGAAGAAGAAGAAGGAGAGGAAGCAGAAGAAACAGCAAGCGACCGAAGACAGAGAAAAAGAAAAATAGAAAAGGGAATAACAAGAACACGAAACAGCAAGGTCACAAAAGAGAGAGAGAGAGAGATTGAGAGTGAGAGAGAGAGAGAGAGAGAGAGAGAGAGAGAGAGAGAGAGAGAGAGAGAGAGAGAGAGAGAGAGAGAGAGAGAGAGAGAGACAGACAGACAGACAGGTAAACAGACAGACAGAGACAGAGAAAGACATTAAGAAGAAGATAAAAAAGATAAAAAAAAGATATATCAAGGGTGAAAATGTAATAGCTGGCAATGAGAAGATACAGACGCGATACACTCGGCCAGGAAGCCAATGCATCGCCGAGAAACCGAACAGACAGACATCGGAAAGTTTACGCCGTCGCAAATACATTTCGGGGGAAAGCCGAAGACAGATCAGGAAAAGTATTTTTAAAGTCTGAAAGAAAATGTATATATAAATTGGTGATCTCAGAGAGAGATAGGGTTGGAGAGCGATCGAGGGAGAGGAGAGGAAGAAGAAGAGAAGGAGTAGGAGGAGGACGCGAAGTTGAGGAGATGGAGGAGGAGGGAAAAAATAGAAGGAGGAGGAAGAGGAGAAGCGAGCAAAGGAAAAAATGAAGAGGGAAACGAAGTCGAAGAAGGAGGTGGAAGACGAAAATGAGAAGGAGGAGTAGAAAGGGTTGACAGTGATAAAGAAGAAGTAGAAGATGACGATGATGATGATGATGATGATGATGAAGATGAAGAAGAAAAGAAGGAAAAGAAGCAGTGGAAGTAGAAGAAAACGACCGAAGAGAGAGAAAAAAAGAGAAAAGAGAATAACAAGAACACCATACAGCAAGATCACAAAAAAGATAGAGAGAGAGATTAAGAAGAGAAAAAAAAAATATATATATATCAAGTAAGAAAAAAAAAAAGAATAAGAGGAGGAGAGGCCAAATCACGGACTGAGAGACGTTCGAGAGTAAACTTTCACAGCGAGAAGAAATCTGTGTCTCTGCGGAAATGAAGTGTGATAGGGGGAGGGAATCCGCGGCGGGGAGGTGGGGGGGTTGGGCGGGGGGGGGGGGGGGCAACAACCTGCTAACCTTTTTTTTCTACCGTTCGAACAAAAGGAAAAAACATTTCTGTGGTTTGGCCGCCCGTACTCTTTCGGCCCCCCGGTGCGTCGCCCCCTTTTTCGTCTTGTGTGCGTGTGTGTGTGTTTGTGTGTGCGTGTGTGTGTGCGTGTGTGTGTGTGTGTGTGTGTGTGCGTGTGTGTGTGTGTGTGTGTGTGTGTGTGTGTGTGTGTGTGTGTGTGTGTGTGTGTGTGTGTGTGTGTGTGTGTTTGTGTGTGTGAGTGAGTGAGTATGTGTGTGTGTGCATACATATACGCACACGGACACACATTCACAAACACACTCACCCATACATACGTACACACACACATACTCACACACACTTACAAATATATGATACATACATATCTGTTTATGTGTGTGTGTGTGTGCGTGTGTGTGTGTGTGTGCGTGTGGCTTCACTCATATTTTTTACATTACATAATACTTAACGCATCAGTAGCTGCCTCGGGATATTATAAAACATCGCTTACTACTTACCCTGTGCAGCGAGTCTACCTGGCGCGCTGCCTGTCATCCGAATGCCATAATTGTCAAATCACGTTACCCATCAGAAAAAAAAATCTTTAAAATGCAAAACAGGTCCTGTGATCTCCGTCCAGGGATACGATACAGGCTTTTGATCTTAGTCTTTTTTTTTTTTTTTTTTTGGGGGGGGGGGTCTCAGATTTTATTTTCCTGTTTTTACCGATATTTATTTTTTTCCCCTATAGGGTAGTTCGGATAATGATATTCTGCCTCGAGGACATGGGGGAGACATGGCAGGGGGGAGGGGGGGAGAAGGAGGGCATGAACGATACAAGTTTCATGAAGATGCTTTTGGAGCAGTAGCCTAAAAATAAGTAGATAAAAGAGAAATGAAATAGATAAATAAATAAATAGACAACGTGATGTTTCCGAACATATTCATATCAAAGCAAAGAGGAAGCTTTTTTTTAGGCCTGCGTGCCCCAAGCAGCGACACACACACGTCCAAGTCCACAGAGAGGTGCATAAAGCGAGAGCCAGAGAGAAAAAGAGGAAGTTTGCATCTGGAAGTAAGGAAAAATACTCCGTAGCGCCACTTGGGGGAAGAGAGAGATGTGTATCTGGTCTCTCACATCATATCCAATTTTCTATCATATTTGAATTCCTGCCGTTCCCTCCGACATTCCTCCAGCCCGTTCAGGCGGACAATATAACGTCCTACTGCGGGGGATGCTGCTGGTGGAGCTTGCTGGCCAGGAGCCGCCTCCCGACCTTTCGAATCCCCCGTTTTCCCTATCCCTACGTCGTCCTATCCTGTCCCCACCCCGTCTCCAGCCTATCCTCACCACCTCTCCATCAGTTCCCTCTCACCACCGGCTCTCCCTCAACACCTATTCTCCTTTCTATCCTCATTACCTCTCCCCCAACGCCCTATCTTCCCCAGTTTTCCCTATCCCCGCTTCGTCCTATCCTATCTCCACCCCGTCTCCAGCCTATCCTCACCACCTCTACATCAGCACCGTCTCACCACCGGCTTTCCCTCAACACCTATTCTCCATTCTATCTTCCTCACCTCTCCCTCAACGCCTTATCTCCACCCTATCCTCACCACCTCCCCATCAACACCCTCTCACCACCAGCTTCACCTCAACGCCCTATCCCCACCGTATCCTCATCACCTCCCCATCATCCCCATCCCATCCCTTACCCCCCCCCCCACCGCCTCCCCATAATCCTCGTCCTTTCCTCCTCAGTGTCTCGTTTCCCGTCGCATCATATCTTCCCTGTTATCTCCTTGTCTTTAATCCCCGTTCGTCTGCTTCTTCTTCCTTCCCCCTCTCTTCTTTCTTCCCCTTTCTTCTCGTTAATTGGCCTTCTTCTCCCCTTCTTCCCACCCCCACCCCCTCCCGTCTCCATCTACTCCACGTATCCTTCCCTCTCTTCAGCTATTTTCCTTATATTCTTGTCTAAGATTTCGTTGCTATTTTTTTCTTCTTCTTCATGTTTATCATCGTTTCTCCGTGCCTCTTTTCCTTCTTCGCAAATTAGACTGAATGACAAGCACACTTTTTTCTTCTTTTTTTTTCTTTTTTTTTTTACATTGATCACACGGACGTAAAATGGCCGTATTATAATGCTAAATGAAGTGAGTGATAGATTTATCGGCATCAAGACTAATTTCAACTTAAAATGAGCTTGTTGTTTTGACTTCGTTTTCCAGAACCTGTTTGTCTGGTGCGGCCTTAAATAGATCGCATTGTCTCGGCAGCTCGCTTAATATCACGTCCTGATCTGCGTCAATAAAGCTTTTACATTGAGTTCTATTTGTATTTCATCCTAATGTTGTTTGTTTGCTTGTTTTGTGGTTTGTTGTTTTGGTTTTGGTTTTGGTTTTTGTCTTCGTTTATTCTCTTTCCCTGTTTCTTTCGTTTGTCCTGTGTTTTTTAATGTTTTCTTTCAGTTCCTTTGTTTCTTTTTTTTTTTGTATTTGTTCTCCAGTTATTCCGACTTTCCGTATCCTTCCCTCCTTCTTCCTTCATTTCCTTTCTCTCCTCCTTCTTTCTTCCCCACCGTCCATGTTCTTCTTTCCTCGGTCCTTGATTAATCCCCTCCCTCCTCCTTTTTCCCTCCGCTTTCCCATTTTCCTTTCTTGTCTCCCCACCCTCCTTCTTCCCTGCTCCTTCCTCTTCCTTCTTCTCTCCTTCCTCCTCTACCCCTTTTCTGTTTCTTATCCCATCCTCTTTCTTCTCCCCCTCCCCCCTCTTCAATTCCCTCACACCCCCTCTCTTCTTCCCTCCTCCTCCTCTCCTCTTCCTCGTCCTCCTCTTCCTCTCCTCCAACTCCTCTCTCCTTCTCTCTTCCTCCTCCCTCTCCTCCACCACCACCATCACCACCACCTATTTCACCAACTCCTCCTCCTCTTCCTCCCCTTTTCCACCACGATCATCTCCTCCTCCTCCTTCTCCCTTTCCTCTTCCTCCACCTCCACTTCCCTCTCCTATTACCACCACCACCATCACCACCCACCTATTTCACCACCTCCTCCTCCTCTTCCTCCTTCTCCACCATGATCACCGCCACCTCCTCCTTTACCTCTTCCTCCTCCACCTCTTCTTACTCCTATTCCACCAGCACCATCATCAGCACTTCCTCCTCCTTTTCCTCCTCCTCCTCCACCACCTTCACCACTACATTTCTCTTTCTTTTCTCCTCCCCTCCTCTTCCACCACCACTACCATCGCCACCTCCTCCTTCTCCTAATCCCTCCTCTTCCTTCCAACTCTTCCACCACCACCAACCACCACCACCACCTCCTCCTCCCTCCTCCTCCTCCCTCCTCCTCCTTCCTCCTCCTCCTTCTCCTCCTCCTTCCTTCCTTCCTTCCTCCTCCTCCTCCTCCTCCTCCTCCTCCTTCCTTCCTCCTCCTCCTCCCTTCCTCCTCCTCCTCCTCCTCCTCCTCCTCGCTCCTCCCTCCTCTACCTCCTCCCCCCCTCCTTCCTCCCTCCCTCCTCCTCCTCCTTCTCCTCCTCCTTCTCCTCCCCCTTCTCCTCCTCCTCCTCCTCCTCCTCCTCCTCCTCCTCCTCCCTCTCCTCTTCCCTCTCCTCCTCCTCCTCCTCCTTCTTCTCCTCCTTCTCCTCCTCCTCCTCCTCCCTCCTCCCCTCCCTCTCCTCCTCTCCTCCTCCCTCCTCCTTCTCCTTCCTCCTCCTTCTCCTCCTTCCTCCTCCTTCTCCTCCTGCTCATCCCTCCTCCCTCATCCTCCTCCTCCTCCTCCTCCTCCTCCCTCCCTCCTCCCTCCTCCTCCTCCTCCTCCTCCTCCTCATCCTCCTCCTCATCCTCCTCCTCCTCCTCCTCCTCCTCCTCCTCCTCCTCCTCCTTCTCCTCCTCCTCCTCCTCCTTCTCCTCCTGCCCACCCTTCCCTCAACACATACACGCATCAGCACGTCACTTCCAGAATCTTCTATGTTAGTATAATGGACTTCTCTTATGAATATTCCGCGTCTCTTTCTTTGGCACTTCAGCATCTCACCAGAGCTTTTTTTTCTTTTTTGGATGATGTACGATAATTAAAGAATTTAAAAAAAATTGATGTTTGGTGGAAACTATTATGGATTCTGTTGTTGTTGTTTTTTATGTATGTTATTGTGTTGAGAATTGTTCCGTCTCTACTTCAGCGTTGTAGGAAAAATCTGTAAAATTTCAATGTGTATCTTGACGTGAAAAGAATATTCGAAATCGTTCTTTTTCTTCAGTTCGCCTATTTTACCTTTTCTTTTCGTTTCTCTCTCTCTCTCTCTCTACTTCTCTGTCTCTGTCTTTCTCTCTCTCTCTCTCTCTCTCTCTCTCTCTCTCTCTCTCTCTCTCTCTCTCTCTCTCTCTCTTTCTCTCTCTCTCTCTCTCTCTCTCTCTCTTTCTCTCTCTCTCTCTCTCTCTCTCTCTCTATCTCTCTCTCTCTTCTCTCTCTCTCTCTCTCTCTCTCTCTCTCTCTCTCTCTCTCTCTCTCTCTCCCTCCCTCTCTCTCTCTCTCTCTCTCTCTCTCTCTCTCTCTCTTCTTCTTCTTCTTCTTCTTCTTTCCCTCGTTCATTTTTCTTCCCCTTACTATAAAAAAGTAATCATTACACACATAAAGTTCTTAAAAAATAAATAAATAAATAAATAATGATGATAATGATAATGATAATAATAATAATAATAGTAATAATAATGATAATTATAATAATAATGTTAATAATAATAACAATAATAATAACAATAATAATAATATAAAAAATAAATATATGAAGGAAATAAACAAATATTTTCTCAAGGGTTTCTTTACGGTCTGCAGATCCATGTTTTCCTTCCTGCACTTATTTTTGCCATATCTCGCTTGCACTTTCGCACTTTTTAAAAATATCTTCCCCTTCTTTTCCTTTTCCATTAACTTGTTTTCATCGTCCCGGTTATTAATTTTATTTTGTATCATCGTATTTTTTAAAGATAGTTAATCACGTCGGTTAATCTATAATTTCTTCTTTTTCTTGTTATCAGCACGTCATATCTTCCCTTTTGTGTCTTTTCTCCTTATTTTTGTCTTGTTCTTGGTTTTGGCCTTTCCATCTCCCTTTCCATCTTCTCCTTCTTCTTTTGTTCGTCTTCTTCCTCCTCTCCTTCTTCTTTTGTCCGCCTTCTTCCTCCTTTCATTCTTTTGTCTTCCTTTTTCCTCCTCTCTTTCTTTTTTCCTCTTTCTTCCTCCTCTCCTTCTTCTTTTGTTTTCGTTCTTCTTCCTCTCCTTCTTCTTTTGTCTTCCTTCTTCCTCCTCTCATTCTTTGTCCGCCTTCTTCCTCCTCCCCCTCTTCTTATACCCTCCCTCTTCCTCCTCTCCTTCTCCTTTTACCCTCCTTCCTCTCCTCCTCTCCTCCTCTCCCACCTATCCATCTCTCCCTTGCTCCTCCCGTTCCTTTCGCGCCCCACGTGCGTCGGACCGCCCGGCCGCCGCGCCAATATCTCATTCGGAGACAATAAGGCTCGCGAACTCGTTCAAGATGTTTATACGGAACTAGAAGTCGGGATATTGGGGCCCGCGACCCTGAGCGCTGCGAACAGACGTAGTAACCGGAGTCCACATCTTCATATTTTTCGAACTTGTAGAGAAAGGGAGGGGGGGAGAGAGGGGGTGTGAGATTGAGAGGATGAGAGGAGAGTTAGGGGTGTGAGAGAGAGGGGGAAGAGGGGGGGAAGAAGAAAAGAGGAGAGGGAGAGAGGAAGGGAGAGAAGAAGAGAGGGAGGGGAGAGGGAGGAGGAGGAAGGGGAGTTGAGAGAAAAGAGAGAGGGAGAGAGGGGGAATTGAAGAGAAGAGAGAAGAGAGGGGAGAGGGAGAGAGAGGAGAGGAGGGGAGTGAGAGAAAGAAAAGAGGGGTTGAGGGGGTGAGAGAAAAAGAGAGGGAGAGAGGGGGAGAGAAAGGGGGAGAGAGGGGGGTGAGAGAAAGAGAGAGGGAGAGAGGGGTGGTGAGAGAAAAAGAGAGGGAGAGAAGGAGGAAAAGAAAGAGAAAGGGAGAGAGGGGGTGATAGAAAGAGAGGGGGAGGGAGGGGGGTTAGAGAAAGAGAGAGGGGGGATTATTTCGGGCTTCTCACTTCCCTTTTTTTCTTACAGTTTATCCCTCTTCCCTTTTAACTCCCTCTCCTCCTCCTCCCTTTCACTGTCCTCTTCCACTCTTACTTTTTACCTTTTTTTTCCTCTTCCCTTTCAACCTATTCTTCCCATCTTCCCTTTCACCATCCTCTTCTCCACTTCCCTTTCATCTTCGTTTCCCCCTCCTCCCTTTTATCTCCGTTTCCCCTCCTCCCGTTATCTTCAATTCCCCCTCCTCTCTTTCATCTTTGTTTCCTCTTCTCCCTTTAACCATTCTTACTCCTCCTTCCTTTCATCTCTCCGTTTCCTCCTCCTCCCTTTTATCTTCGCTTCCCCTCCTCCCTTTTCATCTTCATTCCCCCTCCTCCCTTTCATCTTCTGTTTCATTTCCCCTCCTCCCTTTTCATCTTCATTTTCCCACCTCCTCCCTTTTATCTTCTAGTTTCCCCACTCACACATCATCACAATTCCCCTCCCTGCCTTTTATCTTCGTTTCCCCTCCCCTCCCTTTCATCTTAATTTCCCCCTCCACTTTTATCTTCAAGGTCCCCCTCCTGCACCTTTACTTCATCAAATTCTCCTCCTCCACTGCCCTCTCCTCCTCCTCCCTTTCATCTCCGTTTCCCCTCCTCCCCCTTTCTCGTCTCTTTTCCGAAGTCCATTTTTTATATCTTTCGGTTGTTAATGGAACAGGATATTAACTCACACAGAGGAAATAAGTCGACTGAATGATATACGACACAAACAAAGCATCAGCAGTGAGGACGGATGATGTTATCGCCCTTTTTCTCTCCCTCTTTCTCTCACCCTTTCTCTCTCTCTCTCTTCCTCTCTCTCTCTCTCTCTCTCGCCTGTTGGGCATTTCCTCTCCCCACCAGCCCCCCTTCCCCCCATGCAAGTTTCCTAGTCTGATAAAGCGCATTTTAGACGGTTTTAGTATTTTTATTCATTTTGCCTCTTTGTCCAGGTGATTGGATGGGTGTTATGATGAATGTCGGTGGAGGAGAATGGAGATATAGCGGGGTCTTGGTGTGAGGTGAACGGAAAGCTGTGTGTTTGTTGAAGTTGATTGTGTGCGTTTGATTATGGCGTGTCTGTGTGTGTGTTGGATTAGGGACGGATGCCTGTGTACGTTTGATTGAGTATGCTTGGGTATGCTTGACTGTGCTCGTGTGTCTGTGTATGTTTGACTGAGTATGTCTGTGTATGTTTGTGTAAGTATGTCTGTGTGTTTTTGACTAGTGTAAGTATGTCTGTGTATGTTTGACTGTAAGTATGCTTGGGTATGTTTGACGGTGTACGTATGTCTGTCTATGTTTGACGTGTTCTTATGTTTGTGTATGTTTGACTATGTACGTATGCCTATGTATATTTGACTGAGCATGTCTGTGTATGTTTGAATGTGTGCGTATGTCTGTGTGTGATTGACTGTGGACATATGCCTGTGTATGTTTAATTATGTATGTGTATGTTTGATTGTGTAAGGATGTCTGTTTATATATGACTGTAAGTATGTTTGTGTATGTCTGATTGTGTATGTCCGTGTATAGTTGATTGTGTACGTATGTCTGTGTATGAGTGTATATGTTTGACGGCGTATGTATACTTGTTTATGGCTGTGTATGCTTTGTATCTTTTTGAATGCCTGTTTGTCTATGAACCGAATTAACTTTTTACCATCAACTATAGCTTTACGAGTATGACCGCGCTTGCATTCTCTGCTACAAATTCCTAGACGATTCCGACCTCCCTTCCAAACCAATCAGAAATAAAGGCAACATCAAACCGATTCAACATGAGGAAAGCAGACCGAAGACCTCATTCATCGAAGGGAGAGGCGCTGTCCATCAAGAAGAAGACAGAGTACGGTCTAGTCGGAGGAGGAGGAGACTCGACAGGGATGCTGCTGGGAAACTTCATCACGAAACTGACCGGAATAAGTTTCATGCTAAGATATAAAGTGATACGGGGAAGGGTGGCATATGTGCATGTGGTTATTGTGTATGTGTGTATGTGTGTGTGTGTGTGTACATGTGTGTTTATTTGTGTTTGGAGGGGTTTCGATGTCGGTGTGTTTGTCTGGGTGCATGCCCGTATATGTTTGTGTAAGTGTGTGTGTGTATGTGTGTGCGCGTTTTGTGTCTGCAGATTTGTGTGTGTGTGTGTGTGTGCGTGTGTTCCCGTGTTCCCATATCGGCCGCGTCAATATTTCCTTCTTCTTTTTCATCCTTTATTTTTTTCCTATTTCGCCGCGGGGTGAATTCCTTGCCTCCATCCACTTAATCGAAGGAGCATTAGAAAGTCATCGGCCGGGTACGAGATCGACAGCGGCCGGCGGGGACGAGGCCGAGACACGTTGAACAGACCGCAGAGAGGGTTATCGTCGAGGTCCGGGGAGAATAAAAGAAAACGGATTCACGCGGGCAGGAGGAAGGGAGTAGTGGCGAGGAGAATAGATCAGGAAGGTCGACTCAACCACTCGGGATCTGGCGAGAGGAGCTAAGCCTAGAGCGGGACAAGGAGGGTAAACAGGGTAGGTGTTTTGGTGTAGGCAGAGCAAGGGCTGCGGAGCGCGGGTGGCCGGAGCTAGGGAGTGGGCGGCCAGAGCGAGGAGGTGGGCGGCCAGAGTGAGGAGGTGGGCGGCCAGGGAGAGGAGGTGGGCAGCCAGAGCGAGGAGGTGGGCGGCTAGAACGAGGAAGTAAACGGCCAAAGCAAGGAAGTGGGCGGCCAGAGCGAGGAAGTGGGCGGCCAGAGAGAGGAAGTGGGCGGCCAGAGCGAGGAGGTGGGCGGCCGGAGGTGTGGGCGGCGGAGGTCGGGAAAGGCACACAATAGCGCGCCATAAAGTAGCGTATTCCACTAGTGCCACATCCAGAGCCTCGCCGCCGGGCCTGGAGCCGCCATGTTGGCCGAAAAATGAATACGAAATTGATTTTTAGAATGATTCCTGCCGGTGAGTTTTGAATCGCAATCCCCCTCCTTTCGCGCGGGTTTATTCCCCAAGCATTGCATCATATGTATGACTTCTTTCCTCCCTATTCTCAACTTTACGCGAGTGTGTATTAAACTTAAAGAAAAGTCCCCCTTACGTATCTGGCGCTGAAAGCCGAGCCGCGGGTTGGCGAATTCAGCTGCAGGGGCGGCTATTAAGAATTCATGATAATTAGGACAAGGCTCGTAAAATAAAGATCCCGCCCCGCGCCGCGCCCCAACAATGCGCCGGGGATGACTGCCAGGCCCTCGGAGACACTCACGAGGTTTGGCTTATTGTTGAACGCAGCGCCTTCGGGTATGTGCTATTGCCATTGTACCGAGGCGGGGGGAAGATCCTGTAATAACGGCGGTGAGCCTCTCCATTAGCCGAAAAGGAACTGTTAAAACCTCCATTAGCCCAGGCCGCGGAGCTGCTGTCGGTATTTCGCCTCCTTCTCTCCCCTCGCCACCCACCTCCTTCTCTCCCCTCGCCACGTAACGCCTCTCCCCTCTCAACTCGCTTCCCTTTCACCCCTCTCCATCTGCCTCTTTCTCTCCATTTTCCGCTCACCTTCTTCTCTCTTCTCTCCGACCACCTCCTTCTCTCCCCTCTCCAATTACCTTCCTCTCTCCCATCTCCACGTAACTTCTCACCCCTCTCTGTCCACTTTCTCTTCCCTCTCTACTCACCTCCCTTTCACCTCTCTCCACCTACCTCTCTCTCCTCTGCGCCCACCTTCTCACCTGTCTCCATCCCTCTTCCTCTCTCCTCGCACCTCACCTTTTCTCCCTTCTCCACCAACTCCTCTACCCTCTTTACTTTCTTCCTTTTCTCCCCTCTTCTTTACTCTTTCTCTCCTCTTTCTACCTTCCTCCTTCCTTTAATCCCTTCTTCCTTCTTTCTCCTTCCACTCACTGATTTCTCTCCCGTATCCACCAACTCCTACTTTCCCCTTTCCACCTTCCTCGTCCTCCCCCCCTCACCCCTCACCTTCTTAGTCTTCTCCCCTCTCTATCTATCTCCCTCTCTCCCCTTTACCACCTTCCTCCTTTTCCCCTTTTCCATCTTCCTCCTTTTCCTTTTTTCCACCTTCCTCCTTCTCTCCCCTTAGCCATCCCGCTACGCCCCGGCCTCCAACCCTTTCCTTCCCCTTCTTCTTAACGAGGGGGTAAATATCAAAAAGCTGAGACCTCCCCTCCCTTTCCCCTCCTTTCCCCTCAGCCCTCTAAATGCCCGCTCACTTCCGGGGTGTGTTGAACCTCTCTCCGCTTATAAGCTTCTAGATAATGGCCAGATTTTTTCTTTCTTTCTTTCTTTTTACTTTTTTCTTTCTCTCTTTTTCTCTCCTTTTCTCTTTTTTTTCTTCCAATTACACCACGGGGCTATTTCGAGGGAGGGGTTATTACGGACCGAGAGGGGAAATTTCGAGGGGTCCGTCTACAAATAAGGTGAGAGGAATGATTAGGACTTTTTTTTTAACAAATTCTTTATTATTAACCCTGCTCGAAATTCATTGAAGATTTCTCGCGGGGGAGAGTACTAATGAGGAGTGTGGGTGAGAGGAGGACGGCGAGGATTTTACTCCGGTTTAGGATTTAGGAGTCATTGTCCTCGAGGTTCATTCTCTCTCTCTCCCTCTCTTTCTCTCTTTCTCTATCTATCTCTCTTTCTTTCTCTCTCTCTCTCTATCTATCTATCTATCTATCTCTATCTCCCTCTCTTTCTCTCTTTCTCTATCTATCTCTCTTTCTCTCTCTCTATCTATTCATCAATCTAACTATCTACCTATTTCTCTCCTTCCCTTTCTCCCTACCCCCTATCTCTCTCTCTCCCTTTCTCCCTACCCCCCCCCTCTTTCTCTCTCTCTCCACCCTTCCCTCTCCTTCTCTCTCTCTCTCTCTATCTATCTATCTATCTATATCTCTCTATCTATTTCTCTTCCTCGCTTTCTCCCTACCCCCCACCCCCTCTCTGTCTCTCTCTCTCCACCCCCACACCCTCTCTCTTTCTCTCTCTCCACCCCCACCCCCCCCTCTCTCTCTCTCTCTCTCTCTCTCTCTGAATAAAGGAAAGAGTATGTGTGCGAGAAAGAGAGAATGAATGAGAGAGATGTACACTCTCTTTATCTCTCTCTCCCTCTCTCTCTTTTCTCTCTCTCTCTCTCTCTCTCTTGTATGTATGCACATGTCCCGATCTAGAAAGAGCAAGTAGAGTTAGGGATATAGTGGATATAGTAGATGTATCGATGTGGATATTGGATTATGTGCATCAATATAGTGTTTATATAGAGATAGGGATAGAGATATGAATATCAATATTGGCATATAGATGTAGATACAGATATTGACAAAGGTGTGCCGTAGATCTTGATCTTGATATATAAGCGTTTAGATGAATATATAGGTAAGGATTTAGATTTTTTAGGATAGGCAAATATGTATATAAACTAGTATAAGTATGTGTCTACCGTTAGATAAATAGAGAGGTATACAGATGGATACATTGATATATATAAACAAATAGATAAATGAGTTTATATATATACATATATATATATTCACACACACACACACACACACACACACACACACACACATACACACGCACACACACACACACATACACATACACACACACACACACACACACACACACACATATATATATATATATATATATATATATATATATATATATAAATATATATATATACACATATATATATAAATATATATATATATATGTGTATATATATATAAATATATATATATACACATATATATATATATATTTATATATATGTGTATATATATATATTTATATATATATATATATATATATATGTATATATATATATATATATATATATATATATATATATATATATATATATACATATATATATATATATATATATATATATATATATATATATATATATATATATACGTACATACATATATGCATATATATGTGTGTATATATATATATATATATATATATATATATATATATATATATATATATATATATATATATATATATATACAGAGAGAGAGAGAGAGAGAGAGAGAGAGAGAGGGGGGGGGGAGAAAGAGATAGGCAGAGAGATTAATAGATATATATAGATATATAGATTAGAGATGAGTAGATATATATCGATTAAAGTTATCGACACAGAGTCAAACTTGTACATAGATATAGATTAGGATTTGATTATATAACAAATCTACAACTGTATATAAAAAGACAGACGCAGATATGAATAAATACAGCCTCTTTATGGTTGTCTTAGACTTCCTTGATCAGAGACCTACTTATCAAAGCATATGAGAGCCGCTGTTCCCCATGCTCTTCCAACCGACAAACTCCCTCCCTCCTTTTCCTTCCTCTTTCTCCTCCTCCTTCCTTTTCATCCTCATTCCGTCTTTTTTCCTTACTGCTTTCCTTCTTTCCTTCTGTCTTTTTTTCACCCATCATCCCCATTTTCCTTCTTTCTTTCGTTATTTTTTTCAATCTCCTCTCTTTCCCTCATTTCTTCACTCCTTTCTTCTTTCCCTCTGTCCCTTCAGATATCCCTTTCTCTTTCCCTCTACCCCTTCCTTTTATTCCTCCAGTGCCTCCCCTTCCATTTACCCCCAACTTCCCTCCTCTCTCTGCCTCCCTCTCTCCCTTCCATCTCTTATTTCTCCCTCCTTCTCTCTCCTTCCTCCTTGGCCCTTCTTTTAAAAACGGGTTTTGGGTCATTTCGGCTCCTATTTATCCTTCTCTCCCTCCTCCCTCCCTCCTTCCACTCCTCCTTCCTTCCTTCTCTCTCCTTCCCCCTTGATCCTTCTTTTAAAACCGGGTGGGGGAAGCGTTTTTTTTTGGGGGGGGGGAGGGTCATCTCGGCCTCTCCCCATCGTCTATTGTCTTCTCTCCTTTCCTTCTTCTTTCTTACCTTTCTTCCTCCCCTCCTTCCTTCCATCCTTCACCTCCCTCCTTCCCTCTTTCTCCCTCCCGCCTCCTTCCCCCTTCTTTTAAAAGCGGGGGGGGGGGCGGGGGGGTCATCTGGGCCGCCTGTTAGAGCGTGACTTAAGAGGACTCGGGGCGGCTTGCGACTACGCCTTCGGGTAAGACGGTCATTAGCAAAGTGGGCGGGCTTGAGGAGCAAAGTGTTCGTTGGCCCTTTGGGTGTTATTAGTGTGTAAACGTAATGCATCTTTCACCCTTACCGTAGCTTGGGCTTTTCTTCTTCTTTTTTCTTATAAGGTAAGGAGGGTGGGGGGAGAGGGATAGGGGATGGGAGGGATGGATACGAGGTGGGGGAGAGGGATATGGGTGGTGGGAGAGGGATAGGGGGCGGGAGGGAGGGATACGGGGTGGAAGGGAGGGATACGGGGTGGGAGGAGAGAGATGAGTGGGGGAGGGATTCAGTTGGGGAGAGGGATACGGGTGGGGAGAAGGAATAGGTGGTGGTTGGAGAGGATGAGAGGTGGGAGGAGGGATACGTGGTGGGGGAGGATGTGAGGTAGGGAGAGGAAAGTGGTGGGGGAAGGAAGGATAGAGGATGGGGGAGAGGGATACGGGGTGGGGAGAGAGGGATAAGAGGTGGGGGGAGAAGGATTCGGGGTGCGGGGAGAACGATACGGGGTGGGGGGAAAGGGATAAGGGGTAGGGGAGAGGAAGGGGGAAGGTAGGGGGGGGCGTCGGATCGAAAGCCGGAATTTGGGGTGTGCGTTGGGGCCACTTCTTCATGATAATAATGTCGTAAATTTTCCTTATGTGCTCTGTGGGTTTGCACTATTTACCCGCCGTCCTTTTTTATGGTGTAAATAAGGTCGGACTTGAACTGGCGCTCAGTAGTCCGTGATAGCTGATAAAATGGAAGGAAATTATTCGGATCAAATGCGGTTCTCTATGCCCTGAGTACGGTCTACCTCATTTCGTTTCTGAAGGAGAATGATTAATAGATTGAAACGCATTTATATTTATGTGTGAGTCTGTGTGCGTGTAGATATACGCGTGGCTGTACTGTGTGTATATATATGTGTGTGTGGGTGGGTGTGGGCGGGTATGCGTGTGTTGTGTGTGTGGGTGGGTGTGTGGGTGTGCGTGTGTGGGTGTGTATGTGTGCGTGCGTATGTATGTGTGTGTGTGTGTGTGTTTTGCCTACATCCTCATGCACATATCATCACTGTACATTTGCACACATATTCACTATCATCAGTAAGCAATATCTCCAATAAAAATCGCGCTTTCACTCTGCTTTAGATATGATTCACATCATGCACAAAGCAAAACAGTCCATTGCTCTCTCTCTTTCTCTCTCTCTCTCTCTCTCTCTCTCTCTCTCTCTCTCTCTCTCTCTCTCTCTCTCTCTCTCTCTCTCTCTCTCTCTCTCTCCCTCTCTCTCTCTCTCTCTCTCTCTTTCTCAATTCGGGTCTTCCCCATTTTACGAAATACGGAAACGGCTTACGGCAAGGAGAACGGTGGGCGTGGGTGGCCTGGGATCAGCTAGGGTCACCCAAGAGGCGGGGTTGACGGGGTTGACGACGAGCCCCCGTGGAAGGCGACGGGGATGCTGCTCTTGAGAGGAGATGATGCTCGTCTGCAACGCCACCTTCATCTCCTCCCGTTGTCTGCTATCGTCGGGTGATGAGGGTGGGGAAAGGTACTTGGGGGGAGGGAGGAGAAGGAGGGGGATGTAGAGGGGAGAGGGAGGTGGAGAGGAATGAGAGGCAGGGGAAGAGAAAGAAACAGAGAGGGGGAGAAGAGAGAGCGAGGGAGGAAGGGAGAGAGAGAGAGAGAGGAAGGAGAGAGAGAGAGAGAGAGGGGGAGGAGAGAGAGAGTGGGGGAATAGAGAAAGAGAGAGAGAGGGGGGGAGGGGGGAGGGGGGAGGGGGAGAGAGCATGTTACACACCCCATTTACACACATAAGGTGAGCGAGGAGTGAGAAGTAAAATAACAATATGTGTGTACCAGGCCTGCAATTCAGGTCAACGAGGTCAACAAAGCAAACAGATCAGGCCACAGAAGACAGGAAATGAACAAAAAAAGAAAAGAAAAGTCCCAAAAATACACCAAGACGCTGAGAGTATGTGTAAGACTTGCGGAAATGCACACAAGACACCAGAGGAGGATACTGAGCCTACCACTTTATGCTGGAAACTACATTATGGGGAAATCGGTTTTCTTATCGTGTGGCCGCGCCCGTGCTGAGAGTCGCTATGGACGGGAACTGCGTGTGAAAAAGGAAGAGGTTTGTTTGGGAAGGAGGGCGGAGGGTAGGAAGGACGGAGGGAAGGAGGGAGGGGGTGTCTATAGGTCTTCAGAAAGGGTCGTTGAGGACGTTTTGTGTCTTGTCGAAAGAAGGTGCGTTATATCGATGGGTGAGAGGGAGGGAGAGAGAGGGTGAGACAGAGAGGGAGGGAGGGAGGGAGGGAGAGAGAGAGAGAGAGAGAGAGAGAGAGAGAGAGAGAGAGGAGAGAGAGAGAGAGAGAGAGAGAGAGAGAGAGAGAGAGAGAGAAAGAAAGGGAGGGAGGGAGGGAGGGAAGGAGAAAGAGAGAGAGAGAGCAGACAGACAGACAAACAGAATGACAAGTGGACAGAAACCCGAGACAGGGGCAGAAACATACAAAGAAGAGAGAAAGAGATAGAAATGGGGGGAGAGAGAGAGAACGCAGACACACTTTATACCACAGAAAGGTTTTGTATCCGTCTTTGAGTTGTACTGGAACTATCTTTGAGTTCTGAAACTATTCTGGAATATCATCTCCGGGGACCAATTGTGGCAGAGAGGGTAAATATGACACTAAGCGATAATTCTCTTCTCTTTTCCCTATTATCGAAAGAGGAGAAAGGCTTGAGGAGGAAAATGTAAGGATGAAGATAATGAAGAGAATGTCAATAGGAGGAGGGAAGGAAGAATGAAAAGGGAAAGAGGGTGACAGGCAAATATGAACGAAAGGAGGTAATGAAGGAAGGAAGTAAAGGGGTCGATAAGGGAAAAGAGAATAAGAGGGAGGGAGGGAAGCTCGGAGAAAAGACGAAGGGGAGGTAAAGGGAACAAGTAATAGGATGACGGAGGGGAGAACAGCTGACGGAATAATAGGCTAATAATAGGTTAAATAACAAGAAAAGGGGAAGAAAGGGGAATGGGAAAAAATAAGGAAGGAAACGTCACAAGCTTTGTAAGGGTTTCGATGGCTGAATAGAGTAAAATAGATTGGCTTTGAGATAATTCGTTACGCTCTCGTTAAAGGGAAGGAGAACCGGGAGAGTTTACAAATAATTCAGATATTCTGTGGGAGACAGATTATGGAGATAAGGTAGTTGTTGCCGACTAGTGATAAGGCCCGCACTTGTTGTTGCCATCACGGAATTGTAAGATCAAGCTAAGTGTTGCTGTGACAAATGAGACTGAATATGTATACACACTTGTACATATAAGTGTGTATAAAGTTCTAGACACAAATGTAATCATATATACATAGATATTATATAAAAGGACGTCTAAATAGAGGTCCTTCCTGAAGTCAGAAACATGCACATTTTTCCCCTCTATCTTATTCCTCTTTTGAACACGAATGATATCCATCATATGTAAAGATCCTCACTCACTCCACCTACTGCGTTCCCTTCTTCCACCTCCATCTCGACGCCGAAACAAACGTCCCTTTGATCAAAGTACCTTCGCTGCAGTAAATATAAAGTCCAATCAACGCGACGCAGAAAAATCTTTGCAGCAGCTCCGTTCTCAAGGGGCTGCGGGAAGTACATAAAGCAGAATTTAGTCTGTCGGAGCAAACATGTTCATTCTACTCAGTCCCGGGAGAGGCCGGCGAAGGAAGACGTCTGGCGTAGGTGTTGTTGTTGTATCGTTGTTGTTGTGCTGTTGCTGTTATGACGTCGTGGGGACACGGGGCGGGTGTAGCGCAGAGCTTGCCGCGGCATAATTCGGGGGAGAAGTACGTCCTAATGGGGAATTATCCACCTTGAGAAGGGTCTATTTTGGGGGAAGGGGATCGCGCTGAAGGTGAAGGGGTCAACCTGGAGGAGGAGGAGCTCTTCTGAAGATGAAAACGCGCACAGAGAAGAGCGAAAGCTTTGCTGAAAGGAGGGAAATCGCGATCACGTTTCAGGGGCAGAGATATAGGATTACGTTGACGAGAGAGGATCGGATTGCAAACTGGAACCGCCCCCATACTGATCGGCCGCCGCTGTGAATTAAATGTTTATTGAATCTGTCATTTGAAAATATGTGTTCGGCCTGATCATTAGTTTAAAATGCCGACGGAGTCAGAATCCCGGCCGTAATGGACTCAAACTGAATTATCCAGAATCAACCATTTGTTTCGCGTGCTTCTACAGCCTCATCTCGGCAACGAAGTCTGACAGATGGGGACGCGAACGGCTCTCGCATGCATTACCAAAAACGCTATTGAGTTAAAGTAATAGATAAATTTGATTTGGTCCCCGCGCACCTGGATATGGAGAAGGGCGTTCCTATCACCGCCCGCGCTCCCCGCCCGCGACCTCTCCCCCTGCTGCGCTCCGGCCCTCTGACAGCTTACCCTTTTCAATCCGACGGACCGAACGCTACTCATGGCTCCGGGACCTGGCAATGAATATCAAACAAGGCTCCATCAGATTCGCGTCTTCGGAGGTATTGGTCTTAGAGAGCCTGGTGAGCCGAGCGGGTTAGTGGGGTCACTGAGGTGGGGTGGGGTGGGTGGGCTCTGCGGATGGGGAGGTGAGGGGGTAAGGTGGGTGGGTGGGCTCTGCGGATGGGGAGGTGAGGGGGAAAGGTGGGCGGGTGGGCTCTGCGGATGGGGAGGTGAGGGGGAAAGGTGGGTGGAGTGGGCTCTGCGGATGAGGGAGGTGAGAGGAGTAGGTGGGTGGGTGGGCTCTGCGGATGGGAGGTGAGGGGAGTAGGTGGGTGGGTGGGCTCTGCGGATGATGGGAGGTGAGAGGGTAAGGTGGTGCAGGTGGGCTCTGCGGATATGGGGAGGTGAGGGGGGGTAAGGTGAGTGGGTGGGCTCAGCGGATGGGGAGGTGAGGGGGGTTAGGTGGGTGGGTAGGTTTGCGGATGGGGAGGTGAGGGTGGGGAGGTGATGGGTGGGCTC
>NC_091566.1:22611345-22616345 GCF_042767895.1 Penaeus vannamei | reverse complement strand
TGGAAGCCTGGAGATAGCGATAGGGAAGAGGATCAGGGCCAAATGTAAATGAAGGAGGAAGGAGAGGAGAGGGAGAGAGAGGGGAGTGAGGGAGGGAGGGAGGGAGTGAGAGGAAGGGAGGGAGGGAGAGAGAGAGAGAGAAGGAGAGGAGTGAGTAAGGGAGGGAGGGAGAGAGTGAGTGAGAAAGAAAGAGAAAGAGAGAGAGAGAGACCAAGAGAAACAAAGAGATAGAGAGAGGCCGAGAGAAACAAAGAGAGAGAGTAACCGAGAGAAACAAAGAGAGAAAGAGAGAGGGAGGGAGAGGGGGAGAGACAGAGACAGAGAAGAGGAAAGAGCTGTAAATGAAGGTGCGAAACAAAGTAAGGCTAATGAAGAAAGACATGAATGTGAAGAGCAAAAAACAGCAAAATATGAGTAAAACATTTTTGAACAGAGAAGAAAGGAGTGATGGAAAAGAGAGATTTTATTCCCAATCCATATGTACGTGCGTGTGTGTGTGTGTGTGTCCTGGCGCGTGCGTGTGTACATGCTTGTGTTGCGTATTGTGTACAAGATACCACACAGATCAATAGGCAACGTATTTGTACCTCACCCTCCCGTACTGCAGTAGCAGAAGATGCGAAAATTAGATTGCGAAACTCTAAATCTACTCCGCCTATATATTCAACGACGAAATTACTCCGCGTCCTCTGAGCTTTGTAAGGAGAGAAAGAAAGCAGAGAAAAAAAGAGCCTTTGAATCTTTCCAATCTGGCTGGCAACTTAGCATCGAGGGGGAGCAGGGGGCGGGGGGGGGGGAGGGGGGTGCGTGTGGAAAGCGTGTCGGATCATTCCAATTTTACGATTTTTTATTATTATCATCATGGTTCGTCTTATCGCTAACTTTTCTCGAGTCATTATAAAATATGAGTTTTTGTCGTTTTGAAGTTATGGGCCCTTTCTCTCTCTCTCTCTCTCTCTCTCTGTCTCTCTCTCTGTCTCTCTCTCTCTCTCTCTCTCTCTCTCTCTCTCTCTCTCTCTCTCTCTTTGTCTCTCTCTCTCTGTATCTCTCTCTCTCTGTCTCTCTCTCTCTCTCTCTCTCTCTCTCTCTCTCTCTCTCTCTCTCTCTCTCTCTCTCTCCTCTCTCTTGTTTCTCTCTCTCTCTCTCTCCCTCTCTCTCTCTCTCTCTCTCTCTCTCTCTCTCTCTCTCTCTCTCTCTCTCTCTCTCTCTCTCTCTCTCTCTCTCTCTGTTTCTCTCCGAATCTGTCTATCTATCTGTCTATCTATCTATCTATCCATCTATCTATCTATCTATCTATCTATCTATCCATCATCTATCTATCGATCATTCTAGATACCTATCTATTTATCTATCTATCCATCAATCTAACTAACCCCCCTCCCTCTCTCTCTCAAACACACACACACAGACTCTCCATCCCCGCCCCCCCGCCCTTTCTTTCTCTCTTTGAAACTGTACTACCAAAAAAATGCCATTGTTGTTGTTGCATTCTTTCCCTTCCAGCGCATTTGCAATTCTCTTTAGAGGACTAACTTTTGTCTCTCTTTGTCTCTTCGCAGAACTATGAAAGATGTCAACATCTCGGCCATCCTCGACTCCCTTCAGACAGGGTATGACAAGAGAATAAGACCCAATTATGGAGGTAAGTTGACCCTGCCTGACCTGGGGAGGCTCTTACTTGTACTCGGTCATATCACGTTAGGTTACGTAATAATTAACACAACTTCCACGTTTCCGAAGAGACACACATTTAAACTACGTAAGCAAAGAGAGTGAAATTAACACCACGCACATACACAGGAACACGAGAGGATGTGACGTCAGCACTCTCTATCCAATGACGTCACGGCTCTCACACTTCTTATAACATTCTTTCTGACAAATCATTCTTATTCATGTAGTTCGGTGTTTACTTCCCCGCATCTTTAATCAGAATTGCCACTTTGGGAAATCAATAATCATTAATAATATATATTGTATACACACTAAGTGGTCAGAGTCTTAGATATAAGAATATGAATTTATATATTCATGCCCTCCTCAGTTTTGTTGTAACAGTAGATACCATAGTCTTTCCTTCGTTGTGGTTAAGAGGTGTGACCCGATTCTTTCGATAGCAATGTTTATGTGCGTTAGTCTTTCATCTGGAAAAATTCTCAGAAGGAGAGGCAGATTCTTGGTATAATCTGCCTAATCTTGTTTCATGTCTAATCCGATTGTATAATTTAAATGACTCAAAAGTTGTAAAATACAAGTCCAACATTTTTACTATGTAAAGTCAGCAGTGAGCAAGCATTTTTCATTAGCGCTTGCTTTAATTTTTCGCAGTATTTCGTGTCTTTTTTTCTCATTTTTTTTCTGAATACTATACTTTTTTTCAATATGTTCCAAAAAGTTCCTTTCAAATCAAAGAATTTTGAAAAATTCAGGAACTTTCCTTTTTTTAAGCTTAAGGAGAGAATATCGCTCACTTTTAAATATCTTTTCAATTACATATTTGTACTTTTTTCTCTCTCTCTCTTCCTTTATTTGGTAAAGATGTTGTGATGCTATCTAAAGCTTCAGGTCACAAGTTTTAGCCTTGCTTCCCAAAGCTTTACTAATGTTACATACACATCTTTATTGTTTATCAAAGCCACCTTCGGCAGCTGTCTCTCCCTTTATTGTCCATCTATGACATCAGTTTCTTCACCTTTACTTCATCTTCTGTGTAAACATTATCGCAATCATCATTATCCTCATCATCACCAAAACATCGCCTTCATCACTACATTATTTCATCTCAACCTTATTATAGTTCACTTTCAGGGAATATGATTGCATTTTGCTATATTCCATTTATAGCAAAGAGATGTGCAGTCGTAACTACCATCAGTTATTTTTTTGTTGTTGCTGCATGTTTTCATAATAAGTATATTTCAATACCAAAGACATGATCACCAGTGTTTCCATAACAGGTCCTATTATTATTATTACAGGGCAACTTGGTTCATCGTTAGGACTTTTATTATAATCAGCAGCGTTATTATCCAAGGTTTAGCCAAGAGGACATAGATGAAGTGATTCTAAGGGATGAAACCGTTCTTCCCGGCTGAAGAAATACAAAAACAAGGATATATAATGAGAAAGACACAAGAGGTTCGCGCAGGTAGTTCTGTCTCCGTTTGAGCGTTTACCACACAAAGTGGCCTGCGGTCTGCGCCCCGTCGCCTAATCGAGTAAATATGACTGCGACAACTGGAGCCTGACTCTCGCGCCGTCATAAAGGCGAGGCGGGGGAAGGCCGTGACGAAGGACAGCTTCAAGTCATCCGACTTCATCCTCCCTTCCACTCCGCTTTCCTTCCCCTTCCTCCTTCTCCCTTCCAACTCTTCCCCTTCCGCCCCGCCACCCCTTCCCCTTCCCTCTCGCCCCCTTCCCCTGCAGCTTTTATACCTTTGAAATAGAAAATGTCGCACACATTCACGCGCGTACCTACCCGCAGGTCCATTTTACCTGTCTGCGTCCATTTTCCGGTCTGGATGACTCACAATGGCCGAGGGCGGAGTCACAA
Organism: Penaeus vannamei; assembly: GCF_042767895.1. Taxonomy (NCBI): domain Eukaryota; kingdom Metazoa; phylum Arthropoda; class Malacostraca; order Decapoda; family Penaeidae; genus Penaeus; species Penaeus vannamei. Next base: position 22,612,792 of record NC_091566.1, on the reverse strand, counting down.
CGCCCACCGCGCGGACCTCTCCCTCTCCCTTCTCCCCTTTCTCTCCCCTCGCGCCCCCTTTCTTGCCCTCGCTCTTTACTCTCGTCCCCCTTCCCGTCTCCCTCCTTCGCTCGCCGCTGGCCCTCCTTGACACCCGGTTAGCTTCACAAGTGGCACCCAAACTCGCGCGACCAGGTGTCACTTCGCTTGACACCTGGAAACGGCCGCCCGGGTCCTCCTTTTTCCTTCGGGGGACGGGCGGGAGGGCCAAGGAGCAGGCGCGGGGGGTCTGTTTTTATATTTATACGCGGGGGCTCGAGTATGTATATATGTGCGATTATATATATGTAAACACACACCTATATGTATATATATATATATATATATATATATATATATATATATATATATATATATATATATATATATATATATATATATATATATATATACATATGTATGTATATATGTATATATATATATATATATATATATATATATATATATATATATATATATATATATATATATATATATATACATATATACATATATATATATATATATATATATATATATATATATATATATATATATATATATATATATATATATATATATATGTATATATATATATATATATATATATATATATATATATATATATATATATATATATATATATATATATACATATTCATACACACGTGCTAGCATGCATGCGTGCATTTGTATGTACGTGCTTACGTGCGTGCGTGCATGCGTCCATGTGTGTATATGTGCGTGTGTGTGTGTGTGTGTATGTATGAGCAAATAAAGCTCTAATGAACTCTATTCTTATCATCATCTCTTAATCTTTACTGACATTATATATTTCAGGTAAATATAGAGTGGGCGAACATTTTATAATTAGGTTTATTAACTTAATCATATTACACCGACACTACATTCCAGGCGGGAATATCGTTGTTGGGATTCAAGTCTTGGTGAAGGAAAGAGAAAGAGAAAGAGGGAGAAGGAGAGGGAGAGGGAGTAAGGGAGAGGGAGCTTATTCCTTCTAATTCAACTGACCTTTAGAGGAATAAAAATCCATAAATTAAACAAGTAAAAAAAAAAAAATCAAATGGAAGAAAAATACGTCCTCAACTCCAGTACAGAAAATATACAAAATTCACGGAAAAAGATAAATAAAAATAAAACGTACAGCAAAAGAAAAGCAAACAAAACAAAGCAAAAAAAAAAATAGATGTTACGGAAAGAAATGCCAGCCTTAAAGTCCGGGATTAATATAGAAGGGTCGCCAAGGACATAGTAAAAGTTAGAAACGATCTTTAAAAAAAAAATGCCAGAGAACCGGGAACTTTGCCGAAGGATGCGGTCTGAAAGATTACATTAGCGATTGTTCGAGTGGGAGGAGAGTGTTCGGAATGTCGCACGCCGACTTCAAATAGGCGGTTTAGAGGAAGGG
>NC_091566.1:22603845-22606345 GCF_042767895.1 Penaeus vannamei | reverse complement strand
AATTTCGCAAGTTACTCCGTATTTCTTACTTGCCTCAGAACGCATTAAAAGTTTGTTCATTGCTCCATAATATTCACATCGTATGCGGTTAAGTACAATGCATAACTTGCTGGCAATAGTCCAAGCTTCGGAGACTCTCGGGCAGAGGGAAGGAACCCAGGCTGATATCACGCGCGAGGTCGGTCATGTGAGGTCATCCTGGGTCGCCGTCTTAGCCAGTAGCTCGAGTGGTGGGGCTCGGTGCCTTTCGGTCTTTCTCTTCTCTTTGATATTCTCCTAATCTCCTTGTAATTTTCGTTTTTTTTTTCCTTTTTATTTGGTCTCCATCACTACCTTCTTTCGTTCCGCTCAACCTGACTTTTACTCCATCATTTCCCCGCTACCACTTCCCTCTCTCCTTCACCAATCCCTCCATCGGTTCCTCAACCTTCCCGTCCCCCCTTCCATCCCTCTTCCCTTCCAATCCCTCCTTATCTCCTCCTCATTCCCCCTACCTCTGCCTCCTCATCCCCCTCCCCCTTCGTGACCCTCCCCGCCCGCCCGCCCGCCCGCCCTCGTCGCCCCGCCTCGGCTCGGGTCTCGCTGCTGTTGCGCCACAAGGAGGTGCAAGTGGCGAGGAGAGCGTCGTGAGGGCGCCGAGTGGGACCCTCAAGTCCACGTCACTCATGTCTGATAGGAACACAGACCGGAAAAGACGTTGAGCGCGAAGGAGGAGGCTGAGAGGGACGCGGCTCGGGGAGGTGAGATCGAGAGGGGAGGCGGAAAGGGAATTGGCCTCGAGAGGGGAAGGGCGGGACGGCGAAGACGGACTGGCCTCTGAGGGGAAGAAGACCTGAACCAATAGGCCTCGAGATGGGAGGAAGCTGGAGGGTTGGTCTCGAAGGGAATTTGGAAGGGAATCATGTCGCCGAGAGGGGGGAGTCGAAGGGGCCTCGGAAAGGACGGGTCTCGCCTCAAGAGGGGACGCGGAGGGCATTGGCTTCGTAAGGGAAGCGGAGGGGGACTGGGCCTCGGGAGGGAAGGAGGAGGGAAGTGGCTTCGAGAGGGACGGCGGAAAGGGATTGGCTTCGGAGAGGGAGGCCCGGAGGAATTAGGTCTCGAGAGGGAGAAAAAGCCCGTCAGAGGAGGACGAGAGGCGAAAGTGAGGAGCGACAGGCGCAGGCAGAGAGAAGGCAAGGGAGGAACGCGAGAGAGGTGGAGAGGAAGCGCACCTCGAGGGGACGAAAGAAAACCCTGGGATGCCTTTTTATCCGTTGATCTACATATTGCCGCGCGTGCAAACTTTGTGTATGAATATATGCTCTTTTAGACATTTATCATTTTATATTAATACATCTCCCTCTGTGTCTATATGTATGTGTGTGTATGTGTCTGCGTGTATCTGCGTGTATGTTTGTCTGCGTTTGTATCTACACATGCGTGTGTGTATGCAAACATGCACACTCTTGCCTGAAATATACGGTCTGCATAAAAATGGATATATAGGAGCAACCGCAAAGTCTCCTCATAAAATATATTTAAGTCAAAGAGCCGACTTTTTTACACAAGATTTTATACGCGGGTCCGAGCACGCTTGTTTTGGGATGATCAAAGAAGACTTTTCTCATGAAAATGCGAATTTTCCCTTCCTTTTGTTATTATACTCTTTAATCTTTTTTCTCCCAGATTCTTTTCATCATTAAGGCTATCGTCATATTTTACAGGCTCTCAATATCGCCTCTGTTTATTTCCCTTTGACAATAAACCAGCAGACTGACATCCGATATATCCAAATGTAAATCCAAAGTGATAGAAAAAGGAAGAAAAGAAATGAGAAGCGTTCTAAGATATGGATCTGTAAAAGGCAGCAAATAGAATTTTAAAAAGGCCATTTGAGACGAAGAAGAAAAACAAAACTTTTGCCCCAAAGATCACCATTAAAAAGAAGTAAAGGAAGCGAGGTCAAGTACCTGAAAACTTTATCCCACATTAGAATGAGAAGGTAAAGAAAATAAAGACGAAGAAAAACTGGCCTAAGTACCCCTGTTAATGGCTCGCTTAGATATAACAGTAAGCTTAGTGTGATACGAGGAAGGCTTGATAAAAAGGTGATAAGGTACACTCAGGATGCAAAGTACCTAGTGGGGGAAGAAGACAAGAAGGAAGAGAGAAAGAGAAATAGAAAGGAGGAAGGGAGAGAGAGAGAGTGAAAGAAAGGAAATAAAGAGATAGATAAATAGATTGAGAGAGAGAGAGAGAGAATGAGAACGAGAGGGGAGGAGGAAGACAAACAGATTAATACAGACCAAAAAAAGACCGAATAGCACGAAAGAAAAGAGAATAAAGACGCCAAAAAATCCCAAAACAAGAAAAGGGACACAGCCGCAAACGCGCTCCTGAGACCTGGAAAAAAGGAAGCCACGAGGAGGCCCCGAAGAACAACAGACTGTCACAACACGATATTAAAAGGGATCCAATTGACCGAGAAGAGGACTTAGGTCAACGTAATGGCGCGTTCACG
>NC_091566.1:22578845-22598845 GCF_042767895.1 Penaeus vannamei | reverse complement strand
TTTGTGCTTGTGTTCAATAGATAGATAGATAGATAGACAGATAGACAGACAGACAGACAGACAGACAGACAGACAGATAGATAGGTAGATAGAAAGATAGATAAACAGATAGATAGATAGACAGATATATGTATATATGTGTGTGTGTGTGTGTGCGCCAGTTCCAGTCCCCGTCGCGCATCGTCCTCCGCCCGGCGCCTTCCACCCTCGCCGCCCACTTCAGCTCATGTCCCTCTCTCCTTTACGACCTCGAAGGAAAATAAAAGAACCGCCGAAGAAATTGCTACAAAGGCAAGCAGAACAAATAACATGTAGAACAAAGGTAGCAAAACAAGGCCGGTTTTGAGGGGGATGTTTAAGAATGTTCGTAACAGAGAGGTTATAATCACTTAAACGACCGTTGGCCATTTCGATTATTACTAACCATCTCGCCCATATTCTTCCCCGTGAAATGATATAAAAAAGTACTCACAGTAAATATCCCTTTCATTGGTTTATCATTTTTTTCCCTTTACTTAACCCTCCTTTCTCCCGTGCGATAGAGACAGCGGGATCAAACACTATTGTCCTAGGGAAGTTGATTCAATGTTTAGGGTAACGTGGATTTGACAGTTCGTTGTGTCATTTGATTTGAGAAACTGGGAAGAAGTCGTCTACCTTTTGCCTCGAGGAATGTGTTTTTTTCCTCTCTATCTTTCTCATTTTTTAAATATTTTTTGTGAGTGTTTGAAATATCTACTGAATGTATACAGCCAACTCTCTCTCTCTCTCTCTCTCTCTCTCTCTCTCTCTCTCTCTCTCTCTCTCTCTCTCTCTCTCTCTCTCTCTCTCTCTCTCTCTATCTATCTATCTATCTATCTATCTATCTATCTGTCTCTCTCAATCTCTTGCTCCTTTCTATCTTTTATTCCACTTTCTTCTATTAACCCAAAAGAAAATAATTCTTGGAAACAGTGGGATCAGCATTTATGATTAATAAGCGGAACTGAGCAAGGAGTCCCGTGAATGGAAACGATAAACAAAAATATATAGGACATAATTGAAGAAAATAAAGCCGTAATAGAAAATCTAGGAGAAGAAAAAGAAGATGACGTCCCGTTCCCCACCTCCTGAAGGCCGAACACTTTCTTGATAAAGTGGGCGCCGTTTCTTCAGTCTCCACTTGATCTATAGAGACCGGTTACCTCGGCCGGAGAAAAGAGCGGCTTCGATTGTTCTCGAACCTTCCAGATACCATTAAAGTGATTACCGGGCGATTCGGATACTCCATCAAAATGTACTTCCCTCTTCAAAATAGTCCTGGCTGGCGGTCAACACATTAACATTGTTAGGCACCGAAGGGGAACTTGTCTGAATGCGCGGCTCCGGTTTAGAGATCATTAATTTCCCCTTTTTTCTGTATCAGTGAATCGCCGCAGTTTTAACAAGAAGGGTCGTTTATCTATAAAAAAAAGACGAAAAAAAGATTATTTGAATAAGGAATCAGAGATAGATGAATTATTCTGTATCAAAATATGAGAGATTCCTTAGCCTAGGACTGCCATACGCTGAATCCCCAGCTTTTGCTTACAATAGCTTTGGCATAACTGGAAGTCTTCAAGTGCATTGGGAATCATTCAAGACGCCAAGACAAGTGCAAAACAAACCCAGAGGTGAAAAGACATTTCCGCTGAATGTTTGTAGACATAATCGAAGGTGGAAAATAAAAGAAGAGGCGAGACAGTCCTATCTACCAAGGGTGTAGACATATCATTACAGGCCAAATGGTCCATTGAAGGTAAACTCCCATCACTGCAATTATTTCGAATCCCTCCCCCACCCTCCCCCACCCCTCGGCCCTCTAAAGGGAAATATCCGATTTTCTTGTGTTTCTGAACCACTCCTGAGCGGCGCGTAGTATTTCTGTCATTTAAAGATCCCGGGAAGATTGGGGGAGAAAATTCCCAGAAAAGTCTTCATTATCCGGCAAGTCTGACTGTTAATATTGCGACTCTGTGATTTCCTTCTGGCTTTTTAGACCCCGTTTCCCCCTGTTTCCCCCAACACCAACACTCGCGTTCATACAGTAGAAAAACGTCAATGTTTAATCACGAAATAAGTTCACTTTCTTCCTCCTTTTTTAACCCTTTCGATCAAGCATTAAGGAAACCAAAAGGCTTTTATGAACCAAGGTTATATAAAAGGGAATTTCTTTTTCTCTTCCTTTTTTTTTTTTTTTTTTTTTTTTTTGTCTGGAGGGAGATTAACCATGTCAGACGAAGCTTTAGAAATGGATTGTCGCTGTTAAGCGAAAGTCAACATCGGCGCTGTGTACACTCAGCCATCGTTACCGCTGTGTGCGCACTCGCCGTCCGCCGCGGAGTGTGTACACGTTAAAATTATTAGCATGAGGTAAGCAAACCCGCAGGGTGGTATTTGTTAGGGCTTCGTTGTAATTAAGGCTCTTCGGTGTGTTTCCTCACCTTTTTTCGTTCGTTATTTCTGTGTCTGTTTCTCTTATTGCTGTTTGTTTTTTTCTGTTATTATTGTGTCTTCATATACACAAAACACACACATCTATGTGTGTCCATCCTTTCTTCCTTTTACTTCCTTCCTCCCCCTCTCACCCCTTCCCTCCATTCTTCCCCATTCTTCCCCCCTGATCCTGATTCTTCCTCCTCTTCCTCTTCTTCCTCTTCCTCCTCTTCCTCCTCCCCCTCCTCCTCCGCCTTCACTTCGTCTGACTTTATGGTCCTTGGCAGATCACCGTCACAGAACTCCAATTTCGAGTGAGATTTTTTCCGCTCAGTGTTCTCGCCGTTACGTTGGTTCGGAAGAGGTACTTGGGAAGATTCCTTCGCTGGGAAAGAGAGAGGGAGAAAAGGGAGAGAAAGAGAGGAAGAAAGAGGGAGGGAGGGAGAAAAGTGAGGGAAAGAGAGGGAGGGAGAAAAGTGAGGGAAAGAGGGAGAGAGGGAGAAAAGTGAGGGAAAGAGAGGGAGAAAAGGGAGAGGAAGAGAGGGAGAAAAGGATTAGAAAGAGAGAGAGAGAGGGGGAAAAAGGAAGAGAAAGAGAGGGAAAAAAGGGAGAGAAAGAGGGGGGAAGGTAGGAAGGGATAGATGGGGAAGGGGACGGAGGGTAAAAGAGGGAGGGAGAGAGAATGAAGGAGAGAAAGAGAGAGAGAGAGCGTCTCGACCCTAATCTGCGTTCAGTTACGTTCTCAGGACCTGGCGTCTGCTCTTTGTATGTAGCAGTTCTTAAACGCAGATTTTTGCACTCTTTCTTTTCTTTTCCTTTTTTTCTTTCTTGTAGACTTAATTTATACGCTTAGACACGATATGATAATTTGAGAGTCTTGTTAGATTGCATGTATTTTTTTTTTTTTTTTTTCTTGGGGTAAATTTATCGTTTTGTGTGTTTTGTATCTTTCTCTTTTTTTAGGACGGTTGGGGGTGGGGAGGGGAGAGAAATAAGAGGGGGTGCTATCCATCGTTAATCTTGATTGCGTGTGTTCGTTATCTTCTAATCAGCAAAAGTTTATTCGACACTAAGGGAGGTTAGTATCTGTTTTCATTTCTTTCGTTCATTTCCCTTTCGTTATTCGCCGGTTTCGCGTCGCTTCGTTTTTGGCTACATTATCCTCCTTCGTGTTTTTGTCACTTCTTCACTCGTGGCTACTTTTCCGGACCCATTTCCGACGGGGCTGAATTTTGCTTTATTTACACTGGGGTTCAATAAGCGGCCGTTTGCTTCGGATCAGACCAACCTTTATGGGAATCGATTCACGTGCTATTCCGGTTGTTCCAAATCGCTTTTGTCGCTGGACAAATTCCCTCTCACTCTTTTTGTTTGCCTATCTGTCTATTTGTCAAGCTATCTATCCATTTATTAATATCTTTGTGTATCTGTTGATCTATCTATCTATCCATCAATATATTCACATATACTCTCTCTTTCCCTCCCTCTCTCTCTCTCTCTCTCTCTCTCTCTCTCTCTCTCTCTATATATATATATATATATATATATATATATATATATATATATATATATATATATATATATATATATATCCCTCTCTCTTTTCTATGATTCTTGTGATGTTAATTAGATCGGGATGTCGGAAGGGGCAAGTTCCCTGCGGTACTGTAGTAGGCGAGACGAGCCGTGAGGTGAGTCCTTGGGGATAGAAGGGGGCCACAGACGGAGAGGGGGGGGGGGCTTATGACCTACTTACCACGCCTCGCAACTGTACCACAGCTGACCTAGTTTTATTCCTTTCCTCGCCTGGGAAACTTCCGCTGAACCATCGCTCTATTCCTTCCTGTCGCCGAATATTTCTTTCTCTACTTTTCACTTTTCCAGCTCACTCTTTATCTAACTCCTTTGTCTCTGTCTCAGTCTCAGTCTCTCTCTCTCTCTCTCTCTCTCTCTCTCTCTCTCTCTCTCTCTCTCTCTCTCTCTCTCTCTCTCTCTCTCTCTCTCTCTCTCTCTCCCTCCCTCCCTCCCTCCCTTTTGCTCTCTTTCACTCTCACTCATTCTCTCTGTCGAATATAACAACGCAAATCTTAAGACAAAGGAAGTATAAATACCAACAACCGTAGACACTGATAATTAATTTAACCATTGGTGTCTATGACTCCTGCATTCGTTACTTCCGAGGAGACAAGTGGATGACACAAGGAACCGTAAATCTTAAAGCAGTTTCTTTATCGCTTCCATAACAAAGGTCAGAGCAAAGACCTCTGCCTGAATTTTTCACGGTCAGTCGGATGAGTGAGTGTGGCAAACATCATGAATATGATAGGGGAAGATGTGGTGGGAGGGAGGGGCTGTGGGTGGTGAAGCGGTGGTAGGGAGAGGGGCTGTGGGTGGGGAAGGGTTGGTAATAAGGAGGGTTGGGAAGATGGGAGGAGATGTGGGTGGGGGATAGGTAGTGAGAGGGAGGGGCTGTGGGTGGGGAAGGTGATGGGAGGGGCTGTGGGTGGGGAGAGGAAGAGGGAGGGAGAGCGGAAGCGCGTCTGTGAGAGATCCCTCCCGACATGCTGTTTTCCTCCACCCGGGCGGTTAGAGTGTAATGACAGCGCCATCATCGTCGGTTAGGGTTCTGCGAGGTTCTGGCGGGGCTGGGCTTGGGACATGGCACGAGATAATTAAGGATAATTACATCACATAGAACAGCCATTACCGCAGGAAGGGGTTCTGTTTACAAATAACGCACAATAATCCCCCCGGGAGGAGGTGGCACTCCCGCCAGCCCCTGTGCTATGGCACCCCCGCACCTGGTTTAGCAGGGCCGAGGCACAGGTGGTGATGAGGGCGGCAGCGCTCAATACCTTAAACCGTGGATCAGATCCGCTGTCGAAATATCCTGTATAACCCTTTGATCCCGATGTTTTATAACTTAGCACTCAAGCCCTCGTGTGACAGCGGATCGCACGGGACTGTCAAATCATCCTTCATGTTGTGCTAACTAATTGTGGTAATGATACCTTAATGATATATCGTACACATGCCGGGTACATGAAGCCCAGAGATGCACCGCGGATGCTTAATGAGGACAGTAATTTTTTTCTGCGGTACTGATACACATTTTTTTATATAGCACAAAGGATGCGTTACAGATTAAGGAAAAAATATAAGTATATAGAGTTTTACTGAAGAAAAAATTCTAACAAACATTCCATTCAGAATGTTGTTGTTTTTCTTTCACCTAAGCCTGGCCTTGAGTTAAACCACAGAGATTTCACGACGAGAGGAAATGGTGCGCTTCTTAAACATATGCCAAGGAAACCGAGCTCCTTGAGCATAGTCTAGTGGGGGAAGGGGCTGGGAAAGCCCTTGATATGTTTCCGGAGGGGCTAATGCAAGGGACTTCCTGGAGCTGGTAATGAGCCGGAGGGTAAATAGACCTACAGGAGACGAGTTAGAAGCTGTGAGTGGCCCTACAGAAGTGCTAATGAGGGGAAAGGGTGTGAGGAATCCCATCGGAAGAGTTAGTGAGGCCAGAGCGTGAGGGAGGCCGAAGCGGAGGGTGTAAAAGCGCCGCCATAATAGCGTTTAGGAAGGGAATGGGCGAGAAGACAGCGAGGGAGGAGCGGGGGACCAGAAGGGAGGGCGAAGGGGTCGCTGAAGGCGTCATGACAACACAACGGGGGCGTGGAGGCCTACCCCTTGTGCAAGGCTCGAGGAGTAAATGCATAAGGGAATCTCTTACGGACACGTGAAGGTTTCGGTCTCTAGTGGTAATGGAGGTTCCCGCGGGGAGTCCCTGATGGAGGCCCCTGGAATAGTGATGGGTCGCCCGGGGTGTTAGCTGTGCCTCGCGTCACGCAGGCCCGCCGGACGTGCCATTGGATCGCATGCAGATAATTTGGGTCAACACGAGACGCACGCGATCTGTCTCGCGGGACCTCGGGCCACACTACACCCCCGCCCTCCGCCTCTTCCTGCTGCTCTTTCTGTCTTCGTCTCTTCCTTCTCTTCCTTCTGCTCTGCTCCTCTTCGTCTTCTTTTATTCCGCCTTCTTGCAAAATAACATGGGTTGTTTATATGAAGACAGTTACAGTGTCACCTTCTATATGTGTCATTAGCTTTAAGAAAATATAGTTCCCATCTAAAAGGCATTAAGATATTAAAAGATACTTAACAATGTAAGAGAGAGACGAAGGATAAGAGAAACCGAGACATAAGAAAGAAAGATAAGACATCGAGAACTAAGACACAGAAAAAAGTAGGTCGCAAAAAGAAATAAAAATAATGAACACAAAAAAAATTATCAGTTTCCAAGAATTACACATTCCGGTGACAAACAAAGAAACGAATAAATCCCTTTGTGGCAACCTCCCCCACCTGTAGTCTCACGCCACACTGGGTGTATTGATTAAGACAATGTTCGTGCCACCCAACACCACCCAGGCTAGCGTACGTGACAGCGAATACCCGGGACACGGACGTTCAACGAAACACTAAAAGCAACGGGAAGCATAACACACGCGCTAATATCCATGCACGACATAGGAAAAGCACAGTGCGAGAAACCGTGTAACCATGGCGACAGTGCACGACAACAGACAGATAACGTACACGGTAGCGTACACCCGGAACAGGAAGGAGAGCTGTAAAAAGTTATTCGGCAAGCATGCGTCGTGAGTGCAGTCGCGAATGCAGTCTCATATGAACCATGATTAGTTCTTTGATATATGTTAATGCTTATTACTGCCACCGATATCTGCACTCTCATTATTGCAGTTACTCTGGGTGTGCTATATATCACCGTCTTTTAGTTTTAAGGGTTGGAATTATGCCCTTATTGCTATTTTCTTGCTCTCGATAACGCTGATGCCTTTGTTTCTGCTTTGTTTAATGTACATCTGGCTTCACGTGGTGTCGTTTTGTTCTCTTTTCTTTTCTTTTCATTTACTTCGTAAAGATATTATGATTTATACGCCTGAGTCATGTTAATTCACACCGTGCTGATACCATTCATGGGCATAATTCCAAAAGTCGCTCAGGCTGAAATCACACCAAGCGGATTCAGCCCAACGTTGGCCCGTAATCCCTTCGAAATCGACGCAAAGTACATAATCTCTTGCCCTGGAGAGGGATTTTGCGATTCGCCAAGCCTTGTTTGGTGCAAGACCCTAACAAGCAATCAGAACTGCGTCCTGGAAACCCTCAGAGACAAATAATCGGAGAAGATCACTTGGGCCGAGCGTGAGTCGCGGTGCCAAGTGCCTCGAGTGAGACAGCCAGCCAATCAGAGGCTTATTGCTTTGCCAGGGATTAATCACAGGACTGGCGTTGCAAGCCCCTCTTCGAGTACATCCGTCGGCTCAGTGGTAACCTCTTGAGGATCTCCTCCAGGCTCTCCCAGCCTCCTGCCTCTTTCTCTTCTTTCCTTCCTTCTTTTATTTCTTTCCTTCCCTCTTTCCTTCTTTCTTCCCCTCTCTCTTTCCTTCTTACTTTTCTGTCCTCTTCCCTTCTTTCCTTCCTTCCTTCTTTCCTTCTTCCTTCCCTTCCCTCTTTCCTCCCTTCTTTCCTTCACTCTTTCCTTCCCGCTTTCTTCCTTTCTTTCCTTCTTCCCTTTTTTTTGTTGTTTGTTTGTCTTCCCTCCCTTTTTCTTCTTCGCTCTTTCCTTTCCTAGCTTTCCTTTCCTCTTTCCTTCCCTCCTCCCTTCTTTCTTTCTCTCCTTCCCACCTTCCTTCCTCCTTTCCCTCCTCCTTTCTTTCTTTCTCTCCTTCCCACTTTCCTTCCTCCTTTCCTTCCCTCCCACCTTTCTTTTCCCTTCCCTTCCTTCCTTATATATCTTAAGATTATCTCCCTTTCTAAGCCCTTTCTCTCTAGCTCCGCCCCTTTCTTCGTACCTCCTTCCTCTGGACAAAACGAATGTCGTAGAATATCGATAGTGATAAGAAAGATTAATTTCGTTTTGGCGAATTAATGAAAAACGTTAATTTCAACATAACGAGAGAGAAAATGGGGAAATAAAATCGTAGAGAGCGGAAGAAACGATGAGTGAATGTGTGTAGAATTTTGATATATATATATATATATATATATATATATATTTATATATATATTTATATATGTATATCTATTTAACTGTATATATATATAAATATATATATATATATATATATATATATATATATATATATATATATATATATATATATATATATATATTTATATATATACATATATATATATATATATATATATATATATATATATATATATATATATATATATATATATTTATTTATATATATATATATATATATATATATATATATATATATATATATATACATATATAGACGTAAACATTTCTTTTTTCCATATTAACTGTAACAAAATGAGCTTTTTCTCCTCTCTTTTTCCTCAATGTATAACTTCCATCGCAGGGGTAAAAAAAAAAAAAAAAAAAAAAAAAAAAAAAATCTCAAGAATAATAATTCCAGGCTGGACGAAAATAACGGATTATGAAGATAGCCGGGAACGAAGGAGTAATAATTTGAACCATGGGAGATATTTTCTTCCTCTCCTTCTTTCTTTCCTTCTTTTCCTTCTTTCTTTATTTCGTTTTCTCTCTCCACTAACTCTCTTTCTGTCTATGTATCTCTCTATCAGTCTTTCTGTTTGTCTGTCTGCCGTTTCTCTTTGTTTATCCATGTCACTTTCTCTACCTTTTTTATCGTTCTTTCCCTCCTTTTTCTTTTCCTTTTTATTCTTTCTTTGTCTTTTTCTATTTCCATACTCCCACTTTTTCTCACCTTATGGATTTTCACTTATTTTTTTCCTTTCCTTTTTTATCAATAAATCAAAAAAACGGACCGAGGCTAAAACGGAAGAACTTTGTTGCAATTTAGTAGCTCGGGTTGTGGTAGGTGATATTAGAGTGATTAATGATAATTGCAGAATCATGCCAAGGAACTAATGGGTGGCATGAAGGTGACGGACAGGGAGACTACAGTACGTGCGTGTGTGTTCGTGTGTGTCCATGTGTGTGTGTGTGTGTGTGTGTGTCCGTGTGCAGGGGGGTGGAGGCGGAGTTGTGTATGTGTGTGTGTCGGTGGGTGGGGGAAGTTGAGTGTGTGTATGTGGGGGTGTGTATGTATGTGTATGAGAGAGAGAGGGGGTGGGGTCTTGGGGGGGGGGGGGGGGTCTGACTGTCAGCCACGAAACAAACAAAAAAATATCCGATAAATTTCGCAACAGCAAAAGTTTATATCTTTAAAAAATGGGGAAAAAGTCTGCAAGAGATTTACACTCTCGAAGCCAGCCAGCGTCCCCACCATCCCCATAATACCACCCTCTTAATCCTATCCCCCACTGCTTCCCCTCTTCCCCAACCCTATCCTTAGCATTTCCCCACTTCCCACTCCTTTCCCAAACCCCCATTCCCTCCCCCCTCCCCCTCCCGAACCTTTCCCCAGCCTATCCTAAATCCTACCCTCTCCCCAGCCCTTCCAACACCCATTCAATCCCCATCCCACATTCCCCAACCCTTCCCATCCCTGTGTCTATCCCCTTCCCCAACCCCACCCCTTTCCCTTATCCCCATCCCCCTCTCTATCCCCTTTCCCCTCTCTACCCTTTCTCCACCCCTTTCCCCCTTCCCCAACACCATTCCCTTCCCCCCTTTCCCAAACCCACCCCTTTCCCCCTTCCCCAATCCCACCCCTTTCCCCCTTCCCCAACCCCATCCACCTCCCCCCTTCCCCGACCCCATTCCCCATTCCCAATAGGATCCCGAACCGACGGGGCGTGACTGTTTCATTAAGATTCAACACCTTATTGCAAAACTTAAAGAACGTCGAGCAGCATAAAGGTTTTTCGAGCGCTTTCCTCCCCGACGCCCATTCATATGGAAATGGCGTCGAGCGTAACCCTGTAGTTCGGCTTTCGTTCCTTGTCGGGAACTGAGGCCGATTCTTTTTTTCTTTTTTCTTTCTTTCTTTTTTTCTTTCTCTATTTCTTTTAATCGTTCAATTAGTTCGTTCATTCTTTTTGTTCGTTCTTTCTTTTTCATTCTTTTATTCTGTTCGTTATTTCTTTTTCCTTATTTCTTTATTTTTTCACCTCTTTCTTTCTTTCTTTCTTTTCTTTCTTTCTTTATATATATATTTATTGATTCATTTATTGATTCATTCCCTTTCTATTCTGTCTTCTTTCTTTCTTTTCTTTCAATATTTCTGTCTTCTTTCTTTCTTTCTTTCTATCTATCTTTCTTTCTATGTTTCCATCTTTCTTTCTTTTCCCTCTTTTTCGTTCGATGGTTTTGCAGGAGAGTGGGAGAAAGAAGGAAAAATGAGTGAGAGAAAGAGGCAGGAGAAATAGATAGAAGGAGGAAGTGGGAGGAGAAAGAGAGAGTTAACACGAGGATAAGAGGAATAGAAAGATAACTAAATATATATATGTACATATATATATATATATATATATATATATATATATATATATATATATATATATATATATATATATATATATAATGAGAGAGAGAGAGAGACAGACAGACAGACAGATACAGAGACAAAAAGAAAAGGAAAAAAAGGGGAGAAACACGGACAGACTACAAAGAATAAGGGAATAAGAGAAAAACTGAAGAACGTGTTTTTCTCTCGCCCACTCCAACCCCGGTGATGACACGAGGGTCAATTCCCATAATCAATAGACATGGGAATCCTAACTTAGCTAATCAATCCTGGCACCAACTGGCACTGGCACCGGTGACATGGCACAGGTGGGACGGGGCAGAGAGGGTCTAAGTCTCACATATCAGTCTAAAAGCATGTTGGAAATCTTAGAGTAATGGCATATCACGCACACGATAAAAAAGAAAAAAAAAATCGCGGTTCTCACTCCGAATAACAAATCGCAAAAAAGGGGTTCGTTAAAAAAATCGCATGGAAAATCGGCGATTAATTCACTAATCGGCAAAGCACGTTACGTAACGGATCGCACGCCAATTTCGCCCGTATATTAACTCGTGGTTGGGAATCTGATGTCGACATTTAACTGCCAAAGGTTAAAGACTTTCGTGGGAACCGAACACGTTATGATCTTTCGTCGCCGCGAGAAAATCTAAACAAAAAGAAAAAAGAAAAAAGAAAAAAAATAGAAAGATCGAGACTAAGGGAGGGAGAGAGAGAGAGAGAGAGAGAGAGAGAGAGAGAGAGAGAGAGAGAGAGAGAGAGAGAGAGAGAGAGAGAGAGAGAGAGAGAGAGAGAGAGAGAGAGACAGACAGAGAGAGAAAGAGAGATGAAGCAATAGATAAGGTTGTGATACCGTGTTATATACAAGGTTGTTTCGACCTTAAGCGGGCTGGAAAGTCTAGGATGAATAAGGTGCACGCTGGTATCGACTTCTTTTATGAAAGATTCAGGCACTTAGCCGACCTGATCGTCCGGAGGTGGCCGCTGCTGGGACATACACGGGTTCTGTTTCTATCTATCTATCTGTCTATCTATCTATCTATCTTCCTGTCTACCTGTCTGTCTATCTGTCTGTCTATCTAAATACCTCTCTATCTTTCTATTATCTAGTTTCTATCTTTCTGTCTGTTTAGTTTCTATATTCTGTCTATCTTTATACCTATCTCTTTATCTATTTTCTGTCTTTCCGTTTGTCTATCCATACATAAATATATGTGTCTATACATATATGTTTGATTTATTTATCCATTTACGTCTGTATCTCCATTCTTAGCCTCTCTCTCTCTCTCTCTCTCTCTCTCTCTCTCTCTCTCTCTCTCTCTCTCTCTCTCTCTCTCTCTCTCTCTCTCTCTCTCTCTATCTATCTATCTATCTATCTCTATCTCTCATATATTTACAAAACTTTCACTAATTTTATGGTAGATAATGGTAATAATAAAGAAAGACCTGGACCTGGTGATCATGATCTATCAATCCTTGGCACTAATTGATTGTGCTATCATTTTCTTGTCATAATAATTCAGGTTTCTTTTACAAGCATCTTTAATTGCAATTTGTATTATATTCATCACATATTGTTTTGTTTCCAGTTCCATTGAGATCAATATTATCTTCATCACAACCATCATCATCACTGTCATCTTCATCATCACCATCATCATCACCATTGTCCTCATTATCATGGCCTTCACCATCATCACAGATTATCATATTTAATGCCTTCCTATTACAATCACAGCCATTGTCATTGTGATCCTGGTCATCGGCATAGCAGTGTCATAACCCATATATTCACAGTCACCACCACTATCATCTTGAAGTCATCATACAAGACGAGTCATCACCACTCTTAACTTGTCTTTACCACTTTTCGTATCATCGCCATTTCCATCGTCATCATCATTCTTCTCTGTTATCTATACTATGATCCCCATTCTTCCCTTCCCTTTAACATCTCTTTCGTCCTTTCTGCCGTCACCAATTCCTTCCATTTTTTTCCCTGTGTCCAATCGTTATCTTTCTCTTCCTTTCTTCCCCTTCGTAATGTTTACTGGTTGTTTCTTCTCTTCTCTTTCCTTAACTACCGTCACCATCCTCTTCTCTTCCGCCTTCTCTATCTCTTCGCACTGCACCATCTCCGTGTAGCCATCTCTCCCCTTCTTCTCCCCTTTGAGAATCGCCACCATCGTCAGTTCTTCCCTTTCTCTTTATCACCTCCAAGAACCAACGATCGCCGCCATCATCACATCTTGCTTTATCTCTATCGCCTCTTCGTCACCGTCACCCCCCATCTTCACCCCCATTCCTGCCACTTCCTTATCACCTCTAATCTTCTGAGAGCATCCCTTCGCCTCACGACCATCGCTCCTACAACGCTCTTCAGAACCTATCTGTTTCTCCCAAGTACAGTGGAACGTCTCCTCAGGTTGCTGTTTGCTCCAGGTTCTTATCTGACACTTCTCCGGGAGTGGCCTGCCTGCACGTCCTCCTGCAGGCGGTGCACCTTCTGGGACGCTCAAGCCCCTGCAGAAGTAGCATTCCAGGAACTTTCTTTTACTTTCCTTATCTACTCCAGGAGCTAAATATATATATATATATATGCCTAGATACATAGATTAGAAGTGCCATAGATAGAGATGGGTTCTGTCAACGTCATATCCTATGCATAAGGCGCATGAATGTCTGCCATTTATCTGGTGATGATGGAGTGTTTTTTTCTCTGTGATCCGCACTGGCCCTTAGATCCTACATGTAGGTATGTTATTTCAAGATTTTACTCTTATGTACTTATGTCGAAGTACTGATGTAGGATCTTCAAATAGTCCGTGCCAGTGCAGGATCTGGGGATCTAGGAATACCAGGCAAATCTCCTCCCTACCTGTGATATTGGCACGTTTCTGCACCTTATCCAGATTCATATCTTACTTTATAAACTGCTTAGCGCCAGATCATATAAAGGCTCAAATTTGTCAGAATGCTAAATGCTAAAAGATTATATGCAAAGGCTTTATACTTACCAACAGTATCGAGATATGTAAGAAACATGATCACTATTCCATCCAATAGGCATGATTTGCCTGCTTGAGTGAATCATAAATCCTCCTCTAACTGCCATAGTAGAGCATAGATATCAAGAGCAATGGGTTAAAGGATACTATTAAACTTCATTTGATTAACATTTCATTTCCAAACTTTTAGAGCAAATTTGGAATGTCAAACATTTTTTTTGTATTTTGTTTATATAAAGTTTCTCATTCCTTTTTTACCTTTAAGTTGCTTTATGTCAAAATGCTACAATAAAACTTGTACGCATGGAATGATTTTTTCATTTCATTTTATAGTGTTTGACTGTCGATCAATTAAGGTTTCTTTTTCTTATTGACCTATAGCTTGATATTCAGTTATCCGAATGAAGTAACCTGATTCAGTGTTGACCTCACTGTTCAAACACATCCGGGCCCTGGATTTTTCTATCCTTTCTATCTTTCTTTTTACCCCTTTTTCTGCAATCGCTAAGGGAGAACGTTCCACTGTAACCATTTTGAAATGTATGTTGTGTGCTGGCTAGTTGTCGCTGAAGCCGGCCCGATGCTGTCTGTCTTTCCAGGGTCGCACGTGGACGTCGGTATAACGATGCATATTCTCAGTATTAGCTCGCTCTCTGAAGTTCAAATGGTACATACATATGCTCTTCGTTGTCGCGCTCCTAAGTACCACTAGTAAGGCAATAATCTTAAGGCGCCGGCCGGGCCAGCGGGACAGAGTGACGAGGACCTGCGGCCGCAAGGCTCCCCGGTACTCTTTTAACGCTCAAAGTGTGGAACCTTGCGTTGTGCCTAGCAAGAAGATGTCCTCGACTTGCGTTACCTGCCCTGATGTTGACTCTAACGTAACGCTCCCTCCCCCCACTGCCTTTTGCTATACGAGGGTAACACAAACCGAGGACCGAGTCATTGTCGTGTCATTCGAACTCGGAGTTATTTTGCGAGTTCCTGGTTGCTTCCCGAGACTGTACACAGCCTCGGGTCTGTACACCAAGGACTGTTTACAGTAGCAGAGGACCTTGCCAGCCTCTGAAGGGGTGATCCAACGTGTTCCGAGGGGAGGTGGCATAGCACTACCTTCCGTCGGCCCTGGATGACCCTTTCCAGACATGTCCGGTCAAAGACTGCTCGCTGGCCGGCTGGTGAGGACCTGTGGAGCGTCACAACGTTTGTGGTGAAGGGACGAGGTGTGTCTTCGCGACAAATGTGAGATGTCATTCGTTGGTCCTTAAGTCTGGATTCAAAGGCATAGAGAACATTCAGCTGCATGTTGAACATTTAACGGAGTGACTTTGAATCTAGACTCAACAGATTTGTTCATGCTATGCAGAAACATCTACGAAATACAGAGTTCCGAATGGCTGAATTAAAAAAAAAAGTATTCTGCACATTCAAAAACATCTTTCTCTTGGTCTTGTTGTTACTGTATAATCAAAGATAGCGATATGCCAAAAGTCCGTAATCCCTTTTCTAATCTTTGGCTTATGATAGCATGTCCTTCCTTGTGGCATTCCGTTCAATCTAATCGTGTTATATAATCTGGATGTTTCTGCTATTTCTTATGAACATTTAGCACAGAGTCGCCTCACTTTTACTGTGGTAGCCAAAGGTTGAGGCAAACCACAATGGTTTCAGTGAATCTTGATGTTCTCCTTTCAATATACACGATTGCAGAATCAACGGTGAAATCAACGTAATTGATCTAAAAGAAAACTGTGCATATGTTGCAAGCACGCAGACCAACCCCTACATGCCCTCCCGCGCCCCCGCCCCCCCCTCCCCTGGATCCCACCCGGTCCGCCCTTCCCCGTCCTCCCCCGGCCTCTCCCCGACACTCTCACCTCATATAGGTTATTTTTTATCCCTCTTTCGTTGCACATTGCTTTTGGCAGCCATTCTACCATTTTTTTCCGCTTTTCAAAATGTATTAGTGTACAGGTAAGGGAGCTGGCGTGAGCCCTACGTTGTACATAATCTGATTTTCTATTTGATTTTAGCAACTTATTATACCTTAATAGATGAATTTACTTATTTTCATTCTTCTCTTCTCTTTCTTAATCTTTTCCTTTGCTTGATTGCTTGTTTCTCTTGGCCTGTCTGAACCCTCTGTGATTTTAATGGAAACATGTCATGTTTCTGATGTTTGATCATTACTCACTTTCCTCGCTTTCCGTTATCAGATCTCACGTGTCATTTACGGATTCAGAATTTTGTTCCATCTACTTTACCTTATTCACCCTGCGTGCCTGCAATGTGCTACGGTGCAGAAAAGTGAGTCTCTCTGTGCTACTTTTTTTTTTTAGGTGCATCAAAGGGAAGGCTGCGAAGGTGTGTATGGACGGTGGTGCGTGGCTGCTCACCTATCCGAGACTCTGGGGAGATCGAGTAGAGAGACCCAGAGCTTGACACACACACACACCAGTACCCGCAGTACCCGAGTGAAGGGAGAGAGGACCCGAAGGCGTTACCCGAGTCTCGTGGCCGTGGGTCCGCCCGCGCCCCGTGCAGACACATCGCCGTAGTCACCTCCCTTTGATCACCCTTTTCCCCCTTGTACAGCATTTATCTTAGTTACTCTAGCGTTGTTTGTATGGGTTGTTTCTTTACAGGTACTCCAGTGATTGTCGGGGTTACGATGCACATTCTGAGTATCAGCTCAGTGTCTGAAGTGCTCATGGTACTAAGCCTTAACCACCATATTATCATAATTATGTGGCGACCATGCAGTGTCCGTCTTGTATTTAACCCTCACATGCACTCTGGCTCACCATCCTGCGGACAGATTGCCATAAGTAGTCCCGTATATCATTTCTTTATTTTTTATTTTTTTCTAATGTAAACTATCTAGAGTGTGGATGCCGGCCCCTTCCAACCTGCATGCCTCTCTGTGCATTGGTCGAGGCGCCGGCGGTTCAGCTCTGGGGTATACAAACAACTGTTTTGAATAATGTGACGATTCATTAAGGTGCTTTGTATACACCAGTTAGTGTGGGTGTTTTTTCATTAAGTGTAACTCCTTTCACTGTATATTCAGATGAGAAGAATTCTAACAATGGCCTTCCACGCGGCAGCCCTAGTGCTACCCTTGGGGGCTACAGTTAGTCATATTGGACAACCAAAGGATGGTCCTGAGCCACGTTTGCAACTCCCAGCATCATTTTTTGTGCTTTGACCAAGTCCAAGTCAACTGCAACCCGCCCCTCCTGGCCACCCACTACCAACCCTGTTACCACTAAGACCCCCAACCTTCACCAACCACCACAGCTGCCACTGACACTTCAAACGCCACTCACATCCAACACCGCCCACACACATGAAATCCACTTGGCAGGAAGGGCGAGGTTTCACATGAGCCACAGCACCAGGCACCCGCCCACGCCTCTACACCCCGCCCATCCTCGGGTGCCGCCCTCAGATCTGAGTGGCACAGCGAAACTTGGATCGCGGGAGCGGCACAGTCAAGTGGTTTCTGGTGGGCCATCCGACATCCCGTGAAGCTCTGGCCCTGGTCAGCAACGGGGCCCTCACGCCCACGCAGACAGTGAACCCCACCCACACAGCCATGCAGACGATTTTTGCCACGCTCATGCAGTGACACGCCCACAAGCTCACACAAACCTTGAAACCTTTACCACCCACACGCCCAACAGAAACACCTCAACAAAAAACACGCCCACAATTACACGAACAGCAGACGCGGGCGCCCACACCCATATCCTGTACAAGAAATCCTCTCTCAACCTTACTATCTCTCTTATGAACACGCAACAAGCACTCATGCGACACCCACACTACAACAGAGGCACAAGATACAACAGCCACACATTATATGCAATCCCAACTGCTTCCACGGTCTATCTCTTGTTCTTTCCCAACTTTCTTAGGGCAACTGAGAAATGTCTTCTCAACTGAGGAATATGTCTTCTCAACACTGTCTTTCCGTGGACGAGACTAAAAACCACTATCTTCCCACACTCTCCTCTTCTGAATTCAAAGTAGACATCACTTAGTTTTATAATCATACATTTAAGTAATTATTGCGTCTTCCCGCTTCTTAATTGCTCCTCAAAGCACACCCAGTTGAGTATGCTCATGCTAAGGTAAGACATTGTGTATTTGGAAGCCAGGCAGGTGCCCGTGTAATTTCAGTACTGATTGTCATATTTATTTTGGTTCTGTTCACCTCAGTGAGGGAGCAAAAGGCATAGACAACATCCATATATTTCTGGGTTAAGAACTTATCATAGTCAAATAGGAAAAAAAAGAATAGTGAAGCTTAATAGTGAAGCTTGGCCCAGTTAACCGGTTGCATGAAAAAAAAAATCGCTTCTACTTCGCGCTTCAATTTTTTTAACCTTTCTGTTTTTCACATCTGTGCCTCGGACTGAAGAAAAACGAATATATTCTTTGCTTGGTTTTGGCCAGTTTCTTCTTCTTCTATTTTCTTTCCTTTTTTTAAACATACATGAAACGTGTATCTGCACGCACTGCCGCATAGCCCCATATATATGTGATCAATTGTTGGGTGCATTAAACTTTGCAATATACTCTAAATTTCTTCTATATGGACTTTACTATAACACTTTACTTATGATACTGAGGTGTCTGTAGCCATTAGCACGAAGACTGACGCAGTATGTGGGTCTATGTGTGCCAAAAAACTGGTGATTTTCTCGCAGCAAATATTTTGCAGCACTGTAAGTTTCTGTTGCAAAAAACTAGCGCACATCTTGACTTTTCATATTAAGTCATCTGCTAGGTACACTTCCGCTAGTTAGTAATTAAACCTAGGCAATCTCACTCTTTGAATATCACGAGGACTCCATCTAGCTAAATCAGTAGACTCACACATTTTGCGACTTCATGAAAAATAAAAGCATAGACATTGTTCAGGATGCTTAAATCTAATTAAAAGATATTAATGAATTTGCTCGTAGAATGAGTCTTGTGATTTAAACAGACTTGTTCCATTCATTTAATTAACTATTCAGATTGAAGAGTTTCAAAGCCTTTTTTTATTCTACTTTTTTCTTAACTAATTCAAACTATCTGCGTCTAAATAAAGAGCCATTTTAAAATGTTGCCTTCTTTTTAATCATCAATAATTAATCATAAATCTTCATAAAAAAGAGAATTTTGGAAAAAAGGACTAAAAAAAAACGATCTCTTCTCGGCTTCTTTAAGAACCAAAACAAAGGAAACTCGACCTCGCTGAAAATGTCTATGTGCGGTGGACTTGCGGACGCCTTCCTTTCCCCTTTCCTGTCTTTTCTTAACTGCTTGGCCCAACTCTCAAGTACTCCGGGTGGCCACTTTCATTCCACAACTGCCGCTGTTGATGCTGCTGGTGCTGCCCGTTGCTACTGCCCAGACTGCTGTTGAAGATGCACTACCTGCGCCCCTCTCGCTGTTCACATAGAGCCCGAGCTAACCCCAACCAAACCCATAGTGGTGTTGGCATTTAAAAAAAAAAAAGAAAAAAAAATGATATCAACCTCACGGGCACGAACGGTTTAAAAAGCTACCCGATGCCCGAACTCCCTGGTTTTTTAGAGTTTAGCGAGTATGGTTTATATTTTTCTCCTTTTTTGTGTTTCCTTTTGGGTTATCTTTACTCCCGTTTTTTGGTTGTTCTTTTTTTGTGTTTCTTTCCTGCCAACTATACCTAAACATGACTTAGGCCGGCAATATCTTAATGTGATTCAACATTTTTTTTTACGTTTATATATATATCTTGTTTAATTAAGTGCACTTGACTGTATAAATAATTATATATATACATGTTGCATAGTTAATTAATTTTTCTATGCTTAAATAATGCCCATTGCCTTGCACTTCAATCACCTAATCGAAAATCTCGATGACCCTTTAATATGTATATATATGAATGTATCTATGTATATGTATATGTATGTATGTATATATATATATATATATATATATATATATATATATATATATATATATATATATATATATATTGATGTATATATTTATGTATGTTTGTATGTATGTATAAATGTACGTGTATATATACAAG
>NC_091566.1:22551345-22571345 GCF_042767895.1 Penaeus vannamei | reverse complement strand
AAAAAAAAAGAAAAAAATCTTCTTGATGATCTGTCTCCCAAATCAATATTTTGAATCTAACACTTCCTACTACACAAGCAGTTGACCGATCAGAACCGCTTGTGTTCGCAACGCATTGTCTGCACTTGCCTTAACCAATAGAGTGCACTGTAGATTCCTTTTTGGACCAATGGGAATGCCTGAGAGAGCCACTCAGCAGGTCATGTTGCACTCCCCTCCCCCCACTGCCCCTTTTCCTTCGACCCTTGCTACCTGCCTGCAGGAACGCCAACTGCTTTGCCTGCTTGTACGAGGCGGAAGCAGTCCGTTGTCCCTCTCTCCCAACTCCCGAAACCTCTGATTTGCAACCACCTTCACGTGTCGCATGCTGATCTCCCCGTCCCTGACCCTCTCCCTGATCCCCATACCTTCCCTCCTCGCTTCTCCCTGTCCCTCCGTCTCCCTGATCCCTGCCACACCTTAGTAACTCCCCGTTTTTGGCCCCCGCTCTCCCCCTCCCGCACTTCCGCCACCGCAGACCGACGTTCTTGCATGAAAACTTACCAACCCTCAGCCATGAGCCTACACGTCATCGTCAGCCCCAACATGACAACATGACGTATCCCCCTCCCTTCCCTTCTCCCTTCCGCCCCTCTAAACCCCCGTCCCATGATGTCCACCATTGTTGTTGTTGTCTGCGAAAGCCCAATAGCTGTCTCCCCGCTGTTCCCACCCCCTGCTCTTCATTGTCGTTTGTAGATTTAAGGATTTTTACAAGCTTCCAAATGGGTGATGGATTCAGTCTGGTAGTGGATGATTTCTCGTCACTTGTCCTATTAACTGATGACTATTACTGCGGCTATTGACCCACATGGAAGTTTTGCACGTAGAAGTAAGGTAGATTTAAGCATTTATCCTTTAGATACTTAGAGATCAAGCTCATTAATTTATGCATTTAGTGTCAAGTTTAAAGTTGTCTAAATTTGCTTTTTAATAATAAAAGTACAGAAGTCATCAAGTATAAAAGAGAAAGTTTATAATCTACATCTATATATCTATATCATGAATGTATGTTTTCTAGACCGAGAGAGGTAACTAAACCCCCGTGAGGTTAGGTTCAGAGACTATTGATTCAAGGCTATACCTTGCATGGCATGAGGAGAGGCACGCATGGAAAGCAAAGGCTATATAAGGAAGACTGGAAAGCTCTCTGGGCTCTTGCGAGATCTCCAATAGATGGCGTTGGTGCTTCAAAGTGCAAAACACTAACCTCACCTACTGACTGGTCGCGGGAATCCAGAGAGTTTTTCTGCCTTTCTTGTATAGCCTTTGAAGGAAAGGGTCTGAAGGCAACGCTCAATACATTGCTACAATTTTGACAAATAACTCTGCCACAGAGCATGGGTCCCGCTGTATCTGAAAAACCACAAAGATGTGTCTGTTTGTGGCTTTATATTATTTCTGAGATAAGTTAATGTAACAAAAATAAAAAAAAAAAAAAAAAAGAAGGCCCTTTATCCAAAATGAACAAAATGAACAGCTCTACAAAATGGGTTAATGTAAGTGTACTTTCTCTGTACTCATCTATTTGAACAGCACTAATTATGGGGGTATTGAGTGTTAGCCGTGGTCCAGTCAGTATAAAAGTCTCCATTATTCCAGAATTATTGCATCTATCACTTATTTCCGTTTGTTAATAGCATTTTTATTAGCTACCACCATCACCACTCCCACGTTTCCTCATAATGATATCAGTTTATCTTGGTTTTTATTTTAGTTCCTTGTATCATTTATGATGCTGATGTTTCTTGTATACTTTTATTTACTTAATTTGAAAGTGGAATCTGAAATATATATATATATATTAAACAACTTACCGGTCAGACAAGCACATAGGACATGGATGATAGTGCTGTCGTGAAGACTACGTGTCAATCATATATACATCATGCATTTAACGCTAAAATCCTTGATAGTAAAGTGAGACCTGTTAGAACAAATCGCACGCTATTTGCCAAGTTACTTGAACAGCACTCAGCACTACTCTGCTCAATCTCGTCCCTCTATCACTGGTAACGCTTGCATGTGGCAAACGGTCTTCGTGGCTGGGTAAGCCATGTGCCCAACTGAGCAGTGTACTCTAGTGTCAACTGAGATAACCAGGTTAATCATGCATGTTACCTTGAAGAAACGAAACTAAAATGAGTAAAACAATAACAGTCTATGAGGCTTGTATGGAATGTTTGCAAGTGAATGCTAGCTTACACTTTATCTGCTGAAGTTCATCTTTCAAAGGACAACCTTCAGGCAGGTAATAAGCAACAACTCCTCAACCATCCCTCCACCTAACCCTTCTCTGATCCAGTGATTCGTCAGCAATTAGTGCTTTGGCTTTTTTCTGCGTAAACCACTGCTCGATCCCTTCCTCCCAAATCAAGTCATTCTATTAAAAGCCATTAACAGGGGAGATCTCAGCTTTACCATCCTTGCCATGGCCTTGCTGCCTGGAGGTGAGAGGCGCACGAGTCCCCCTTCAAAATTCCCCCGGGGCAGCTCTCTCTGTCCACCTGCACTTAGTCCCATAGCCTAGAGTGCTTGCTCCATGAAGGAGCTGTAATATATGCTCCCTACCACAACTGCGTGGTGCCTCTCTAGGTCTTTTATGCTAGAGTCCCAAGTTAGATTCGTAATCAAGAGGATTTTTTTTAATCATATTCTCTTAGCTGGCTCATTTAGCAACTTTAGCTAGTTTGCTAGTGGCACACTCAAGACTGCACCTGCAGATCTTAGCAGATAACATATTTCCTTGACACAGAAGATTCTCTATCTTTGACATGACGGGCCTTGAAATTTCAGACAGACACTGGCCGAGTCAGATGCAATCTTAGTTGACAAAGCACCTCTTGATTGTTAGTCATCACATTCTCTTACAATAGACAGAAATTCTGCCATTTTCCGCAAAGATCTAAGTTGGCATTAGAAGAACCGTGTGAGAGACTGCCTTGATGAGTAGCTTCAACCTTCTTCACCCACCCTCAGCATCGCGTGTGTATTTTCTGAAGGTACCAGCTGAACGCAAAGCATCAGCTGGCGCACGGTAAGCACAGCACAGCACCGGAGACCAGGTACCCGATATCGACACGCCTTCTTCGGGACGACCTTACATTAGTTCTCTAGAATATGATAATCACTGCGCTTGCATAACAAAACCTCCCCCCCCTACTCCTCCGCCTCCTCTCGCTCGCCGCTTCTGAATCTATCCCTCTGTCTCCTATTTCGTCACCCCGGCACTCCAGTCATCATCTGCTTGTAGGCTAACAGGAGGAAGATTTGAACCTTAATCTCTCAAGAGGATTCGAGAACACTGTGATTACAGAGAGCGTAATGAGCGGCTCTCGCGAGAACTACTGCAGTTACTAGGTTGCCTGTATCATCTCCACAGCAGAAATCATTAGTCCTGAGCCATGACTTGATGTATCGTTGAAAGAAAGTCCAAATTAACGGCCCTTTTAATGGCTTGGTCAGAGAGGCGACTGACTGTTGACCCGGCTCCTTAACAACTTGATCTCTCGTTAGGCTTAAGGTGTAAATTCTCTTCTTATAAATTTGTATCACCACAACTATTTCATTATACCTTTTTTCTCTTTTTATTCTTCAGGATTTCACAATGGATTTCTATTTTCGGCAATTGTGGACAGATCCACGATTAGATTTCAGTGCACATAAAGGTTTGGAAGAAATCCAAGTCAGCACAGACTACACCAAAAAAATTTGGGTGCCCGATACGTTCTTTCCAAACGAAAAGCGGGCATACTACCACACAGTGACCACGCCCAATGAACTCTTGCGGATCTCATCTAACGGCACAGTGTTGAGGAGTATAAGGTAAATACAGTTGAAAGTCATTCTCCTCCGTCTGAAGGTGTGCATTCCATGATAAGGAGGAACTCCCAGAAACGACCTCGAGATCGACTGCGACGGTGCAGGTTTAGTTCTGAGCATTGAAATTAGGGGAACTCGGGAACTCTCTTAAATACAATCTTCCTTTCCGCTGCTTAAAATTGATGCAAGTCAATAATGAAACCGTTCTTTACACAAGTCTCTTGCCCTGTCCTGACGATGAGATACCTTGCAGATCATATATGACTGATTGTAATCTCTGCTGACGGATTTAGTAGTACACTCGCGTGCGACGAAAACATATGCAATATAGAATTTCTTTAGCCTTCTTCTCGACCCCTTCCAAGCCTAACAAACAACCCTCTACACCATAATAGATCGAGCTGATATCCTGCAAGGTACATCGATGGCACCTTTCCTCATAACCCTTCCCCCCCTCTCCCCCGGACGGTAGTCTCGTTATGGTAACTGTTGGGCTTCCAGGCCTGCGTAGAACCAGAGCCCGTGGACTTGTCAGCAGCTTC
Organism: Penaeus vannamei; assembly: GCF_042767895.1. Lineage (NCBI taxonomy): Eukaryota > Metazoa > Arthropoda > Malacostraca > Decapoda > Penaeidae > Penaeus > Penaeus vannamei. The sequence continues at coordinate 22,566,942 of NC_091566.1, read as the reverse complement.
CCGAAATCTTCTCAGCCAACGCCTTCCTTTCCGCGCCTTGTTACCTTAAGCATTAACCTTGTGCCTCCTATGCGCCTCATCGGGGTCTCCCAGCGGACTACCCGGGCATTATGTAGGGTGTGCTTGCGGCCAGGTTAACTGTTAGGTCACCACCTACAAGCTTTCGGTATAGCACTGGATCTTCCTGTAATGTAAGATTGCCTTCCTCTTCATGAACTATCGAGCTTGACTCAAGTCACTCCACGTGTGCTCTTTCTCACCCTTACCCGACTCTCTTTCTCTCTCATGTATGATGCAAAAAACTTCCTCTGTGTCTGTCTCTTTGGAATAAATGTTGCTTTGCTTATAGAAAACTTTAGCAGCTGTGCACAGAACCCTCCCCATGAGCAGTCCCTGACCTGTTAAATGTTGCAACAAACCTACCCATCGCTTGAATATCCAAATTCGCTCCCTTCCCTTCTTCCAGCCCTTACAACAAGAAGAAAACATTGTTTTCCTGCGCTGATTCTCAGACGAATAGTAGAGATTACGTGCATTTATTACTCGGTATCACCTGAGGAATGCCACCCTGAGCTGCGTACGAGGGTTGGCTCGTTACTTGGAGACTACCTTTGCCTAAGCTCCTTTTCCCTCGCTCTGCCGCCCAAAAACATGACTTTGCTGCCTACAAAACTCCTTCAGATTGGTGACACTTCCCTTCCAGTTGGCTGCCTGAGTGCAAAGGCCCTGGTCGTATGTGTGCCTCTGTTACTGGAAGTTAACCCGTATATTATATTCTTGCCCATTCTATCCTCATACCGCGTGTAGTGCTGCAGTGCGTACGTTTATAAACAGTGAAGCGTGCTGAAGTACTTGGCTATCTGTCCAGGTTTTTACGTCTTCATTGCCTGTCCTTTATTGAAAAAAATATATATATCAATACGCAACGTCCATGAATATTTTTTTAAAAATAAACTCACATGTCTGCCTCTCAGTTCTTCTTCTGTTTTCTATGATTTTGTAGATTTGAATTTGTTATTAGGTAGTCAAGCGATTTTCATCACCAAGATCGACATTTGAACATCCAAAACTCTCATTCTCACGACCGATAATGTCACAGATCCATCGGTAAAATAGATAACCCCAAGACAAAGCTATGAAAACTAATGGAGTTCATATACAGAAAAAGTCGTACAAGTCACTGTCCAAAAATAATAGATTCTCCCTCTATAAAAATCAATTTCTAACTGAAGAAAAATACTCCACAGTACCAAGTGTGAAGCAGTTGAGGGTGCGTTTATCATACTGGAATATAAGACTAGAAATATAAAGAAATCACCCCCAAAAATACATGGTACATATCTCCAATCGTTCTAATGGTTCCCTGACATAATACATGCAGAATTAAATACCCTTAGAGTCATTTGATACCAAGATTATTTGTAGCATTCAGTAATTCAGATGTATGAAGATTACACACCGGAACAAAATTCACAAAATAAGAAACAGCATAACGACAGCAAAATAATGTAGAATGATGAAAGTAATGCTAAAATAATGAATTGTCATTTACATGTGTTATAACTACACATGTGTAAATCTGACTGCTACAAACGTTATCCCCATATCCATACAAGCTTACTGAACGTTACCCTTCAGTTTTTTCTGTGTACTGAAATCTGAAATCCATGGAAAGAAAAAAACTTATCTAACACTCAGTACAAGAAAAAAAGGAAGCCTTCCCCATGTTTCTTGGCCTCTTTTCATCTTCAAAAAAAATTATAAAAGAAAAATCAAAGAAAAACTCTGATGAACAAGAGTTGGAGTTCGCCCCAAGAACAATCGATATTTCCACTGTTAATCATAATGTGTAATTTTCACATTTTCAGGCGGACGTGGCCCCAGCATCCATTCTATTACATGCCACAATATACTCACTCTGTTCTCCTGTCTGGTTGGAATGCCATCATTAAGGATGATGGATTGATATCACCATCTTGTTCTACAGCTCTCCTTTTTATTATTTCTTTTTTTCACACCTTTGTTCGTTCCTGTTCTATCTCTTGTCTTTTGCCACGACACGCCAATACACCCCGTAGCAGTACTTCGGCACAGACCATGGTACATGCCTGGGTCCCTGGCAGGTCTTGGTTGCGGCCAGGATCAGCTTAAGGTCTACCATGACACTTCATGGTGGTTTCAGATTGTTAATCTCATGTTCTGTCTATAGATGAGTATGTATGTATCTGTAAATATCAAATGTCTTATTTATTGGTAGTTTGTTCTAGATAATGTAATGTTTTAATATTTCAGTAATCCAAGGAATAATTCTCCTGGATGCAGGTCGTAATACCAGTGTAATGTCCATTTTCAAGAACTCAAAAGTACTTTTCATAAAGGATTCTCTAGCAGCTGCCCAACCTAGCCACAACCAATGATCCTTATGTGCTGCTCACAGTGTCCTAGATCTTGTACTCAGAACTTGAGCTTGCACAGTACACCGTGTCTTCACTCACTCACCTCCCACTGTCTGTCTTGAATGTAACGTTAAGCGTCTTCCCTCGTCTTCTTTCCCATTTCTTTTGTCTTCTTCTTTATCTATTATTCGCCTTTAATCATTTCCCTTCTCGTGCCTCTTTCACAGTATGATTGAAGAATCGCGTGGATGTTTGCCTGCGTATTACCGACTTGTATCGACTCATATCTACTTTCTGACCAACAGTTACCATCTAATTTGCATAAAAAAGAGAAAAAAAGTAGTCAGACAAAAGAAGTCATTATCTCAGCTTTAAAAAAAAATAGCACTTCTTGAGATCTTCATCTGACACTTGCTTTTGTTTTCTCCGATCTTCAGGACTTTACTCTCGACTTTTATTTTCGTCAACACTGGACCGACCCTCGCTTGTCCTTCCCCGACCGCGGGGGTCTGGACGAACTCACGGTGGGGTCGGAGTATCTGCAGAAAATTTGGGTTCCAGACACCTTTTTTGCCAATGAGAAGAAGTCCTATTTTCACATGGCAACCACCTCTAATGAGATGCTCAGAATCACCAGCCAGGGCAATGTGTTGCGGAGCATCAGGTAAGACAGTGAGGAGCCAGGACAGGTAGATTCGCCACCTCCTCTCCCTGCCATCATCTCCACCAACACAGCTTCACGGTGAGATGAGGGCGACCCTAGCAATGACGTCCCTGGGCTACCTGATCGCTGTTTCATTTGAATGGATTTTCCCCGTATTTTGCCTTCTATTTTGTCTGTTTGTCTATTTGTTTGGTGTCTTTTTTCTTTGTTAGTGTGTCTGTGTGAGTGAGTGGGTGTTTGCATGCATCTATACGCGCATGTATGTGGCGTAAAAGTGTGTGTGTGTGTGTGTGTGTGTGTGTGTGTGTGTGTGTGTGTGTGTGTGTGTGTGTGTGTGTGTGTGTGTGTGTGTGCGAGTGTGTGCGAGCGCGCTTGCGTGTGTACGGGCGTGTGCGCGCTTGCTTGCGTGCGTACGTGCATGTGCGTGCGCGCTTGAGTGTGTACGTGCGTGTAAGCGTGCGTGTGTGTGTGTGCACATGAATGTACGTGCACGCGAGTGTGAGTAGTGCATGCGTGCCAGTGTGAGTCCGTGCGTGCCTGTGCGTATGCGTGTATTTGTGTGTTTGTGCGTGTGCGAATAAAAGAGATACCGTAAATGTTACCGTTTTTTTGTGTGTACGTATATGTGCAAAGCAACATATACAAGAGCAGCACATGCAGCGCGCGGGCATCGGTGTGAAAGTCTCCCGGCTAAGTACAGGTTGTGTCTCAGAAGGCCCAGGGACGGCCCGCCAGCTGGACTCTTCAGCAAAAGCCTCAAGAAGTCTCGCGTCTCTCCTTGTTCATCACAGCTAATGTTCTTGCTTGTCACTCATGCAAGGGAGTCAATGCAGCTTCGTATGTTACACCAGACAAAGTCAGGAGCTAGTTAAGCTGAAAAAAGGGAAAATTATAAGAAAAAATAATAATAAACTTGGCCAATATGAACAAGGTGACGTGTGCTGAGACCGTCACTATACGTACTTGGCTTCCCAAATCCAGTGTTCTTATCCTTTTTCCCAATTTTCCCTTTTTTTCTTTTTTATATGTTTAGGCTTGTATCTTTCAGATTTTTTTCATCAAATACACTTGCATACTTGGACAAGGAACATGATCATTTAAATACTAGGGGGACCAAATTAGGCTCAAATATCAGTCACTTCCAATGCAACTTTGTTTTCCTTAGCTTTTGCTTTCCCCCGAGCTGTGTCTAGGGTAGTGAGAGGGTCATAAAAGGGACTTAGGAAAGAAAGTCTTCAGAAGAGAGGTAAGTCTTCCCCAGATCGCGAAGCATTCATGGTGTTCCTTCACATAAGATGAAGAGGGATTTTCGTCCCATTCATTCCCGCTCTCATTGATCTCAAAGGAATTCTTAGATGTGAGTTTTTGGGTCTTCAGACTAACAGGTATTGTTTCAACTTCCAATGGCTTCCTTGCAATTTGATTGATTTTTGTTCTTTTTATTTCGTATTATTTAAGATTATGTTCCTTTGGGAGTCACATTTTGCATTAAAATGCATTGCTAATTCCCATACTGTGCTCTAGCCATCGTTATTAAATAATGATGAGATTTAAATAAATAATGTCTTTCTCCCACTAAATAATCATGATTCTGACCGCAATGATAACTGTCATGACAAAATATTTTTATTTCAAATAAAGCGGCAAATTCCTTCACGACCCAAATGTTCTTATTGTTCCAGTGATCCCTTTGCTTTGTTCATGTGCCGTGGAATGATTGTTCCGTAGTCCTGTGTACATTCTCCCCCACACTGCTAGGCCCACCACGTCCCTCTGCCCACAGCTATTGTTCATATACAGATTATAGTATCGTATTTGAGCGCCATGTATAATTTAGCGAAAGATCCTTTCATCAAAGAACGTAATTTAAATGTTTTTTTAAACGATTCATTATGCTTACATGCAGTTCGCATTGTGAGCAAACTTTCTCCCAAGATAATCAATAATTCATACTTAATTGTACAATAATTGATATAACAGTCTTATTTTGAAAGTCATCAGCGCTCTAATACAGAAAAAAAGGCATAGACATTCTGTCCCTGAGAACAATTCAGTGGGCATCAAATGCATTATTTCTTTTTTTTAATCTTTCGATCAGCCTCACCTCAGTTAAAGGCCGAGCTGGTGCTACTTTTCAATTTCCAAAGACCGAACTAACTTCGATTTTTTCTCCTTGTTTTTTCTCCCACCATCTGCCCTCTGGTAACGCTGTGCCCGTGCTCCTCCTGGACGACGTCCCTCGTGCCCTTGGAAAATGTATTTTTTCGTCAACGCCACCCGCAGACTGACCATCACTGCCTCCTGCCCCATGAACCTGCAGTATTTCCCGATGGACCGACAACTCTGCATCATCGAAATTGAAAGCTGTAAGTAACTTTTTTATGGTTTCGTACTTTTTTCCCTCGTTCTTTATTTTTATTTTCATCGGGTTAAGGAAAGGTTAGAGCATTCCGAAGTGGGAACCGCGACTTGGGAACGGCTGGGATCCGGATTTCCAAGTGCGTGGATTGGAGGAGGAGCACCCATGTCCTCAACAAAAGTCGGGAGGAGGGAGGTATATTTACAGTCCTTTCGAGGGATATCGTGACGCTAACCTTTATCATGAACGAATAACGACAAGAACTGATAAAGAAAGGGAATGAGAAACGCTGATGACACCTCATAACGGAAAGAAATGGACAAATAAACAGGAAATTAAGTCAAATATGATTACGAAAAGGAGCATGGATTATGCAGAGTTAAAGGGGAAGCTCCAACATTCATTGCTCTAATACAAAGAACATTTTGCTTTCGGCGAAGGGGGAGTATTGTAATTCATTTCATTTCATTTGTAATACATGCAAACGACTTCACTTGTTAGAACACCAAGGCTAAATCTTGGATAAAGTCACGTACAATGGAGATACAAGCAATAGCACAAAAAGCTAAATGTAAATGAGAACAGGGACAAAGAAAATGAATTAAATCAAACTAAAATATTATAAGAAAAACAGTTGCTGTAAGTCATCAGTCAACCAGAACAAAAGCCAGTGGTAGATAAATGTTCATACTCGGAATTGACTATAATGCTGAGGTAGGAGAAATAGAGAATATGGAGAGGGAGAGAAAGAGAGAGTGGAAGTTGAAGAGTAAAAGGAGGACGGGAGAAGAGGGAGGGAACAGCGGTAAATCAAAAGTAGTAAAGACAAATCTTTGAAACGATAGGATTTAGGGTAACGCGGAATTAATTGCATAGAAAACATCGGTCAAATTGAGAGAACGAAGTATTCACGAGGGGGAGACTTATGAGCAAGGAAAGAACTGCATAAAAAATAACCTCGAAAAAGGGGAAAGTGAGGGTATATAAGCCTAACTTTTAATAATTAAAAAAAAAAAACTGTACAGACTGCGGGATCAGACATTATTCGTATCTTTTTTACTAATTCAACGCATTGCTCCATAATATGTATTGTCAGACTATCTCATATATATAAAAATGTTACATAACTAATTCTTAAAATGTGTATATATGCCTGTACGTTCAGGTATGTAAAAAAAATAGTCCTGACACAGAAAGAGATCCATCAAGGTTAATGTAAACATGGAGCGGGGAAAAAGGGAGAGTGCGAGGGGGAACTAAAGGAGACAATATGGACCAAATTTGCTGTATGATGAAAAATAGGGATAGGATGTGCGGGGGGAGGAGGGGAGGGGAGAAGGGAGAAGGAATGGGATCGAAAGAGGGTGAGAGAAGGGGAAATGAACCGCTGATTAAGGGCCTTTTAAAGGCATCGGGAAAGAGAAAGAGAGTTTATATGAAAGTTGAAAGAGGTCGAGGCAATTATTGGGAAGGGAAAGGAGATAATAAGCAGGTCGGCGAATATGAAAACGAAACCGGAAATAACAACACTAATATGGAAGATCTAAATTGCGAAAAAAAGGTGACCGAAAAATCATCAATCACGAACGAGGAGACAACGCAATAAGATAATAAAAATGAAACGAAAGACTAGAAGAGTCTGGGAGAAGAAAGACTACCAAGGATAGACCTCAGATTGCCCGTGGCCGAAGTGTGGCCAGAACAGGACGAGGGGAGAACGAGGGAATATGGGACGTCGAACAGACCAGAGATTCACCTCGTAGAACCAGAAGTACGATTTCCCCCTCGCGTTTTTCTCTTTCTTTCTCTCATTCTTTTTTATGGAACAGGGAGATGGAGTAGGCAGGAGGAAAGAGGGGAGGGGCAGGGCGAGGGGAGAGGGGGCTTAGATAGAGATTAAGAGGATCAGAGGGGAGAGGGAGGAGTGTTCTGTCTACTACAACTGAGGGCTAGAAGGAGATAAGGAGTGAATGAATACCGATCACTCAGGGTTTCGTGGAGACGTTGTGTATTAAGGAGAGAGAGAGGGAGGGGGGAGGGGGGGAGAGAGAGAGAGTGGGGAGGTGGTGTGGAGAGAGAGAGGGGGGGAGGTGGTGGGGAGAGAGAATGAGAGAGAGTGGGGAGGTGGTGGGGAGAGAGAATAAGAGAGAGAGGGGGGAGGGGGGGGGAAGATAATGAATGAGAGAGAGAGAGCTGCATAAGGAATATCAACGGTAATGTTGGGCAGTGTTGTATTGCTGAGAGAAAGAGGGGGTGAGGTGGTGGGGAGAGAGAATGAGAAAGAGAGAAAGAGTGGGGAGGTGGTGGAGAGAGAGAGAAAGAGAGATACATATGGAATATTAACAGTAATGTTGGGCAGTGTTGTTGTATTGCTGTATTCCCGTTACTAAATTACTAGAGCATTGGTATTATTTTCATAATATTGTTATTGTTGTTATTATTATTATCATTATCATTACTATTATCAATATTTTGTTATTGTTGTTATCAGCGTTGTTATTATTATTATCCTCCATCATTACCCTCATTATTTTATTATAATTATCAATATTATTATCATTTTCGCTGGTAATTTTATTATTAGTGTTATCATTATTATCATTATTATATTTGCCCTTGTTATTATGGTTATTATTATTATTATTGACATTATTATCATTATCATTATTGATATTGTTATTATTATTATTATTATTATTATTATTACTGATATTAAAATTATTATTGTCATTATTGATATCATTATTATTATTATTGTTGTTGTTGTTGTTGTTGTTGTTGTTATCGTTAATATCATCATCATTATTACTTTTGTTCCAATCATTATGATAGTTATCATTATCATTATTGTTATTATTATTATTATTATTATTATTATTATTATTATAATCTTTATTATTATTACCATTATTATCACAGCTATCATCATCATTATCATCATTGTCATTATTTATTTTACTATTACAAATTTAATTTCTATTCTTATCGTTATTTTTATTCCCACTGTCTTAAACAAAGTTTGTTATATTATTGTGACTATTAATGAGTCACAAGTTATGATAAACCTATCAATAATAGGTTTATAATAATTATCAAAATCTTGATCACCCGATATTGATTTTTTTTTTTTTTTTTTGGTTATCATTTCTATGAATATAATTTTGTCATATTTCATAATATCAGATTTATAACCATTGTCATTATCATTACCATCATCACTTCAGTATTTTAGGGACTGCCCCTACTACTGCTTCTTAGTTCCTCAAAATTATTTTAATTATTATCACAAATCTCATACTAATTTAAATATGATGTGAAGCAATATCATTATCATTAGTAATTGTACTCGTTATTAGGAGGAAAATTCGACGAGATTTAGCGGGAAATGGAGGAAGTGAGGGAAAGGTGGAAGTGGAAAGGGAAGGAGAGAAGCAAATAGCGGAAGGGAAAAAGGAAGAGAGAGAGGAGGGAGGGAGGGAAGGAGGGAGAGAGAGAGTGAGAGAGAGGGAGAGAGAGAGGGGGGGAGGGAAGGTGGAAGAGAGAGAGAGAGAGGGAGGGGGGGACGAGAGAGAGAGACGAAAAAGCAAAATTATAAAGGCAGAAAGAAGGATGGGAATGCAAGAAGAGAAGAGGGAATGTGCAAGAAATTAGGAAAATAGAGACGGAAAGAGAGAAAAAAAAAAGCTTGAGAGGAAAATAACAAGAGAGACAAGGAGCATAGAGAAGAAAAGACAGAGAAAGGGTGGAGAGGGAGGGAGCAAGAGAGGCAATAGAAGAATATACAATAATTGATGAACTGAACATCTACCTCTGAAAAATCCTTTATCTCTCACTCCACTTCTCTTCATATCATCTCTATGACCCACTTGCATTATATCTGAGTGTATGGGCATAAGAGATATATCTGTATGGGCATTATTAATCCATTCATCAGCGTATATTTGTCCTACTAACCCACATGAATAAAGTAAAGGTCTATAATAAGATATTATGATATATAATAGTGATGGTAAATAAATATATTTACGATATCTGTATCATTTCAGACGCAATGTAAACAAAGAGTATCTGAATCACATACGTTATGCGCATCCAGTATGAGATGAGAACGAAGCCGAGTAATCAGTAGACAAACACCTGGATAATCTGTTTACCTTTTGTAATAGCTCATCAGTATAGAGTTCCCTCTTTTTCTGGTTCCTTTTTCTTGCATTATCTGAATGTGTGTATGTGTTCGTGAATGCGCACGCACGCACACACACACACACACACACACACACACACACACACACACACACACACACACACACACACACATACACACACACACACACACACACACACACACACACACACACACACTCACTCACTCACACACACTCACACACACTCACAGACACACACAGGCACACACACACACACACACACACACACACACACACACACACACACACACACACACCACACACACACACACACACTCACTCACACACTCACTCACCCACACACTCACACTCACTCACACACAGACACATACACTCACACTTACACTCACACACACAAAGACACACATACACACACTCACACACACACACACACACACACACACACACACACACACATACACACACACACACACACACACACACACACACACACACACACACACACACACACACACACACACACACACACTCACACTCACACACACTCACACACACACACGCACGCACACACACACGAGCATTTATTTACAAAGCATTCTCTCAATTTCCTTGCATCTCATAATGTTCCCTCGGTCTTTTCGTCAGTAGCGACCCTAACAGAGATGTAACCCACATGTACCGTGAAGGGTTTAGTGCAGTTACATACAGCGGCGGACTGTTAATCTAAAGTTGGACAGTTTTGTAGTCTGACTGTCCTGTCAACTCTGCACGATAGCAACTTCGGGATGGGGAGGGGGTGGGGTGGGGAGGAGGGGAATGAGGAGGTGGAGAGGGGTTGGTGCGGAGGGGAAAGAGGAGGTGGAGAGGGGTTGGTGCGGAGGGGAAAGAGGAGGTGGAGAGGGGTAGGTGAGGAGGTGAAGGAGGAGATGGAGAGGGGTGATGTGAGGAAGTGAAGGAGGAGGTGGAGAGGGGTGAGGTGAGGAGGTGAAGGAGGAGTGGGGTAGGTGAGGAGGTGGAGGTGAAGAGGGGTAAGTGAAGAGATGGAGGAGGAGGAGAGGGGTGAGGTGAGGAGGTGAAGGAGGAGTGGGGTAGGTGAGGAGGAGGGGCATGAGAAGGGTGAGGCGAGGAGAAGGAGAGGGGTGAGGCGAAGGAAGAGAAGTTGAACCTATTAACATTTGACTTCGAGTTAGGTCCTGCTTTCGGGGCGAGTCTACTTCGAACACAGCCACATATATTCATTTCTCAAACCGTGACACAATGAACACAAACCCAAATCTTAAAAAAAAAAAAAAAAAAATGGGGAAAAGAGCATAGATGGCATAGACGCTTTCGCCATACATTACCTACAATACGCCAATCATAATCATTTTTGAGATCTGATTAGAGTCTTGTTATTTGATTCTAGATCCTTTAGTCTTGTCGTATAAGTCTCTGGGGAAGACATTTATAGTTGCCATTTCCCGCCGGCGAACCAGACGCTGAAGCCGTCACGAGCCTTCAAGACGCGGGTTCTCTCTCTCTCTCTCTCTCTCTCTCTCTCTCTCTCTCTCTCTCTCTCTCTCTCTCTCTCTCTCTCTCTCTCTCTCTCTCTCTCTCTCTCTCTCTCTCTCTCTATTTTATTATCATCATTATTTTCATTTATTTATTTTTTTCTTCATCTTTTTTGTTCTTCTTCTTCTCCTCTTCCTCCTTCTTCTTCTTCTCTCTTTCTGTTCTGTTTATTTTTTATCTCTCTCTTTCTCTTACTCTCTCTCCAGCTCATTTTCTCTCTTCTTCTCCTCCTCCTCCTCCTCATCCTTCATCTTCTTTTTCCACTCTCTTTCTGCTCTCTCTCTCTCTCTCTCTCTCTCTCTCTATATATATATATATATATATATATATATATATATATATATATATATATATATATATATATATATATATATATATATATATATATAACCGTGTGCGCTCGTGTGCGTGTGCGTCCCTGCGTCCGCCTTCCCCTCCATCCTCAGGGCATTCAGAGACACGACCGTTTCTCCCTGTATCTTTCCGCCAATCTAGACCCGCAGCGTTAATCCCAATCCAACGCTAATTATCCACTTTATTTTCTCTCTTTACCTTCTTCCTTATTATCATTTTCTCTCCTCACACCACGGCGCTCGTAGCGTCTTTTCCCTTTGTCATTAACTCTGTCTTCTTATCGGTTTTGTACTGTCTCTTTCTCTTTTTCAAGTCTCTTTCTCTCTCTTTCTCTCCCTCTCTCTCTCTCTCTCTTTCTCTCTCTCTCTCTCTCTCTCTCTCTCTCTCTCTCTCTCTCTCTCTCTCTCTCTCTCTCTCTCTCTCTCTCTCTCTCTCCCTCCCCCTTTCTCTCTCTCTCTCTCTTTCTCTCCCTCTCTCTCTCTCGCCCCTCACTGACCCGCCCTTATTCCTCTCCATCACTATCCTCTTATCCATTCATTATATCCTTCACTCACACATCTCATTTCCCCTCTCTTTCTCTCTTTCCCCTCTTCCCCCTCTTTTCCTTTCCGCTCATCCTTCCTATTTCCTCCCTTCCACCTCTCTCTTATTCCATTAATCTCTCTCTCTCTCTCTCTCTCTCTCTCTCTCTCTCTCTCTCTCTCTCTCTCTCTCTCTCTCTCTCTCTCTCTCTCTCTCTCTCTCTCTCTCTCTCTCTCTTTGTCTCTCTCTTTCCTCCCTCCCTCTCTTTCTCTCATTCTCTCTCTTTCTCTTTGTGTGTGTGCGCTCCCTCTCTCGCTCTCTCTCTTCCTCTTCTTCTTTTCTTCTTCTTGATCTTTCTACATACTTATCTATCTATCCCTCTATCTCCTTTCTCTCTCTCTCTCTCTCTCTCTCTCTCTCTCTCTCTCTCTCTCTCTCTCTCTCTCTCTCTCTCTCTCTCTCTCTCTCTCTCTCTCTCTCTCTCTCTCTCTATCTCACTCTCTCTCTCTCTCTCTCTCTCTCTCTCTCCTCCCCCTCTCTCTCTCTCTCTCTCTCTCTCTCTCTCTCTCTCTCTCTCTCTCTCTCTCTCTCTCTCTTCCCTTCACGACCCGCTACATTTCGCTACGTTTATTCCACGACCCGCTTCGTCCCGCTACATCTCGCTACCTTCCCGCTACATCTCGCTACCTTCCCGCTATGTCCATTTCACACAGACAAAGGGAACCATCTTGAGCGTTATTGGGACGCCTGAATGACTGGCCAACTTCCATGGGCGTCCAACCGATGCATTTGATAATATGATCCGTCAATTAGGACGAAGGTCTGCCAGACGTGAATTATTCTCGGCCTTCCCTCCTCCAGTCGGCGCCCGTTTGTATGGGGAGGAGGACGAAGAGGAAGAGGAGGAGGGGGTGAAGAGAATCGGGGGAGGAGGAGAGGGAAGGGGAAGAGGAGGAGGAGGTGAGGAGCATTGGGGGAGGAGGAGAGGGATGAGGAAGAGGAGGAGGAGGTGAAGAGAAACGGGAGAGGAGGAGAGGGATGAGGAAGAGGAGGTGAAGAGAATCGGGGGAGAGGAGGAGAGGAAGAGGAAGAAGGAGGAGGAGGTGAGGAGAATCGGGGGAGAAGGAGATGGAAGAGGAGGTGAAGAGAATCGGGGGAGGAGGGAGATGGAAGAGGAAAGAGGAAAAGGAGGTGAAGAGAATCGGGGGAGGAGGAGAGGGAAGAGAAACGGTGGAAGAGATGGGAGAGAAACCAGAGAGGAAGAGGAGGTGAAGGTGAAGAGAAACGGGTGAGCAGAGGATGGGAGAGAAACTAAAGAGGAAGAGAACGAAGAGGGTGAGATGGGAGAATACTAGAGAGGTAGAGGAGTAGGAGGTGAAGAGAAAAGGGGGAGGAGGAGATGGGAGAGAAACTAGAGAGGAAGAGGAGGAAGAGAAGAAAAGAGGGAGAAGGAGAGGGAAAATAAACTAGAGCGAAGGAGGAAAAGGGGGTTTTGAAGAGAAAAATGGGGAGATGGGAGAGAATAGAGAGAGGTGGAGAAGAGAAAAATAGGAGGAGGATATGAAGAGAAAATAGAGGAGGAGAGAAAATATGGGGAAGAAGGAGACCGGACAGAAACTAGAGAGGAGGAGGAAGAGAAATTGGGAAAGAAAAGATAGGAGAGAATAGAGAAAGGCGGTGCAGACCAAAATGGGAGGAGGAGAGGGGAGGAAAACTAGAGAGGAGCAGAAAGAGGGAAGAAAATAGAGGGAGTAGGAATAACAGCAGATGGAATGTAGAAATAGAGAGGAATAAATAAATGCATGAATAAGTGAAAGGGAGAGAGGGGTTGTAGAGTGGATGAGCAAGAAAGAGAAAGAGTGGAGTGGGAAGAGAGAGAGAGAGAGAGAGAGAGAGAGAGAGAGAGAGAGAGAGAGAGAGAGAGAGAGAGAGAGAGAGAGAGAGAGAGAGAGAGAGAGAGAGAGAGAGAGGAAGAGAGAGAGAGAGAGTAAAAACAAGCACAAAAATTCGGAATATCAGAAAATGGACATCGGATATTTGTACGCACTTCTGGGGCCCTGCCGTACAACAGGCGCGAAGTATTGATTGACGTGTGAAAACGGCAAGAGTTTCTACGCGAAACATTTACCTCCCAACCTCACCTTCAACCCCACTTTAATCCCCCTTCAATCTCCCCCCTCCGATCTCTTCCACCTGCTCAACCCCCCCCCCCACTCCACCCGACCTCCTCCACCCCCTCCCTTCCACTTGCTCAACCCACCCACCCGACCTCCTCCACCTCCTCCCTTCCACCTCCTCAAACCTCCCCCACCCCCACCTCCTCCCTTCCACCTCCTCAAACCTCCCCCACCCCCACCTTCTCCACCTCCTCCCTTCCACCTCCTCAAATCCCCCCCCTCTCCCGACCTCCTCCACCCCCTGCCTTCCACCTCCTCACCCCCTCCTACCTCCTCCACCTCCTCACCCCTCCTACCTCCTCCACTTCCTCCCTCCACCTTCTCACCCCCTACCCCTCCACCTCCTCCCATCCACCTTCTCAACCCTCCCACCTCTTCCACCTCCTTCGCCTCTTTCCTTCTACCTTCCATCTTTCTCCCCCCCCTACCCCCCCATCTGCTCTCCTATCTTTCTTTTCCAACATTTACCCAAGGAGTAAAAAGAATTGTGAGCTTGGATTCATCTTCTTTCCTCAATATCCCCCCTCTCTCTTTCTTTCTCTCTCTTTCTTTCTCTCTCTCTTCCTCTCCCTCCCTCTTCCCCTCCTTCCCTCTCCACCATCCTTCCCTCCCTCCTCCCTCTCCCTCCCTCCCTCTCCTCCATCTCTCCCTCTTTCTCTCCCTCACTCCCTCTCTACCATCCTCCCTCTCCCATTTCTCCCTCTTTCTCTCCCTCCTCCCTCCCTCCCTCCCTCCCTCCTTCCCTCCTTCTTTCTCTCCCTCCCTCTTTCTCTCTCTCCCTCCATCGCTCCTCTCTCTTCCTTCCTCTCTCTCTTTCTACCTCTCTCCCTCCTTCTCTCCTCTCTCTTCCTTGTCCTCTCTCCCTCCTTCGCTCCCTCCTTCCCTCCCTCTCCCTCCCTCCCTCCCTCCCTTCATCTCTCCCACTTCCCCTCTCTCCTCTCCCCCATCTCTCCCTCCTTCCCTCCCTCTCTCCCTCTCCTCCCTCCTTCCCTCCCTCCCTCCCTTCCCCCTCCATCAGTTCGTGCGGTTCTCCGTGTGCAACCGACCGTCTTTAGCGATAACATGATCTTCTAATTAAGAGCAAGACAACTGAATGTGAATTGTGTACTGGTTCGCAAGGAGCTTTGTGGAGCCCTTCTGTTGCGGTGGCCGAAAGGGGGCGGGGCGGAGGAGGAGGGTCATCCTGGTCAGGGGCGGGTCAGAGGAAAAGGAGGGGGATGAATAGAGGATAGGAGGATAGGGAAGGAGAAGAGGGAAAATGGAAGAAAATAAGGGAAAAGGAGACGAGAAGTCGAGAAGCTGTGGTCGAAAGGGTCATCCTGGTCAGGGGAAGAGGAGAGGGATGAATAGAGGATAGAAGGATAGGAAAGGAGAGAAGGGAAAATGGAAGAAAATAAGGAAAAAGGAG
>NC_091566.1:22536345-22541345 GCF_042767895.1 Penaeus vannamei | reverse complement strand
TCCGTGTTGGGTTTTGGAATTCCCTCTCCTTGTCTCTCGGTTTCTTTAGCTTCAAGTTCTTGTCTCGTTGCCTCTTTCTCACTTCATTATCATTAATATTGTTATTATCATTATTATTATTATTATTATTATTATTATTATTATTATTATTATTATTATTATTATTATTATTATTATTATCATTGCCATCATCACCATTATTTTTGTTATTATTATTATTATTATTATTATTATTATTATCATTATCATTATTATTATTATTATTACCATCATCATTTTTGCTATTATTATTATTATTATTATTATTATTATTATTATTATTATTATTATTATTATTATTATTATTATTATTATTATTATTATTACTATAATAATAATAATAATAATAATAATAATGATTATTATTATTATTATTATTATTATTATTATTATTATTATTATTATTATTATTATTATTATTATCATTATTACTATCAATATCATTATTATTACTGCTATTATTGTTATTAATAT
Organism: Penaeus vannamei; assembly: GCF_042767895.1. NCBI lineage: Eukaryota > Metazoa > Arthropoda > Malacostraca > Decapoda > Penaeidae > Penaeus > Penaeus vannamei. The sequence continues at coordinate 22,540,832 of NC_091566.1, read as the reverse complement.
CGTTATTATTATCTTTATCATCAGATTTGTTATTATTGGCATTATTATCAATCATTATTGTTATTATTATCGTTATTATTACCATTATTACTATCACTATTATGATTATCATTATCATTATTGTTATTATCATTATTGTATAATTATTATTACCATTACTTTAACAATTACTGACATATTCTTTATCAGTATCCTTACCATTCCTATCATCACACTTAACAACAAACGTTACTATGCATAACAAAATACACCTACCATCCTTATCCTCAATAACTCAACTATAACAACATCAATAACAATTCCCCTCAACGCTTCCTGTCACCTGACCCCCTTTTTCCCCTCATTCCAGTCGGCTACAGCATGGACCACATCCGACTGTCATGGCATGCTGGAGACCGGTCGGTTGTCATTGAAAGCGATGTGTCCCTGCCTCAGTTCCGTGTGCTTGGTTACAACAGGAAGACGATTATTTCTTCGACATCTACGGGTGAGTACAGTGTTGTGCGTTGTGTTGTTGTTGTTCTTCTTGTTATTGATTTTTTTTCTTGTTATTCTGTTTATTGTTTTTTCTTCTTCTTCGTCTTCTTCCTCATTGTTCTTCTTCCTTCTTGTTCTTCTTCTTGTTCTTGTTTGTTTTTTGATGTTCTTATACATTTTCTTTCGAGTTCTTCCTCCTATTACTGTTATTATTAGTCGTGATTGTGTTTGAAGTGTTCTTTTCTTATATCTCTGAGGTGAGTATTGTATACACTTTATTATTTTCATTTCAAGTTATAGACCTCTTCATCCTTTTTGAGGGGGGGGGAGGCTAGCATATAAAATGTATTCAGGTTGCCTTTTTTTTTTTTGATTTCTCTGAATTGGTTTACATTTCTTCAATTCACCTTTCTCTCTCTCTTTTTTTTACTTTATATTTACTTTTTTGTTTTTTTTCTATGGTTTTTTAATTGATATTATCTGCAATTTTGATATTGTTCTAGAATCGTCTATACATATTCTCGTTTGAGGAATCATTATGTGTCCATTAAGTATGAGGATATGAATAATCTATTAATATATATATATATATATATATATATATATATATATATATATATATATATATATATATATATATATATATATATATATATAAGCGAAGAACCAGATTAAAGCCTTCTGTATTTGAAATTTCCCATATTTCTTCCACCATTCATTCCACACTCACGTTCTATTGCACTGAGTGAAAGACAGTGGATGTGAACGACCGTTGGGTTTTCTTCTTGACCTACTTTTTGTATTTCCAGTTTTTTTCTCTCTTTTTTTTTTTTTTTCGTTCACTGGGCGAAAGTAAATGAATATGCTTCCGTGGCTTTAAATCTATCGTGGCTTTGATGGCACAAAGGGATTTTCTCTTTTTTCTCTCAAGATGGATAAGACGAGGGCGGAATGTGTGTGTGTGTGCATTAGTGTTTTGCGTGTCCAGATATACATATGTGTGCGCGGGTTCATATATGTGTCTCTGTGTGTGTTTTTATATGTATATATATAAATGTATATATATATATATATATATATATATATATATATATATATATATATATATATATATATATATATATATATATATATATATATATATATATATATGTATATATATGTATATATATGTATATATATGTATATATATGTGTATATATATATATATATATATATATATATATATATATATATATATATATATATATATATATATATATATATATATATATATATATATATATATATCATCTAGCCTCGCGTCATCACGTTATCCCCCACACTCCGTCACTCCATCAGCCCCATCTCTTTCTTTCACTCCATCACCTCACCTTCCCAAGTTTCTGTCCGTCTCTCCATCATGTTAATTTCCCCCATTTCTTTTACTCCCCATCACTCCTTCGCTTCTATTCCTCGTTCCATCATTCTCTCCTTTCATCTTCCTTCTTCCATTCATTCCATCTTCCTCGCCTCATCACCTTTTTCCTTTCTGCCTCTTCCTCCATCTTCTTGTTTCTTTCCTGTGTCTTCCTCCTTCCTGCTTCCTTTCTCTTTTTCATCTCTCCTTCCCCCATATTCCATCACCTCATCCTGTACCTTTTCTTCCTACTCCATCACCTGTCTCCCTCATTCCGTCACCACCGCTGCCGTTTCCATCTGTCTCCATCTCTCTGTTCTCTAACCCCCCCATCTTAATTCCTCACCTCCTCTCCTCTCCCCCTTCACCTCTCTCCCTCACTACTCCATCTCCATAGTCTCCCCTTTTCTTCCTTACTCTGTCATCTCCACCTTTAAATTTCTCCCTCACTCTTATTTCCATCCTCTCTCCCTCACCCCCTATCCCCTCCTCAACATCTCCCTCCCTAACTCACTCCCTCGCCCTCACTTCGCTCCACAATCCCCCCTCCCTCTCTCCCTCCACCACCACGTCCCTCACTCCACCACCATCTCCCCCGCTCCCTCTCTCACTCCACCACCACCTCCCTCACTCCACCACCCCCATCACCATCTTCCCCGCTCCCTCCCTCACTCCACCACCATCTCCCTCGCCCCCTCCCTCTCTCCACCACCATCTCCCTCGCTCCCTCCCTCACTCCACCACCACCTCCCTCACACCACCACCCCCACCACCATCTCCCTCGCTCCCTCCCTCACTCCACCACCATCTCCCTCGCTCCCTCCCTCTCTCCACCACCATCTCCCTCGCTCCCTCCCTCACTCCACCACCACCTCCCTCACACCACCACCCCCACCACCATCTCCCTCGCTCCCTCCCTCTCTCCACCACCATCTCCCTCGCAGCATCCGCCATCCCTCCCATCTCCCTCTCTTACTCCATCACCACCTCCATCACTCCACCACCCCCACCACCATCTTCCCCGCTCCCTCCCTCTCTCCACCACCATCTCCCTCGCTCCCTCTCTCTCTCCACCACCATCTCCCCTGCAGCATCCGCCATCCTCCCATCTCCCTCTCTTACTCCACCACCACCTCCCTCACTTCACCACCCCCACCACCATCTCCCTCGCTCCCTCCCTCTCTCCACCACCATCTCCCTCGCAGCATCCGCCATCCTCCCATCTCCCTCTCTTACTCCATCACCACCTCCATCACTCCACCACCCCCACCACCCATCTTCCCCGCTCCCTCCCTCTCTCCACCACCATCTCCCTCGCTCCCTCTATCTCTCCACCACCATCTCCCTCGCAGCATCCGCCATCCTCCCATCTCCTCTCTCTACTCCACCACCACCTCCCTCACTTCACCACCCCCCACCACCATCTCCCTCGCTCCCTCTCTCTCTCCACCACCATCTCCCTCGCAGCATCCGCCATCCTCCCATCTCCCTCTCTTACTCCACCACTACCTCCCTCACTTCACCACCCCCACCACCATCTCCCTCGCTCCCTCTCTCTCTCCACCACCATCTCCCTCGCAGCATCCGCCATCCTCCCACTCCCTCCCTCACTCCACCACCACCTCCCTCACTCCACCACCCCCACCACCATCTTCCCTGCTCCCTCCCTCACTCCACCACCATCTCCCTCGCTCCCTCCCTCTCTCCATCTCCCTCGCAGCATCCGCCATCCTCCCATCTCCCTGGACCAGCCCGCTCGCCAGAATCACAGCTTCTTCTCTTGTCATTCCTTCAATATCACAATCCCGTCTCTTTTTTCTAATAAAATCCCCCGGGGACAATCCGCTTCGCTTCGTTCCTTTCTTTCTCTTTTCTCCCCTTTTTTCTCTTCTCTCTCCTTCTCTCTCGTTCTTTCTCTCTCTGTATATCTATTTGTCTGGTTTTCTTTTTTTTTATCTATCTTACTTTCTCTCTACCTCTATCTATCTTGCTCTCTCTCTCTCTATTTGTTGTTCTCTCTCTCTCTATTTCTTGTTCTCTCTCTCTCTCTCTCTCTCTCTCTCTCTGTCTCTCTCTCTCTCTCTCTCTCTCTCTCTCTCTCTCTCTCTCTCTCTCTCTCTCTCTCTCTCTCTCTCTCTCTCTCTCGCTCTCTCTCGCTCTCTCTCTCTCTCTCTCTCTCTCTCTCTCTCTCTCTCTCTCTCTCTCTCTCTCTCTCTCTCTCTCTCTCTCTCTCTCTCTCTCTCTCTCTCTCTCTCTCTTCGTTTTCTTATTTATTTTCCTCCTTCAACCCTTTCTTAAAGATATCGATGTCTTTGTCTCCATCTTTATTTCGTTTCTCTCCCTTTGTGGTCATCTGTCTTTTTCTCTCCCTTGTTTTATCTCTTCTTTCCCCTCTTTTCCCCTTCTTTAACCCTCTTTTCCCCTCCTTTGCTACCCTTTTACTTCTCTTATACCTTCTCCTTTCTTTACTTTTTTTTCTCTTCTTTTTCTTCTTTCTTTCTCTTATTTTCCTTCTTGTTAATCCCTTTTTTACTTTTCTTTTTTCCCTCTTTCATCCCTCTTTGACGTTTTTTTACCTCTTATTTACCTAAATTTCTGTTTCTTATTCCTC
>NC_091566.1:22521345-22531345 GCF_042767895.1 Penaeus vannamei | reverse complement strand
CTCTCTCTCTCTCTCTCTCTCTCTCTCTCTCCCTCTCTCTCTCTCTCTCTCTCTCTCTCTCTCTCTCTCTCTCTCTCTCTCTCTCTCTCTCTGTCTCTCTATCTCTCTCTCTCTGTCTCTCTCTCTCTCTCTTTCATCTCTCTTTCTCTCTCTCTCTTCTCTCTCTCTCTCTCTCTCTCACTCTCTCTCTCTCTCTCTCTCTCTCTTCTCTCTCTCTCTCTCTCTCTCCTCTCTCTCTCTCTCTCTCTCTCTCTCTCTCTCTCTCTCTCTCTCTCTCTCTCTCTCTCTCAATGCCACACACACACACACACACACACACACACATACACACACACACACACACACAGACAGACAGACACATACACACACACACAAAAACACATACACACACACACACACACACACACACACACACACACACACACACACACACACACACACACACACACACACACACACACACACACACACACACACACACAATCCTACGGATCCGTTTTCCTCATAAAAAAAATATATACATATCCATACACAGAAATCTCCCCGCAATTGTAAACTTCACTTCGCGAGTTTACACTTCACTTTAGAAAGAGAGAATGAGAGAGAGAGAGAGAGAGAGAGAGAGAGAGAGAGAGAGAGAGAGAGAGAGAGAGAGAGAGAGAGAGAGAGAGAATGAGAGAATGAGAAAGAAAGAGAGAGAGAGAGAGAGTCAAAGAAAAAGAGAGAATGAGAAAGAGAGAGAGAGAGAGATTTGCATCACTTGTAAAAGCTCTCTCTAACTCCTGGTCGTCTTGCTCGGTGATTGGCCGTGTCAGAGGGCGTTGTAGGGGAACCTCGGTCATAAAATAGGATTCTAAAAGGAGGTTTTATTATTTATTTTCTAATTCTTCTTCTGGTCTCTCGTTCTTCTGGGGTCATTTTTTTTCTTTTTCTTTCTTTTTTTTGATCTCTCGTTCTTCTGTCTTCTGGGGCCATTTTTTCTTCCATTTTGTGTCTCTCTCTTTTTTTTCTTGGACTCTCGTTCTTCTGTCTGAAAAGGTAAAAGAGAGAGAAAGAGACAGACAGAAAGAGAGAGACAGAGAGAGGGAGATTAAGAGAAAGAGAGAGAAGAAAAAAAAGAGCGAAGGCGAGAGACCGAGAAAAAAGAAAAGAAAAGAAGACCTAGACGCCAACCAAGAGAAAAAAAAAAAAAAAACATACTTTTCTAATCCGCCCAAAATTATCCCGCACCGTCACACCAAGCCCCCAGCCCCCTCCCCTCCCCCATCCCCTCTTCCCTCCCCACTCCGCCCTCCCGCCCTTATGCTTCTCCAACGCGAAGGTCAAGACGAAGAAGCTATGAAGCCCAAGATATCAGAAAGGCTTTTCCAAATCCCTCGTTTAATAGCGGTTCTCAGCAGGACATTCCGACGCCCTTCCTCGGCACATCCTTGAGGACCCCTCCTGACGCGGCGACTCGTCCTCGACTCCAACACTTTCTGTTTTTTTCTTCTTCTTCTTCTTCTTCTTCTTTTCCTCCTTATTCTTATTCTTGGTCTTATTCTTTTTTTCATTCTCCTTCTTATTCTCCTTCTTTTTTCTTCCTTTTTTATTCTTCTTTTGCTATTTCTTCTTCTTTTTCTTCTTCTTCTTCATCTTCTTCTTCTACTTCGTTTTTTTCTTTTCCTTCATCCTTTTCTTCTTATTTGTCTTCTTCGCTTTTTTCTTCATCTTCTTTTTCTTCTGATTTTCCTTCTTTTTCTTCTTCATCATATTTTCCTTATTCTTTTTCTTATCTTTCTTCCTCCTGTCTTTTTCTTTTTCTTCTTCTTCTCCTCCTCCTTCTATTTCTTCTTCTTCTTCTCTTTCTTCTTCTCCTCCTTCTTCTTCTTCATCCTCTTCTACTTCTCCATCTTCTTCTTCTTCTTCTTCGTTTTCTTATTATTCTTATTCTTATTCGGTGTTCTTGATGTTTCTCTGTTTCTCTTCATTATGACGATTCTTGGCTTTATTATTATTATTGTTATTATGTTATTTGCCATTGTTGATATTACTTCTGTGATTATTATTGCTGTTATTGCTGCTGCTGCTACTACTCCTACTCCTACTACTCTATCTACTATTACTACTTCTACTATTTCTACGATTACTACTTCAACTACCACTCGTAATACTGCTACTCCTAATACTACTACTTCTACTACTACCGCCACCACTACTATTACTACGGAACAGTAGTAACACCTATAGTCAAACCTTTCTACACAATACTATCGGAAATCATGTACCCCCTCCCACCCCTACACCCCACACCCTCAAAAAAAGAAAGAAAGAAAGAAAAAAAGAAAGAAAAAAAGAAAACATATTTGTGAGGTGGAATCGTCGCCCCCTGCCATTCTCGCTCCTCCTATACACGCTATTGTGCTTGCAACAAACTCAATCAACCGGGTCTTAAGATTACCTCCCTCTCTTTGGAATAGACTGCGGTTACTGGGGACTCGCATAAAGAAGACGGTTTAGCGGGTCAAAATAGTGATATGCATGTTTTCAGTTACGTAATAAAGGGAGGTTTACGGGTGGCTATGCAGGATGGACGGGAAGCTGTATAAGTAAATATTTAAGTTACTGAAATGGTAGCAGCAAGTTCGTAATGGTAGTAATATTAATGGTAGTATAGTAGGGATAATAGTGGTTGTAGCATAGTTGTAATGTTAATTGTAGCATAGTAGTAATAGTAGGTGTAGTATAGTAGCAATAGCATAGTAATGGTAGTAATATAAGTAGTAGCAGAATAATAGTAGTAGTAGCATAGTGGTAATAGAAATAGTAGTAGTAGCAGAGTGATACTAGTAGTACTATAGTCGTAATAGCAGGAGTAGCATAATAATTGTAGTAAGAGTAATATAGGTATCAATATAGATAGAATGATTATCTTTATCGTTACTGTCCTTATCATCTTGATTATCATGTGTGTGTGTGTGTGTGTGTGTGTGTGTGTGTGTGTGTGTGCGTGTGTGCGTGTGTGTTTTAGCGTACAATACGTGTTAGCATGTGATTTCTACGCTCTTATCTACAACTACCACCAAGGCGCCTCGTCCAGATCACTTAGAGCCAACTACCAGCACCTTAACACCACACCACCTTCGACCCCCCGCTATGCACCATCACCTCCCCCCCCTTCTCAGCAACGGAGACCCCCCCTCCCCTTCATTATACTCGTTCTTTCATCATCACCGCGAACAGCCCCTCCAGTAGCGCCAAATAAGGCGATGTGTTTGAGCTCAGGGGATCCTTAGAGACTTATTTAGAGCGTCTTGGGAGATGCTCGTCGACAGAGAGGGAGGAAGAGGACCCACTGTTCCAGTCTTAAGTCTTTCTCATAGAGGCTCGGTGAATGGAAGCCAATATTAACCAAGTTCTATTCATATTGGGAGGTAGGGGAGGACTCGGCGGGGGGCGTGGGTGTGGTGGGGGTAGGGGGGGAGGGTGACGATGATGAACAGGCTGGTAAGATCGTTTTCGTAATAACGTTGGCTAGTTTTCGTACTCCTGCTTTTGTTGTTGTTTTTGTTGTTGCTGAGAAAATAAATCGTGTGTGTGTGTATGTGTGTGTGTGTGTGTTTATGTGTGTGTTTTCGTTTCTGTGGGTGTGTATATTTGTTTGTGCTTGTGTGTTTGCGTTTCTGTATGTGTGTGTTTGTATTTCTGTGCATATGTGTGATGTTTGTGTTTCTCTGTGTGTGTATGAATTTCCGATTCTGCACGTGTCTTTCATGTGCTTGTATATGTGTGTGCGTATGTCTATGCGTAGCTCCATGTCCCTAATTACTGTCTCCACATCGCGTATCGACCACAAGGAATTCCGTCGACGCCGATGTGAATTACGCTAATATCACACTCGAAGGGGATCCAGCTATTGCATTACGCTGTACATTTCTCAACCCACCGTGGCGCTGTTGATGGGTGCAGGGGAGGGGTGAAGGGGGAGAGGGGATAGGGGGAGGGGAGAGGGGGCAGGGGGGATAGGGGATAGGGGCAGGGAAGGGGTGAAGGGGGCAGGGGCAAGGGGTGGGGTGAAGGGGAGAGGGCAGTGGGAGGGTGCAGGGGAGGGTGAAGGTGGAGAGGGGGTAGGGAGGAGAGGGGCAGGGGGTGGGGTAAAGGGGGGGTGAAGGGAGGGGAGAAGGGGTGAAGGGGGAGGGGAGGGCAGGGGAGGGGTGAAGGGGAGAGAGAGGGGTGAAGTGGGAGAGGGGGTAGGGGGAGAGGAGGGGTGAATGGGGAGAGACGGTAGGGGGAGGGGTGAAGGGGAGAGGGGATATGGGGAGGGGTGAAGGGGAGAGGGGATATGGGGAGGGGTGAATAGGGAGAGGGGGCAGAGGGAGGGGTGCAGGGGAGGAGGGGGATTAGCCGATAATCTCTCCGTCCTTCTCTTTCTTCTTTATTCGTGGATCATTATTATTTTTATCGACCCTGCTGCTTTTATTATTCCTATATCTAGTGCTTTATGGCCATGCCTATTCCTAATTCTCCGAGGTCTTTATTATCTATATATTTTTTTTATCTCCATATATCGCAACTATTTTTCCTTCTATTATTCCCGATATCATTATCTTTGATATCACGACGAAAGCAAATAAATATTACTACTATTACTACTTCTGTTGCTGTTATTTCCGCTCTTTTCATCCTTTTCTTGTTTCTTCCTCTCTCCCTTTCTCCTTTCCCCTCTGCCTCACCCCTATCCCTCTGTTCTTTATTCCCTCTCTCCCTTCTTTTCTCCTCACTATTCCCTTCATCCTTTTTATTCTGTTCTTTCCTCTTCCCTTCTTCCATTCAGCTTCATCCCTATTCCTCTGTTCTTTTCCCCTACCTCCTTTTCCCTCATCCCCATCCTAATCCTCCTGTTCTTTCCCCTTCTCCCTTGTTTCATCGCTCTCTCTCTATCCTTCTCCTATCCCTTGTTCCCCTCAGCTTCATCCCTATTTGTTCTTTTCCCTTCGCTCCTTCCATTCAACCTCATCATTGTCCTTTTATCTTCCTCCTCTTTCCTTCTCAATCTCCTCCTTATCACTCTGTTCTCCTGTTCTTCCCCCTCCCCTATTCCTCTCATCCTTATACCTTTGTTTTTTCTCTTCCTTCCTTCCCCTCAACACCCTCCTTATCGTCCAATTCTTCTCCTATTCCTCTCATCGGTTATTTCCCCTCCCTCCCTCCTTATCGTTCTGTTCTTCTCTCCCTCCTTCACCCTCGACCTTATCCTTCCTATTTCCCCTCTTCCCTCTTCCTTCTTGTCTCCTTCCTTCCTTCCCTGCTTTTCTGTCTCCCTCCCTTTCTCCCTCCCTCCCTTTCTCCCTCCCTCCCTCTTTCCCTCCCCTTCCTCTTTCCCTCCCTCCCTCTTTCCTTCCTTCCCTCTCTCTCCTTCACACTTCCTTCCTTTCCTGTCTTCCTCCTCCCTCTTTCCATTCTCCCTCGCGAGGTAATTACGAGTTAGAGATAACCACGACCCTCAGGTGATGTGGATGAACGAGTGAGGTGTTGAAGAGTAACGAGTCCACAAGGCCAGGGTTTAACGAGCGGGGAGGAGGTGGGGGGGGGGGGGTAACGAGGACAAGAAGGTGATGGGTAGAAAGGAGGGAAGGAGGATGAAATGAATGGGGGGGGGGAGGAGGAGGAGGAGGAGGAGGGGGGGGGGTGGTTGGTAGAAAGGTGGGGAGGAGGATGAAATGAATGGGGGGAGGAGGAGGAGGAGGGTGTTGGTGGGCAGAAAGGAGGGAAGGAGGATGAAATGAATGGGGGGAGAGGAGGAGCAGGAGGAGGAGGAGGAGGAGGGGGAAGTAGATCCTTTTTCTCACTCTATCCCTCCCGTCGTCCCTTCCTTCCTTTTTTCTTTTTTCTTTCTTCCTTTTTTTCCAATCTTGACAAAAAAATGTGAGACGGTGAGAGGAAGGTCAGTTTTCATCCTTTGTCCCTCTCTCTTTCCTTTACTCCTTCCCTTTCTACCTGTCTCCTTTCGTCCCTTTTACCTTCCTCTCCACCCTCTTTCCTCCCCCCTTCCTCCCTTTCCTGTCTCCCTTCTTGCTTCCTCTCTTCCTTTTCTGTCTTCCTTCCTCCTACCCATCTTCCTGCCCAGCCTCCCACCCTTACTTACTCTCTCCCTCCCTCTTTCCCTCCTTCCTTCCTACCTTTCTTTTCTTTTCTTCTTTTCTGTCTCCCTCCTTCCATCCTTCCCTCATTTTCTGTCCCCCTCCCCTCACTCTCTCCCTCTTTCATTCCCTTCCTTTCTCTCCTATCCCTCTTCCCTCTTCTTCCTCTCTCCTTCCCTCCCTCCCTCTCTCCCACCATCCCTCTTACCTCCTCTACCTCTTTCCCACCCTCCTTCTTTTCTTCCTTCCTTCCCCATCCTCTTCCTCTTTCCTCCCACCCTCTCTCCCACCATCCCTCTTACCTCCTCTTCCTCTTTCCCTTCCTCCTTCTTTCCTTCCTTCCTTCCCCCTCCTCTTCCTCTTTCCCTTCATCCATCTTTCCTTCCTTCCCTTCCTCTCCTCTTCCTCTTTCCCTCCCACCCTCTCTCCCACCATCCCTCTTCCCTCCTCTTCCACTTTCCCTCCCTCTCCTCTTCCTCTTTCCCTTCCTCCTTCTTTCCTTCCTTCCCTCCCTCTCTCCTTCCTTCCCGCTTAGACGAACAAGGATCGGGTTCTGGCGTGACTTTGCTCTCCTGGAAGAAGGCGTTATCGCAGGATCCTGGTAATTGTGAAGACCTCCTGCTGGCCCCTTATTGCCCGGTGAGGGGGTGAAGGAGAGGGATGACGGGAGGGGAAAGGGAGGGGAGAGGGGGAGGAAGAAAGAAGAGGGGAGGGAGGAATAAGAGGTGAGGGGAAGGGGACTAGAGGGGAGGGAGGGGGGATGGAGGAAGAAGAGGAGAGGAGAGGGAGGGGATGAAGGGTAGCGGGATGGAGGAAGGGGAAAAAGAGGTGAGGGGATGAAGGGAACGGGAAGGGAGGAAGAAGAGGTGAGGGGAAGGGAGGAAGAAGAGGTGAGGGGAGGGAGGAAGAAGAGGTGTGGGGAAGAAGAGGAGAGGAGAGGGAGACGACGAAGGGAAGGGGGATGGAGGAAAAAGAGGTGAGGGGAAGAGAAGGAGAGGGGAGGGAGGAGATAAAGGTAAGAAGGACGAAGAGGAGGAAGAAAAGTGGAGTGGAAAGGAAGAGGGCGAGGAAGTGAAAGGAGAAGGTTGAGGAAAAGATAGAGTAAGAGGGGATGAGAAAACAGCCGAAAGGAGGCGAGAGAAGGCAAGCAGAATGAAGATTAGACAAGAGATGGAATGGACGAGGCGGCCGGATGCGGTGGGATGAGGGGAAGAAAATGAAAGAGGAGAGAAAGGAAGAGGAGAAATAAGAACTGGTAGAAATATGAGATGGCGCTGAGAAGGCAAGAATGGACTCGGTAGATTTATTTCTCTCATTTGTAACCCGAATAAGTGAGAGAAAAAAATCGGCAAATAAAGTTAATTTCGAAAAGCGCAATAACCCAGAAAGAGAGAGGGAGAGGGAGGGAGAGAGAGAGAGGGAGGGAGGGAGAGAGAGAGAAGAGAGAGGGAGGAAGGGAGAGAGAGAGAGTCAGAGACAGAGAGACAAAGAGGTAGACAGACATAAAGAAAAGTTGGGAGACTAATAGACATACAGACAGACAGAAAGACAGAGGAAAGGAAGAAAAAAGAAGAGTCTTAAGATCAGAAAAAAAAATCAAAAGAAAATTCATGTGAGTTGAAATCAATGAAAAATCTTCGGCGAAAGAGACGAAGAGTTTCACAAGAATGACCTCGAGAAAGGATATCAGTTAGGGCAAAGGAAGCCAAGAGAACGCGAGAGTAAAAACAATGATGATATCAGAAATCTTGACTGATATATGATGTCTTCTCGCTGATGTTTTTTATCTCTTTTCTTTTCTTTTCTTTCCTTTTCTTTTCTTTTCTTTTCTTTTTTCCTCTACGTGCCAGTTATTCCCACGAAGTCCTTATCTCTCTCTCTTTCTTTTACTTTCACTCTCTTATTCTTACGGCCTCTTGGTCTCTATCCGTCTCTATGTTTGTCTATATATATATATATATATATATATATATATATATATATATATATATATATATATATATATATATATATATATATATATATATATATATATATATATATATGTATGTATATATATGTGTATATATATATATATATATATATATATATATATATATATATATATATGTATATATATATATATATATATATACACACACACACACACACACACACACACACACACACACACACACACACACACACACACACACACACACACACACACACACACACACACACACACACACACACACACACACACACACACAAACACACACACACAGATATATATATATATATATATATATATATATATATATATATATATATATATATATATACAATGTTTTTTTTTGTTTTTTTTCCTCTCCTCATCCCCCCACGCCTAACCCTCAACATTCACGTGAATCCTCCATATAAAAAAAAGAAAGAAAGAAAGACAGAAAAGAAAACAGCAAAATGAACCAAAGCTTGCCCTGACGGAAGACTAAACGCAGGCCGTAAGAGCAGGTAGCCAAGCCCTAAGAGAGTAACAGGGCATTAGTGTGACAGTGATTAGGGTAATAACTTCATTTGGAATTCGCGTTATAACCAGGGACTAACTTCTGGCTTTGGTATGGGAGCTGGGAATGGGTCGGGCGTTTGTTTCTTGTTTTGGTAATGGTGTTAATTACTTGTACTTTCTGGGATTGCGGAGAGGAGAGAGAAGGAGAGAGAGAGGGGGAGGGAGGGGGAGACGGAGAGATGGGCAGAAAATGAGAGATGGTAGAGGGAGAGGGAGTGAGAGAGAGAAAGAGGGAGAGAGAGAGGAAAGAGGAAGATATGAGTAGAGAATGAGAAAAGGGAGAGGGAATTAGAGAGAGGGAAAGGGGTAGAGAGAAAGAGAAAAAGAAATTGTCCAATCTTTCTGATCGATAACATGGTTCGGTGATCTTAAGAATTACCAGATATCGTATTTTTTATATCTGGGTGAGAGAGAGGAAGAGAGAGCCATACAGACAGATAGAGACAGAGACAGAGACAGGGACAGAGACAATCAGAGATAAACAAAAACAAGAACAGAAACAAATACAAACAGAAAAAAGTAACCAAAAACAGAGAGTAAGAATTGAAACAGAGACAGAGAGAGAGAGATAGAGAGGTAAATATATATATATATATATATATATATATATATATATAGAGAGAGAGAGAGAGAGAGAGAGAAAGAGAGGTAGAGAGAGAGAGAGCAAAAAGGGTAGAGAGAGAGAGAGAGCAAGAGAGGTAGAGAGAGAGAGAGAGAAAGAGGGGTATAGAGAGAGAGAACCAATATCGGCCACAGAACCCCCGCAAATCCCGACCACGTGCGCCGTTGTGTCAGAGCCCGTGTCGTAAAGACGTCCCCGAGAGCGCCGAACAAAGTATATGCAGGGCGCTGTACAGGACCACTTTAAGCGCCTCCCAAGGAACCTCTGGGGGGGCGGGGGGCAGTAAGGGGGTAAGGGGGGGGGGGAAGTAGGAGCCTGAAATATGGAATTCTATATTTCACCAGCCATCCATCCGTCTTCCCAGCCGGCCTTCTAAAGAAATAACAGATACGTGATGAAAATAATTCTTATATCATTACCGGTGTTTGTTTTTTTTTTTCTTTTTATATTGTTTTAATTATGTTTCTTCTTTTGCTGTGTCTTCTTTTTTGGAAGGTTTACACGCTGTTTCCTCTTTTTTTCTAATAGCTTTTGTGTAGGTAGTTGACTTTATATTGATCTATTTATGTACGATATGCCTCCCGGAAAAATATGCACATATAGTATATACTGTGAGTGTGTGTGTGTGTGTGTGTGCGCGCATAGAGAATCCCACCTTTCTCTCTCCCGCTCTCTCCCCCTCTCCTCACTCACCCACCTCTCTCTCTCACA
>NC_091566.1:22513845-22518845 GCF_042767895.1 Penaeus vannamei | reverse complement strand
GCTCCTTTTTTTCTCTTTTTCGTTCCTCCTCCTTCGCTCGCTCGCTCTCTCGCTCTCGCTCTCTCTCTCTCTCTCTCTCTCTCTCTCTCTCTCTCTCTCTCTCTCTCTCTCTCTCTCTCTCTCTCTCTCTCTCTCTCTCTCTCTCTCTCTCTCTCTCTCCCTCCCTCCCTCCCTCTCTCCCACTCTCTCCCTCCCTCCCTCTCCGTCACACTCCCTCCATCCCTCCATCCCTCTCTCCCTCCCTGCTCCTCTCCAATCCTCTCTCCTCTTTCCTCCCTTTCTCCCTTCCTCCATCCCTCTCTCCTTCTCTCCCTTTTCTCTCCCTCCACCAGCCCCCCCCCCCCCTCCTTCCTCCCTTCACCTTCTTCAAAAGTTACGCTGATAACTTCTGTTACCTGAATAATGCATCGTCTAGAGTGTCTCCATTGTATATGCGCATCTTAAGAGGACGGCGCTCAGCCACGAGAGCGCCTAGGAACGGCGGCCTCAAGAACTCGCAGCGACAGGCTACCCAAAGCACGGGGAAAGGCGATCAAAAGCGGCCAGTTTCGTCTACTATTTTTTTTCATTTTTTTTCTCTCTTTTTTCTGTCATTATTAGACATCTTGACTTGTAAGGTGATGTCAATGTCTCTGTCTATGACTCGCCGTTCTCTTGTTTTTGTTTTTTTTAGTTGTTTATTACTATTTTATTATTTTCTTTATCATGGTTATTAGCATCG
The DNA here is from genome assembly GCF_042767895.1 of Penaeus vannamei. Taxonomy (NCBI): domain Eukaryota; kingdom Metazoa; phylum Arthropoda; class Malacostraca; order Decapoda; family Penaeidae; genus Penaeus; species Penaeus vannamei. The sequence goes on along the minus strand of NC_091566.1, from coordinate 22,518,124 downwards.
TCTGTATTGATGTCATTATCATAATCAATATTATTATCTTTATTATCATTGCCTTTATTGTTATCGTTATCTTCATTATTATTATAATCTTGATTATTAAGAGTCCAAGAAAAACAGTATCTCCATTATCATGTTTTTCTCTATTTCTCTTTGAACATTTCATCAAAGCGATATCTTGTTATTACATCTCATGTTAGTCTTTCTAAAATCCATCGGCAAAATTTGAAACGAGGTTAGGAAATGTATTTCTAAATGCGTGGGTACATGTGCGTGCGCGCGTGCATGCGTGCGCTTTCGAATATAGGTGTGTTTTATGTGATAAAAAATCATTTCATTCATCCAAATCCACTTTAGCAATGTAGTAAAATATATTTATATGAATTGCCCCGAAATTTGCATTACCGTTTATTTGGAAATGCACAGGGAGTGGAGTGCCAGCGATTGCGTTAGTATTTGGTTTCCGCAGACCTTTGCAGTGAGGCTTCGGCGCCCAGTTCTGCCTTCAGAGGGATTTCGTATTTATCGAGACTCGCTGATTCCCGTTTCCAAAAATGTCGAAAAGGTAGAGGTGTATGCATCGCCCCGTCAAATGCGTGACGTTGTTGCTAATTGATACAGACACTTCGTGGTTATAGCCATTAGGCCCACATGCTAATGGGCCAATTTAATTTTGATGGAGAGCGGTTGTCTACCTATTATCGTCATACGTAATTGGATTTATTTATTAATTTATTAATCTATATGGCCGTTCAGTCATGCATTCACATGCACGTGGTGCGTTTGGCTTTTGTGTTAGTATTTAGTTACCTTCGGTTGGTTTAACTAGTATTACCGTTACCCGGCCATAAATTTGTCCGGCTTTGTGTTGCGTCAGGAAAGAGCAGTTTCATTTTTGCTGGTTTGTGGTGCCTGTGTGTGTGTGTGTGAGTGTGACTGTGTGTAAGTGTGTGTCTGGGTGTGGTGTGAGTGTGACTCTGTGAGTGTTTTTTCTTTTTTGTTGTGTGTGTGTAAGTGTGAGTTGACTGTGTATGTGTGTGTGTGAGTGTGAGTGTGTATGTGTGTGTGTGTGTGTGTGTGTGTGTGTGTGTGTGTGTGTGTGAATTGTGTGTGTGTATGTATGTTTGTGTGTTTGTGCGCGGACGTGTAGAAACACACATTTAGAACATTATTATATAATGCAACAAAGAATGACAATAGCTTAATATCGCAATTCCAACACTTCGTATGCTCCCATTACATAGAACATCTCCGAGCATATGTTGGACAGGGATAGGAAAAAAGTTCATGAATACAAACCGTATTCTTTAAGGTGTGAAGTTCATAACCAATACCTAAGTTGAAGCTCCCTTTGTAATAGCCCGTCTCTTGCATTATACAAAAGTCTTACTGTTAACTTTCCGGCAAAACTAATCACGAAGAAAAACTTGCGATGCCTAAATAATAAGTTTCTACATCAGACTCGTGGATTTTGCAAGTGCGAAAAGAGCAATATCTAAAGCATTTGAGTCCTTGACACACTAACGTTGCAGAAAGTTGCAAGTCATGGCGAATTAAGGGGAGGTGAACGCTGACTGAAGAGACTCAAAGAGAATGTGAATAGTAATGGTATAATGCGATTAGTATATGAATTATCCGATAGTTCTAAAGATTAGTCAGCCAATCGTTTTGATTAAGATTATTAAAAACTTGAATTAAAGACAAGGATAAAGAGCAATTGGAAATACTTAATCCGCTTGCCGAATATACAGGTAGACAGAGGTTGATAGATAGAGAGGCTGGCAGGTAAGTAGGTGGGTAGGCAGATAAATATAGATATAGATATATATATATATATATATATATATATATATATATATATATATATATGTGTGTGTGTGTGTGTGTGTGTGTGTGTGTGTGTGTGTGTGTGTGTGTGTGTGTGTGTGTGTGTCTGTTTATATGTATTTATGATTCCCTGATCCCTCCCCCTCTTTTGTTCGAACTTCCTCTCTCTCATTTGCTTTCTCTCTCTCTCTCTCTCTCTCTCTCTCTCTCTCTCTCTCTCTCTCTCTCTCTCTCTCTCTCTCTCTCTCTCTCTCTCTCTCTCTCTCTCTCTCTCGCTCGCTCGCTCTCGCTCTCGCTCTTTCTCTCTCTCTCTCTCTCTTTCTCTCGCTCTCTCGTTCTCTCTCTCTCTCTCTCTCTCCCTCTCTCTCTCTCTCTCTTTATAGCGTTCTCTCTCTCTCTCTCTCTCTCTCTCTCTCTCTCTCTCTCTCTCTCTCTCTCTCTTTCTCTCGTTCTCTCTCTCTCTCTCTCTTTCTCTCTTTCTCTCTCTCTCTCGCTCTCTCTCTCTCTCCCTCTCCCTCTCCCTCTCCCTCTCCCTCCTTTCCTCCTTTCCTCCTTCCCTCTTTCCTATTCTCTCTTCCCCGAAAAATTAGAATAACGGCAAGGAGCCACGAACCGAGCCAAGAACGTCCCCAACAAAGAATGCGAAGGAAGAAGTGAAAGTCTTGGGCGACTATCAAGACAAATCTACGTAACAATAGAAGGAAATGAACTTTATGAGGTTAAGATGGGGATTTTGCAAGGGCGGGGGGTGAGGGGGGAGGGGGAGGTAGTGACGTCAAGGTCGGTGGGGCTGATAATTCACGGAAGGAGGATGAAGCAAGGAGGAAAGAAGGAAGAGAAGAAGGGAGGATAAGGGAAGGAGGAACGGAGGTAGGATGAGACAAGGGAGGAAAGAAGGGAGGGTGAGGAGAGGAGGGGAGTGAGAGAAAGGGGGAGAAGGGACGATGAGGGAAGGAGGGGAATGAGGGAAGGGGGAAAGAAGGGAAGAAGGAGGTTGAGGAGAGGAGGGAAGGGGAAGAAAGGAGGATGAAGGAAGGAAGGAAAGAAGGGAGAATGAGGAAAAGGATGAAAGAAGGCGTGATGAGGCAAGGAGGTAAGAAGGGAGGATGAGGAAAGGAAGAACGGAGGGGAGTGAAAGAATAAGGGAAAGACGAGGATGTGGGAGGGAGTAAATGAGCAAGAAGAGGAAAGCAAAAAAAGGAGGAGGAGGAGGAGGGAAGAAGGAAAGGAGAGAAAGATGGGGATAAAGAAAGGAGGGAAGAAGGGGGAGAAGGAAAGGAAGAAGTGAGAAGGAACTTAAAGATGACGGTAGGAGGAGAAGGGGGAGGGAGAGAGGAGGAAAATTCTTGGGAGTTGTAGGATAGTGATAGAATGAAGAAAAGGTAAGGAAGGGGGAGATGGAAGAAGATAAAGGTAAAGGGAGAGGAAAGAGATAAAGGGGATGAATCAAGGAGGAAGAATGAGAGGAAAAGGAACAGGAGGAAGAAGAGGGCGAGAAAGGGGGCGGGACAACAGAGTGAGAAAAGAAGAAGCGAGAATAGAGGAGGAAGGGAGGAAGAGTGAGCGATAAAAATAGGAGGAAGGAAGACGAAGCGAAACAAAGAAGAGGGAAGAGAGAGAGCGAGAAGAGAGGAGGAAGGAGGGAAGAGAGAGCGTGAAGAGAAGAGGAAAGAGGGAAAAAGGAACGAAAATAAACATAAAAGGAAAGAGGAAGAGAGAGCGAGAAGAGAGGAGGAAGGAGGGAAGTCAGAGCGAAAGAAAATAAGAAGAAAGAGGAAGAGGAAGCGAGAAAAGAGAAGGAAGTATCTCAGACGAGGCCGAGTGGCGGAGCGGCGACACGAATTTGTGGTTTCTTTTCTTCTTTCTTAGTTTGTGCTTCTTTTGTGTCACGCGACTTCTTCTCCTATTTTTCCTTCTTCCTTTCTTTTAACTTATTGCGCCATGGATCTCTCGTGGAATCATTCGGTAACACGGTAAAGAGAAACGGTAATTGGGCAAAAAAGGTGTAAAGAAATAAAATTAAATGTAGTGATCGTTTACCAGGCTTTGTGGTGTTGCTAACACTTCAGTGAAATATTGTTAATAATGATAAAGATAATAAGATGATATTATTATGCAATATTTATGTACACGACATTGAAGTTAGAAGAATGAAAGGAAATAAAATTATGAATTAGACACTTCAGTGAAATAATGTAAATAATAACAAAGATAATAAGAATAAGATAATACTATTATGTAATATTTATAGACACGACATTGAAGTTAGAGGAATGAAAAGAAATAAAATTATGAATTAAACACTTCGGTGAAATAATGTATGAAGTTCAAAGACAATACTATTATGTAATGGTTATGGACGCGACATTGAAGATAGGGAAATAAAAAAGAAATAAATAAAAGTATGAATTAAGCAAATAAGACAGGCGATGGTATCAGGAAGAAGCACATTTCG
>NC_091566.1:22501345-22503845 GCF_042767895.1 Penaeus vannamei | reverse complement strand
ATTGCTTGTTCATTTCTTTTTTAAGCTGGCCGGGAGCACGAGCAGGAGGAAATTCAAAACAGAAAGAGAGATTAGTGCCATTTTTAAGCTAGCAAGGAATATCAGGAAGAGGAAGACAACACGAAAAAAGTTACTAGCTTTTATCTAAAGCCAGCAAATTCTGTCGGGATGAGAGAGTACGTAATGAGAAGAAAAATTATTTGCTGTTTTTTAAAGCTAGTTATGAATATCATTATAGCTACGACAAAATACAGAGGAGTTTTACTTGCTCATTGTTTTAAAGCTAGCAATCAATAAGAGGTAGTACATATATGTGTGTGTTTGTATGAGTAAGTATGTGTGAATATATATGTATGTATGTCTATATATGTGTGTGTATGTGTGTGTGTATGTATAAATATACGCATATAAAGAGAGAGCGAGAGAGATTATTTAATATATAGAAGAAAACACACACGCAATACATGTTAACTACCTTCAAACAGCATAAGAAGACACGCAATCAACAAATAAAAGCAACCCATGCTCCTTCTTTCAAACTAGCATCTACTAAGAACAAAACAGACAGCACTCTCGTCACCTGTTTTAACACCGACCTCGAACCCCACTCATCTCCCTGGATCATCTCTAAACGCCATCCATCTCCCGCCATGTCTTTGTGGCGTCCATGACCGACAGCGGGGTCTAAAAAAAGAAGAAGAAGAAAAAAAGATAAAAGGTCAGCGCAGGTCAGAGGGCGAGGCGACAGGACGGGGGAATATTTCAAAGAATTCCATGAATATTTGCGCAGCAGAGACGAGTCCCCAAGTGCTCCAGCTGATCTATGGACGGTATTTCGACGATGTGAAACTCTTGCTCTCTTTTCCTCCTTCTTGAAGTGGGTGGGTTGGGGAGGAAGGGGATTCGAAGTAGATAAATAGATAGATAGGTAGATGAGTGAATGCGTGGGGAGGAAGGGGATTCAGAGTAGATAAATATATAGATAGGTAGATAAAGAGATAGATAGGTAGATGAGTGAATGCGTGGAGAGGAAGGGGATTCGAAGTAGATAAATAGATAGATAGGTAGATGAGTGAATGTGTGTTTGTGTATATGGAGGGTGTATATTTTCTTTCAGTAGTTATGTTTCAACCCCGTAAGTGATTCATTTTGTTGTTTTGTATGTGTGTTTGTGTGTGTGTGTATGAACATTATGGACTTTATGTTCTTATCTTCTCTATTTAAGAGTTATCTTTCACACCTACAATTATTAAGTGATGAAGTGATTCCAATATCAGTTTTACACCAACCATACCATTACTCTCCCTTCTTTATATACTCAATGTCATTTTCTCATATGCAGTAATAATTTCAGCCTTTCACTTTCACCTTCACCTTCACGTTCATATTCACATTCATTTTCATTTCAATTTACTTTCACCCTTCACTTTATGCATCCCGTCCTCACCACCCTCCTCATTTCTCCATCATTGCTTCCCTCCCGTCCTTTCATCATCCCTCCCTCTCCATTCTTCCCTTTACATCACTCCCTCTCCATCCCTCCATCATCCCTCCCTCTCCATCCCTCCCTCTCCATCCTCTTCCATCCCTCCCTATCCATCCCTCTCCATCCCTCTCCATCCCTTCCTCTTCATCTCTCCTTCCTAATCCTCCCCCCACCACCCCTAACCCCCTCCCTCCATCACCCCTCACAAAATCGGGACAAGAAAATCGGCAAAAATAGGTTGGCAAGTAAACAAATCAGTCAGTCAGGTGCGCAGTTTCGCCTCGACCAACATAATCTCGTTCCAGTTTAGTTATCGTATAAGTTAGTGCTTCCATATATATGTAGATGAGTGCGAGAGGGAAGAGGGCGCTGAAGGGGGAGGGAGACGAGACGTGAATGGATGGGGATGGGAGAGAGATAGAGAGGGAGGGAGGGGAAGGGAGGGAGGGAAAGAGAGAAAGGGAGGGAGAGGGTGGAGGAGTGAGAGAAAGAGAGAGAGAGAGAGAGAGAGAAGGAGGAGAAGGGAGGGAGAGGGTGGAAGATAGAGTGAAGGGGTAGGAAATAAGAAAGAGAGATGAAGGGACAGGAATAAACAGAAATGGAAATAACAAAAATGATAAACGAACATTAAGGAAAGATATGCACAGAGATCGAAATAGAAGAATATGAATAACAGATAAAAAAGAATAATAATAAAGCCAAAAAATGCAATACTAAATCAGAAAAAAATGAAAATTCACAAACTGCATCTATTGATTTTTTTCCGCACGCTGAATCTCAAAAAAAAACAATGACAATATTTATGCCTTCTCGCGTCCCAATCCGTAACTGTATTTTTTTCCCCATAAACATTTTTCGGGGGAGGAAAATATAGACCGCAGAGCAAATTGCGTTTTTTAAAATAAATATACATATATATATACCATATATGGATCGTCGTTGAAACCCTCCTACCTTGGCCCTTTCCCCCTGGCAATATATGGCACATCACGCGAGACAAACAAGGTCCTGCCT
>NC_091566.1:22486345-22493845 GCF_042767895.1 Penaeus vannamei | reverse complement strand
ATATGTGTGTGTTTGTTTATGTGTGTGTGTCTATATGTGTGTGTTTGTTTATGTGTGTGTCAAATTGTGAGTGTATCCTGTGTGTGCATGTGCATGCGTGTTTCGGTGTGTTAAGTGGAAGAAAATAATCTGTGTGAATCTTCCTCAGGCTAGTCAGTGTATTTTAGTGCAACCTCTTCTTATCTTAATCTTGTTAATGACATTTGTTTCCTGTGATTAGATCAATCGTAGATATCAGTGAGGTGATACCCTAACCGAAATATTACAGTTTTTTAAAAAGGATTTAAAAATTTTCTTGCCACCTGTGGGGGAAACACAGCCCCAGGTACGTGAGCGTGACTGAAAGGTTTGCATTTGAGTTTCCATCCCATCTTGACTGTCCATCTAGCTGAGCCTGAAATATAGTCCTTTATCACCATCTCGACTCTGAACCTAGACAAACAAATGCGACTTGTACCCTCTGTCGAGACTCAGACGCACCTGCGTGGCCTCCCGCATTCGTGTGTGGTTCCTCTTGGCTCCCTAGGCTAGCCAGCACCACAGCTCCAGTCCTTCGGCTATTTTGGTCTCGGAAGCGCAGCGAATTTTCTCGTATTTTCTCCCCTACTTCCCTCTTACATCCTTGGTTAGTGTCCTTAATGCGACGACGAAGTACTTTCCGCTGAGTACCTTCTTCGCTCAGCCCCTCCGCGCACGCGCAGCCGCTGCCTTGACAGCATATTCCTCCTGATGAGGTCAAGGGAGCTGCCAAATGTCGCAAGGACGCAGCAACTTTTAGCTTTACGATGCCGCGTTACGTGACAGCGTAACGAAAGTTGTCGCGTCGCCCTCCCGCTGTGCTCCTTGAACCCAAAAAGACGAAGAACCGGTCACGTCTCCACACGTCACACCGTGTTGTATCAAGAGGCTCCTTCCCATCACGCTTTCCACCAGAATGCAAAAGCTCCAGAGACTGATGTTTGCGTATGACCAGTAACGAAAAAGTATAATCCTTTCCTCTGCCTTGATGTCTGTGCCAAGCCACGTTGGTCATGTCGGGGCGTTCGGCACTTCCAACACTACTCTGTGTCGTCGTGAGCACCTGCCCGCCCTGAGGGACTCCACCACTTTGCCACTCTTGCCACTTACATCTGACTTCAGAGAAAGAACTAGCTAGCGTCGTGGACCGCCACGACTAAACCTCTAAATCTACTCCTACTTGAATGACGTACTAATGCATCCCACTAAAGTTGATTGCGAATGATCTGACACGGATGAGCACGCCTTCGACACCGCGGCACACACAAGGCGCCGCTGAGGCAGTAAGGTCTTCACGCCGACCTGGTTCTGCCGCCGCGGAGGATGGCTGTCCTTCTTTTTTTCTCATTTCACCCTTTCTGGATAAGTAATTGCAAAAGTGTGAAAACCAAAGCCCGATACAGCCATTATCCTGGCGAGCGACACCAGGGTGGCATGACTAGGATATTACGTAGACACTTACGGGCGACTAGCATAGCGACAATTAGTGATAGGTTTGTAGTGTTTTGTGTTCGTGTACTAGCCTCTTTTATTATCACCTCTGCCTGAAGAGAAGCACTTTATATTAAGAAGAACTTGGGTTACTTTCCTTCTCTCTGATGAATATACTTGGACACCTCCGTTCGATGCAATCATAAACCAAAAAATATATATATATAACTTTCCTTTCGTTTATTTCTTTTCCATTTCCATCTTCCTTTTCTTCTTCGTCTTCTCCATCAAAATATACGTCATCCTCATCAGGTGCGCTGCAAGAACAGGATCATTCCATATCTATGTTTTATATATATTTGCGAATTCTCCCACGCAAGGTCACCCTTTACGACTTGTTTTGAACGCTGCAAGTCTCGCCAGGGCCGTTGTGCGAAAACTCTCCTCGGAAAGAATTAAAGCGCCAGATACAGATGTCGTTAATTAAGGCAGATTTGGCCATTAATAGACATGAAAGACATTAGAGGACTAAATGCTCAATCAAAGTAAATCTCACAGGTGCCATTAACAAATCTCATTAGAGCTCTTGCGCCGATTTTTATTACCTTTTTTGGGGGGAAACTAGTTTGAAACTTTAATTTATTACCTGTCGCGCCCGGTACAGGCTGTTAGCTTATGTTAATGTGTTTGTCTTTTTATGACGTTGAGTCGCCTGCGCCTATGATGCCGAGACCGCAACCTGTCGCCTCCGCCTCTCCGCGGACGTTGCCATGGCGACGCAGATGAGCCAAGCGGATCTTGTTTAGGGCGACAGAGGAGACAGTGAGACAAAAATACACTCATTCCTTATATGCGCGTATGTCGTATGTATATGTATATGTATATATATATATATATATATATATATATATATATATATATATATATATATATATATATATATATTCATACACACACACACGCATATATATATATATATATATATATATATATACATATACATATATGTATATTTATATATATTTAAATATATATATATGTATACATATATATGTGTATATATATATATATATATATATATATATATATATATATATATATGTATATATATATATTATGTATGTATACACAGGCATATGTATATTAGCATATACACACACATAGACACGTACCTAATTCCATACACACCAAAATCCTCATTCCTCAGTATGTAAACAACGTCGCGCGGGCGCTTAGGAACCTCATTTCCCGTTCCTTGGGCAGGCCTTAGCGCTCACATTAAGCCCAAGCCGAGAGACAGAGAACGTTCTAAAGCCTTATCCGTTTCCCCCATAACGGGCGCGACCCCATAGAACGCAGCCCTAAAAAAAAAAAAAAAAAAAAAAGAAAAAATGGCTACCCTTGATACTTGCTGGTATTAAGCGGGATGAAAATGTCACGTATTTTCTATCATTTTGGCCTCTAACTTGGATAGCAGTGGGCGTTTTGGTTTCTCTGTTTGCGGAAGTGTTTAATGAAATCGTTAGTTGGTTATTCACCTCTTTCTTTTTTGTCAAATTTGAGCATCAAATGTATTACTATCATTAGCATTACCTGTTCTTACTGGTATTATTATCAGAGGTGATATCAATATTCCTTGATAATAATGATAATAATAATAATAATAATAATAGTGACGATTATGATACAAATACTCAATGTAATGATGAAGTTAACAGTAAGCAGAATGAGAAATTCCGATAATAACGATTCAGGATTGATTAGCATTAAACGTTATCATTATCATCATCACTTTTATCATTACCATTCATGGCCGCTGTCTTCTCTTTTTCTGAATTTCAACGTAAACTATTTCCCTTCCGTTTTCTTTTGTTCGTTTATCTTCCACTTCTGTCTTATATCTCCGAATTTCTCTCTTGTTTTCTTAATCAACGTCGCCCCTTCTATCCACTGTCTTCGTAGTCTTGGATGTCTGTCGAGTCTTCCTGTTATCGCTGTCTCTGTTTTCCCCCTATTCGCTTTTCTTGTGCAGTGACGTCATTCGTTTGACTTGTCGTTTCCATTTGATCCTCGTGTGTTTGTCGTTTTTTGTTGTGTTTTGTCTTTTCTTGCATTTTAGATATTTCTTTTTTAATCATTAATTTCCTTGCCTTTATTATGTTTGCTATTATTTTCTAATAATATTATTGCCATTGGTATCGCTAAATATATTTTATTAGCATTTTTATCATGACTCTTAGCATAACTGTCATAGGCTTCAACAGCATTCTTATCAACCTATTTATTTTTTCCTCCATTTGGTTGCCTCCACCTCCTCCTCCTCCTCCTCCTCCTCCTCCTCCTCCTCCTCCTCCTCCTCCTCCTCCTCCCGCTCCTATTCATTTATCACCAATACTTCCATCCTCATTTTTAAATCTCATTTATCTACCATCAATCCCTTACCATTACCATAGTATCTATCTATCATCAATTCCTTCCCATTACCACAGTATTTATCAATCATCAATTCCTTCCCATTACCATAGTATTTATCAATCATCAATTCCTTCCCATTACCACAGTATTTATCAGTCATCAATTCCTTCCCATTACCATAGTTTATCTGTCATCACTACCCATAGCCGACGTTCCAATACCGTCGATCTGCCCTTTCTCCCATACCTGCACCGCGGTCGCATCTCAGTGACCATCTGTGGATATTGTGTTGCTGGACCCCCGCCGTGCCCGTTGGTTGGGGGTCATTCCCAATAAATCGTTCTCCCCCTCTCCCTCCTATCCCTTTAATAACCATCCCTATTCTCCCCCCACCCCCTCTCTCCTGTTCTTCCCTTCTTTCCCTTATTTTCCCTTCTATTTCCCCTATTCTCATTTCCTCTCCCATCTCCTTCACTTCTCTTCCAGTTTCGAATATACACTCCGGTACCTACTCTAACTTTCCCTACTTTTTTCTTTCTCTCTTTCTCTCTCTCCTCTCATCTTCCACTCTCTGCGATTCCGCCTTCTTGGTCAATACAGCATTCTCTCTCTCTCTCTCTCTCTCTCTCTCTCTCTCTCTCTCTCTCTCTCTCTCTCTCTCTCTCTCTCTCTCTCTCTCTCTCTCTCTCTCTCTCTCTCTCTCTCTCCTTCTCCCTTTCCTTTCCCTCTCCCTCTCCCTCTTACTCTTCCTCACTCCCTCTTCCTCTCTCCCTCTCTCCCTCTTCCTCTCTCCCTCTTCCTCTCTCCCTCTTTCTCTCTCTCTCTGCCTCTCTCCCTCTCCCTCTCTCCCTCTTCCTCCCTTCCCTAATTCCCTTTTCACACCCTCCCCATCCGCCCTCCCTTGGCACAGCGCTCACACAACGCAATATTCACACACGTTTACGCCCCCTGGATGCTGCATCTTCACGGGATGTGGTGGAGGGCCATCCATTACCAGCAGCATCCTCGTCTCTTTCCTTCCTAATCCTCGCCTCCTCTTCCTGCCTTCTTTCTTTCGCTTTCACTCGCTTTCGTTCCGTGCATCTTATTATTTTCCGTTTTGCCAGAAGCGTACATATGTGTATATATATGTGTGTGTGTGTGTGTACACACACACACACACACACACACACACACACACACACACACACATATATATATGTGTGTGCATATGCATACACACACACACACTCACACTAACACACACACATTAACACATACACATGTATATACATTTATATATATACATATAGATATGAATATATATATATATATATATGTATGTATGTAAATATATATATATATATATATATATATATATATATATATATATATATATATATATATATATATATTAAAGCACACACGCACACAGACGTCTGCATCCACGCCCCGCCCGCCTCGCCCGCGCCGCCTTCCCCCCAAATCTCGCCCTTTCCTCGGCCTTGGCTTACCTTCTTGAGTCCATTAAGTCGCTCATCTCCTAAACCTCATTAATTTCCGTGGTGCCTCCTCCCTCATTTATCTTTTCTTTGCCTTCTCCGTCCCTCCGTTCTTCCCACTTCTGTCTTCCGGTGTTTTGGTGTCTGTTTGTTTGTGTGTTTGCTTGCTCGTTTTCTCTTTTTTTCTTTCTTTCTTTCTCCTTTCCTTTTTCGTCTCTCTTTTCCTATTCTCTTCATTTCACTTTTCTCTTCTCTTTTCTTCTCTTCTCTCTCTCCTCTTCACCTTTCTTCTCTTCTCTTCTTTTCCCTTATCTTCTTTAAGCTTATCCTTTCCTTTCTTCTCTTTTCTAATCTCTTCTCTCTCTCCTCTTTTTTTTCCATCTCTTCTATTCTCTTAGCTGTTCCTCTCTTCTTAAGTCTTTTCTCTCTCTCCTCTTTCTTTTTCCTTCTCTTCTCCTCTCTTATCTGTTCCTCCCCTCTTATCTTTTCTCTTGCTATCCTCTTTTTTCTCCTCCTCTTCTCTCTTATCTGTTCCTCTCTTCTTATCTCTTCTCTCTCTTCTATTTCATTCTCCTTCTCTTCTCTTCTCTTATCTGTTTCTCTAATCTGATCTCTTATCTGTCTCTCCTCTTTCTTTCTCCTTCTCTTTTCTTCCCTCCCCACCACTGCACCCCCCACCCCACCCCCCTCCCCCACAACCCCTGACCAACTCGACTCTTGCCAAACTCTCGCTCTCTCCCTCACATAGTTCCCCGCCAGACGACAATTCTTCTCCTCCACTCTTTCCTCCCTCTTTTATCGCTGTCCTCCTTCCGTCTCTTTTTTTAATCCCTGTCCTCTTCCCGTCTCTTTGATCGCTGTCCTCCTTTCCGTCTCTTTTATCGCTGTCCCCCTTGCGCCTCTTTTATCGCTGTCCTTTCCGCGTCGATGTCTCTCTCTCCCCCCTTCTACAGCCTGTCTCTCTCTCCCTACCATTAAGCCTGTCGCGTAGTTCCATTGTTATCGCTGTATTTACCGCTGCTGTGCTGGTTATTGCTCTCACTGGTTAGTCTGTTCACTGCTGTTATTGATGGTGTTATTACCTTACCTGTTATTACAAGCGTCATTTTGGACGATGGCTGTCAGCGTAAAATGTCATTTGCTGATAGAGATGTACGTAACTTTATAAATTCATCTATATTATTTGATATGCTTATTCATCATTTTAGACTTGAAGTGGTATGTTGTTATTTTTTTCCATTATTATTTCCAGTTTGGAAGAAATGTAATATTTTGATATTGCTGATGATAGTCACTCAATTAAACTATCAAGAGTAGGGCACTGCTGTCCTTAACATTATAATCATTATTATCCTCATTATTATTACTATTATTATCATTATTATCAGTATTATTACTATTATTATCATTATTATCCTCATTATTATTACTATTATTATCCTTAATAGCATCATTATTATTTTTTTATCATTATTATCATCGTTATTATTACTACTATTATCATTATTATCTCTGATTTTATTATCATTATGATTATCATTTTCCTCATCATTTGTTTTCATCATTACTGTTATGATTATCATAATTATTATTGTTATTGTTTTTATTATCATTATGTTTATTATCATTATCTTTATTGTTATCGTTATTGTTGTTGCTATTATCATATTATTATTATTATTATTATTATTATTACTATTATTATCATCATCATCACTAAATTTGATCATTATTATCGCTACTACTATTATCATTATCGTTGTTATTATTATTGATATTATTATCATTATCATCATATTTTTATTACAGTTATTATCATTGCTGTCATGATCATCATAATTATTACTATTGTAATCCCTATAATTACTGTTATCATTAATGGTATTTTCAATTTTTATTATCTTTATCACCGATATTCTCATCAGTATTTTTATCATTGTTATCATAATCACTATTATTGTTGTTATCACTGTAATTATTATTATTATTTATCATCATCATCGCTACTGTCTTTATTATCATAATTAATAAATAAAATCCTTATTGGTTTTTTTTTGTTATTGTTACTATTACTATAATTTTGATTATCATTATAATTTTTATTATTGTTGTTATTATCATTATTATCATTTTATAAGTATTATCTTCATTCTTC
>NC_091566.1:22478845-22481345 GCF_042767895.1 Penaeus vannamei | reverse complement strand
TTTTACAGTTTCTTAAAGTAAACTTTCTTAACGTAATTTGAATTCTCTGTGTAGTCATTCTTTTTATGAAGCGTAACTATAGGAGGACCATACTTTTTGTCGGATCAACTTTTTAATCTCTGGCATATATGCATATATATAAATATATACATGCACATATATATGTGTGTGTGTGTGTGTGTGTGTTTGTGTGTGTGTGTGTGTGTGTGTGTGTAAATATATGAATGTACTATGCATATATGTAAACGTACATGTGGGGGTGCGTGGCCTACACACATGCGTCTGTGTTTCCAAATGTAAAATGTATTCAACTGTATTTTCCCTCCAGCCTATAATTATACAGTTCGTCCCCAAGACTACAATGAAGGCGCGGCGCTCACCTTCTTTATTCCAGCTCCTGCGAGGTACCCATTCCCTCTGCCTCCCCCCCCTCCCCCCCCCGACAGCAGACGCTACAAATGTTTTCCCCGATTCTCCAAGCGAACAGCAGTTAGCTTCCTTTTATCGTGTGTTCATCCTGTGTCTGAAAGTTTAGAAGTAAGAGCGTTTGTTCATGTTATGTTCCTCCCTGCAGCGATCGCCCAAAGTTCAATTTCCTTCGCCACTTCCTCGGAACGCCGTCTCCCTTCTTTCTTTCTTTCTTTCTTCTTTCTCTCTTTTTTTGCTGTTGTCTTATTTTTTATTTAGTGTTTTTGTTCTCTACTCTTCACCGGTTCTTTTGATATTTCACTACACACGCTGTTTCCCTTTGTGGGATTCTGGACTTTCTGATTTTTTCGTCATTCATATTTCCTTGTAAAGCGCTAGATCTCCATTATCTCTCTCTCTCCCTCTGTCGTTCTCTTCTTCTGATATATATATATATATATATATATATATATATATATATATATATATATATATATATATATATATATATATATATATATATATATATTCATTCATCTTTCATCTGTGCCTTTATTCATCATACATCAAATATTTTTTCTATCTCTCTATTTACTTATATTTGTCTATCTCTGCGTCTATCAATGTAACAGTCAGTCTATTTATCTCTGTCTCTATCTCTGTCTATCTATTTGTTGATCCGCCTCTCCCCTCTCTCTCTCACCTTTACACTCTCCTGCTCTATTAGGTCCTTTTCAGCCTCTTCCTTCCTTCCTTCTTCACTCCTTTATTGCAATCCACGTTACTCCAAAGCCCAGTCCTCTTCTTTTTCTTCACTTCTCTTCCAAATTTCTCCTTCCTTCTTCTCCTTCTGTTTCTTCCTTCTCCTTTTCTTCTTCTTCTTCTTCTTCTGCTTCTTCTTCTTCTTGTTCTTTTTCTTCCATTTTCTTCCGTCACTTCTTTCCTCCGCCGTCTCACCATTTTCTATTTCTTCGTATTTTTATTTTTATTTTTTCCCCTTTTCTCTTTCTTCTTCTTTATTTGTTTCTTCTTCTTACTCCTCCTCCTCTCATCCTCCTCCTCCGTCTCCTCCTCCTCCTCCTCCTCCTCCTCTTCCTCCTCCTCCATCTCCTCCTCCTCTTCCTCCTCAACCTTCTCCTCTCCTTTCTCCTCCCCATTCTCCTCCTCCTCCTATTCATCCTCCTTTTTCTCCTCCTCCTCCCCCTCCTTCCTCCTCCTCCTCTTTCTCCTCCTCCTCCTCCTACCCCTCCTCCTCCTCCTCCTCCCCCTCCTCCTCCTTCTTTTCCTCCTCTCCCTCCTCCTTCTCCCCCTCTTTCTCCTCCTCCTCTTCCTCCTCTTTCTCCTCCTCAACCTTCTCCTCCCCTTTCTCCTCCTCCTCCTCCTATTCCTTCTCCTTTTTCTCCTCCTCCTTCCCCTCCTCCTCATTCTTTTTCTCCTCCTCCTCCTCCTCCCACTCCTTCTCTTCCTCCTCCTCCTCCTCCTCCCACTCCTCCGCTCCCTCCACCCCCTCCACCTCATTCCACGACCCCTTCCAATCTGCTCTTCCACTCAACTCCTCCACCCTTCACACCTCCTTCCACCCAGCCTCGCCCACCCACACCCCGAACCCAAACCAAAGCTAAAACCTGGTCCCATCCCTTCCTCCCACACCCTCCACCCTCCACCCAACCCAGCTCTCCAAACCTCCAACCCTCACCCTCCAACCCCTCACCTCACCCAACCCCCAACCTCCAACCTACACACCCCAACCCTCCACCCCCATCCAACCCTTCACCCCACCACGCCAACCCTCCAACCCCCCAACCTTACACCCCCAACCCTCCAACCTCCAACCTTACACCCCCAACCCTCCACCCCAACATCCCAACCCTCCACCCCCATCCAACCCCTCACCCAACCCTCCACCACCCCAGCCTTCCACCCCCAACCCTTCACCACCCTAACCTTCCACCCCCCAACCCTCCAACCTTCCACTCCACCCCACCACCCCAACCCTCCAACCCCTCCAACCCTCCATCCCCCATCCAACCCCCCACCCAACCCTCCACCCCTCTAACCCTCCACCCTCACCCCCAACCCCCCAAGTAAACTA
>NC_091566.1:22466345-22468845 GCF_042767895.1 Penaeus vannamei | reverse complement strand
TTTTCTTTTTATTATTTTTTCTTCTTTTTTATTAGATTATAATTACAGTGTCAGCGGCGGGAACAAGTTCGTAAGGAAGAAAATGCAAGCTTTCGAACTTTACTTTGATCTCTTCGGAAAAGAGTTTCTCCTTCCCCCCCTCCTCTCCTCTCCCCCTCCTCTCCTCTCCCCCAACTACCCTCCCCCTCCTCTCCTGGCTACCCTCACCTCCTTTCTCCCTCCAATAGCCATCTCCACACGCCCATCCTTCCTACCCACGCCCTCACGCCCCCTCTCCCTCACTCTCCCTCACGCCTTTGTCATGTCAACCTCGCCCCCCCCTTCCCCTATCACCGCCCCTCCAACCCTCTAATCCCAAATCGTGCTTCCCTCCCCTTATCCCCAACCCACAGCCCCCTTCCTCCCCACCCCTCCCACTTTCACCTTCCCATCTCCATCTCCAGCCCTCTCCCTCTACTCCCTTCACCTCCTCCTCCACTTCCTCTCTTACCCCCACCCCTCCACCTCCTCCTCTTTCCCCTCCACCGCCTTCCTTTCCCCTCCCCTCCACCTCCTCGTTTACCCCACCCCCTTCACCTCCTCCACCTCCTTCACCTTCACCCTTACCTTTTCCCTCCACCTTCCCCTTCCCCCTCCTCCTCCACCTCCTCCCTTCCCGTCCCCTCACTCCCCCCTTCTTCCCTCGAGGCGGAGGTCGGGTGCTTACAAGATCATAATCTCTCCCCTCCACTTCCTCCCTTCCCCTCTCCTCCTCCCTTCCCCCCTCCCCTCTCCTCCAATTCCTCCTTCCCCTCTCTTTCCTCCTCCACTTCCCCCTTCCCCTCTCCTCCTCCACTTCCCCCTCCCCCTCGCCTTCCTCCCTTCCCCCTTCCCCCTCCCCCTCCTCCCTCACCCCCACCCCCCCTTCTTCCCCTGAGGCGGAGGTCGGGTGCTTACAAGATCATAATTACTTTCTTCGCTCAGGTAACCAACTGCCGGCTTCTTCATTTGGAATTTTCTTTAAGAGTCAACGAAACCCGATGGCTGGTTTTAATTCGCTTCGGGGGCTCGTCGGTTAGTGCAAATATTACCCGTAAATTGCAAAATGATAGATTTTTTTTTTTTTTTTTTTTTTTGCCTTTTTTTTACTTTCTTTGTTCTTTTTCCTTTTTTTCCTTTTTTTTTTCTTTGAAGACGGGGGGTGGGGGGCTTTTTTCTACAGGAATGTATAAAGGATTTTTTTTTTTTTTTTTTTTTTTTTACAGGAAGCCGTTAATTGCGATTTTCTCTCTGTACCTTCTTGAAAAAACTCCTTTGGGTCAATTTACATTTTTTTTCTTTTTTTTTCATTCAATGGATCTCGGAACTTTTAAGCTCTGCAAACTTTCAAGGCTATCGTTTTGAGTCACGTATATTGGTAAGAATCTCCCGCACATTACTTCTCTCTCTCTCTCTCTCTCTCTCTCTCTCTCTCTCTCTCTCTCTCTCTCTCTCTCTCTCTCTCTCTCTCTCTCTCTCTCTCCCTCTCTCCTCTCCCTCTCCCTCTCCCTCTCCTCTCCCTCTCCCTCTCCTCTCCCTCTCTCTCCCTCTCCCTCTCCCTCTCCCTCTCCCTCTCCCTCTCTCTCTCTCTCTACCTACTTACCGTTCCCCTCGCCCCCCGTTCCCCTCGCCCGCCGTTCCCCTCGCCCGCCTCGCCTCGCATTCGGCCGCCAAGCAGGTAACTTCCCCTCCCCTCGCCGCGAAGAGCAGGAAGTTAGCAAACCTCAAACTCTGTCTTCCCGCAACGAAGCCCCGAACTCTTGTCTCTTCCCATCTGCCCAGACTCTCGATGCTTTCAAATATTTCTCCGTTCTTATCCTTTTTCCTTTTTCTTCTCTTTTTTTTTTTCTTTTCTTCCTTCGTCTTCCCTTGTCGATTTTCCCGGTCGTTATGAACATCTGAACATTCTCACCTGCCTCTTGTTCCCTCTCTCTCTCTCTCTCTCTCTCTCTCTCTCTCTCTCTCTCGATCTCTTCTCTCTCTATCTCTCTCTCTCTCTCTCTCTCTCTCTCTCTCTCTCTCTCTCTCTCTCTCTCTCTCTCTCTCTCTCTCTCTCTCTCTCTCTCTCTCTCTCTCTCTCTCTCTCTCTCTCTCTCTCTCTCTCTCTCTCTCTCTCTCTCTCTCTCTCTCTCTCTCTCTCTCTCTCTCTCTCTCTCTACCTACCTACTTACCGTTCCCCTCGCCCGCCGTTCCCCTCGCCCGCCGTTCCCCTCGCCCGAAGTTCCCTGCTCGCCGTTCCCCTCACCCGCCGTTCCCCTCGTCCGCCGTTCCCCTCGCCCGAAGTTCCCTGCTCGCCGTCCGCCTCGCCCGCCGTTCCCCTCGCCCGAAGTTCCCTGCTCGCCGTTCCCCTCACCCGCCGTTCCCCTCGTCCGCCGTTCCCCTCGCCCGAAGTTCCCCTCACCCGCCGACCCCTCGCCCGCCGTTCCCCTCACCCGCCGTTCCCCTCACCCGCCGTTCCCCTCGCCCGCCGTTCCCCTCGCCC
>NC_091566.1:22438845-22461345 GCF_042767895.1 Penaeus vannamei | reverse complement strand
GCGGGCGTCTCGTTAATACCTTAGTTAGGGATGTGAATTTGAGATTCACTTTAGGCTGCGTTATTTTGAATGAGGGAGAAGGTCAGTGTAGTTTCTTTTTCGTACCAGCGTGAGGTCAAAAAAATTGTCCCAATAGGTGGCTGCCTTTTGACGATACGATGCGATTCTCTTCTTTTCTATTCTATTCTCGTCTCTTCTTCTGGTTCCTTTTCTTCTCTCTGTTTTTTTTTTTTCTCTCTTATTTTCTCGTCTCTTCTTCTTCTGGTTCCTTTCTTCTCTCTTCCCTTTTCTCTTTTTTTCGTTTCTCCTCTTATCTTATTTCTTTCTTCTCTTCACTTCTATTCTTCCTATCTCTTGTCTTCTGGTCTCTTTTATTCTCCTGTCTCTCATTTATTCTTATTTCTATTCTTTTTGTCTTTTTTCTTCTCTTCTCTTCTTTCCTCTTCTCTTTTCTTCTTTCTCTTTGCTTCCCTTCTAGTTTTTTCTCTTCCCTTCCACCTATCTCCCTTTAAATCTCTCTTTCTTTCACACACATTCAACACCCTTAAAACACGAACTACTACACTGACTACTACAGTTACTACCACTACTACAACAGCTACTTCTTCTAATACTCTTACTACTAATAAGCACAGCCAATACCAACCTCCCTAACCCCACCCCCAACAACCTACAATCACTCTTACGTTTTTTTTTTACCCTAATCCCCTACTAACCCAACCCCACCCAACCCCTCCCAACCCCTCCCAACCCCACCTCCTCCCCCCAGCCCTAAAACCACGTACCCTATACACCGGCAGCGTCATCAAAATTGTAGGTGATGGAAGCCAAGCGAGGAAGCATCAACCGGTAAGCCTAAAGAATGGGGGTATAGAGGAATATTAAAGTATCGGAGACGGGGGAGGAGGGAGGGAGGGGAGGTATAAAGCAGATGGATTGAGGACTCGAATTATGAGCGTGTTGGGAAGGAGAGAAGAAAGAGAGAAAGAGAGGGGGGAAGGAGAGAGTGGGAGAGGAGTGAGAGCGAAAGAGAGGGAGAGGGAAAGAGAGAGGAATGAGAGAGAAAGAGAGGAGCGAGGGAGAAAGGGAGAGAGGGAGAGGGAAAGAGAGAGGAGTGAGAGAGAAAGAGATGAGCGAAGGAGAAAAGCAGGGAGAGGGAGAAGGAGAGATAGAGACAGAGACACAGATACGGATGTCGACACAGACAGAGAGAGCAAAGAGACAGACACAGACACAGACAGACAAAAGAACAGAAACAGAAAGGCAAATCCACACGTGTAGCAGACATACAGAGAGAGGCGGAGGAGAGTTGTCGAAGGTCGCATCGCGGGCCAGATGTCTCCACTTCCCCCAACCATGGCAGGAATGCTTCTGAGTTTCAATAATCACTTTCCTGGCGGCGTGCATGGGAGGCCTCTGGTGGGTCAAGTGGGCTGGGGGCTGTGGCTTGGGGCTAGGGCTAGGGGCTAGGGCTGGGGACGGGGGAGGGGGTGGGGGGGGGATAGGCAACTGTTGGGAAGTGGGTCATATGAAGAAATAGAGGACGGAAGTTCAGTTATATTGCTGTTAATAAGATTAAGTAGATATTGATTCAGATAAAGAGAACAAATAACTAAATGTGCTTCTTTTAAGGATATTTAGAGACCAGATCTGGGTTGGGGAGAAATAAGATACATCAGTATATGGGTTTGAGAACGGATGGAAATAAATCACATGGTTAGATATAAGCAGATGATAATGTCAGGAATACAACAGCCAAAGGAGGCGTAGATTTGACAGGGCCGAGCACAGGGAAGCACGAGGGAAGCAATCCAACGCAGGTGCGGGCAGGTAAGACCCCCAAGGTGGTATGTCTCAAAACAAGAGGGAGGGAAGGGAGGGAAAGGAGGGAGGGAGGGATGGAGGGAGGGAGAGCATTCCAGGGCGGAGTCCAGCAAGATGTCAAGCCAGGCACCGGAATGTTGTTGTCTCAGAGGTTCTGAGGATAGGCGGCTGCAGGGGAACGGGGGGGGGGGGGGGGATAGAGGGTAAGGGAGACACCCAAAGGAGGGAAAGGTCACTCTGTCGTGGGTTCATCCATGTGTATGAGCTGTGTGCGCGCGTGTGTGTGTGCTTATGAGCGTGTGTAAGTTTGTGTGTGTGCGTGTGTTTTGTGTGCGTGTGTGTGTATGTGTGTGTGTGTGCGTGTGTGTATATGTGTGCGTGTGTGTGTGTGTGTGTGTGTGTGTGTGTGTGTGTGTGTGTGTGTGTGTGTGTGTGTGTGTGTGTGTGTGTGTGTGTGTGTGTGTGTGTGTGTGCATGTATGTGTGTGTGTGTGTGTGTGTGCGCGCGCGCGCTTATATTTGTGTGTCCGCCTATCCCGACAATACGTGTATGCTTCTACACCTTTGTATCAGCACCCGTGTGTACGTACGTGGGAGACTCCAAGACACCATTCTTGGCCACCTCTCCTCTCTCTCCTTCGCCCTCCCTGCCTCCTTCCTTCCTCCTCGCCCCCGCCCTTCCCTCAGACACCCACGAACGGAGAAATGGAGCATCAAACATTCATCTCTGACCAGACCTTCTTCCCTCTCTGTCTTCGCGGGATTCCCTCTGTCTCGCCGCCCTTCGTCAGGCTCTCTTCGGGCCTCCTTTTGCGAGAGCGGGAGTGGCAGGGAGGGGAGAAGGTAGAGAGGAATAGAGAAGGGAGGGAGGAAGGGAGAGATAAAAAAGAGAGAAGGGAGGGGAAGAGAGGGAAAAGAGAAGTTAGAGAGAGAGGGAGGGAGAGGGAGGGAGAGGAGAGAGAGAGAGAGAGAGAGAGAGAGAGAGAGAGAGAGAGAGAGAGAGAGAGAGAGAGAGAGAGAGAGAGAGAGAGAGAGAGAGAGAGAGAATATGAGAGAGAGAGAGAGAGAGAGAGAGAGGAGGGGAGAGGGAGGGAGGAAGAGGAGGAGGAGAGAGAGAGAGAGAGAAAGAGAAGGAGGGAGGGGATAAGAAAGAGAGAGGGAGGGAGAGAAAGAGAGGAAGTGAGGGAGAAGAGAAGAAAGAGAGAAAAATGGAGGAAGGGAGAGGAAAAAAGAGAGGAGGGAGGAAGGGAGAGAAGAAGAAAGAAAGGGGGAGGGAAGGAGAAAGAGACATAGACAAACAGAAAGAGAGAGAATCAAAGAGTTAGAGAGCGAAGGTAGTAGACAGACAAACGAATAAATAGACAGGAAACAGACAAAAAAAAACGAACTCCCACATATGAAGACTCGATATGAAAATCAAAAAAATAATAATAGTCATAAAAATAGAAATATAAAAACCGGAATATAAACGAAAGGGAAAATTGTCGACGTCGGAAATTTTAATGACGTCGGCAGTGCTTTATCGTTACACACAAATCATGTCGCTGAAACATTGCTAACGCGCAGATTCACGCTGCCGCTGTCGATAACGATGTATTATTATCGAAATTAAATATAGGGTGTAATAGATCAGATTCGGAAACAAGGGAAAATGTTATTCGCCGTTGTTAGTATTACTAACCAATACTATGTTTTGTATATATATATATATATATATATATATATATATATATATATATATATATATATATATATATATATATATATATATATACATATATATTTTTTTTTTCTTTTTCTTTTTTTTGCTTTTTTTCTCCTTTTTCTTTCTTTTTTTTTTCCTTTTTTTCTTGTTTATTCGTGTGTGATTTTATAATCCATGTGAAATATCTATATACGTTATACACCTCTTTTGTTTGCGCGTTTCATGGCGGATTCGGCGGGAATTGGACTGGCCTTCGCCGGCGGTAGACCAGAGTGACACGTTGCGTAGCTGAGCGCGCGTGGGCGGCCGTATTGGGCGGCCGGAGGCAGGAGGCTCCGACTTGGCGTATCGGGCAGGCGCTGAAGAGAGGGCGGGCAGCGCACGGGCGGAGGAGGAGGGGGGGGGGGTGGAGTGGCCGCGGGAGAAGTGCAGCCGGCTTGTTAGTTGGGAGAAATTTCACACAGGTCCAGTAGCGCGATCTGCATAAACCCCTGAGGTGTGGGTGGGCGGGGCCTGGCATCCTCCCGGTGGCTGCCCTGGGAGGTTACCATGACAACGCGGCATGGATCGCCCGGGGAGAGGAGTGTACACTTGTAACATCCTCGACCCAGCCTCTCCAGGAAGCTGAACTCCCTTCTCCTCCCAAGCTCCCTTTTCCTCCCTCAATCCTCTCTCCCAAATCCTTTCCCCTTCCCAATCCCCTTCTCCCTCACTCCCCACTCTTCCGAAATCCCTTAACCCTTCCCAGCTCCCTCCTCCTTCACTCCCCACTCCTAAATCTCTTGTCCTGCCGACCTCCCTTCTCCCTTCCTTCGCCCTCCTCCTCAACTCCTTTCTCCTCCTTCTCTCTGGCCCTTCCCTTCGTCCACCTGCCTGATGCATCGCGGTTTCGGAGCGCTGAAGGTGGTAATAAAGTGGTTTTCGTGAATTATTCTTCAACGTTTAAGTCTCTCTCTCTCTCTGTTGTCTACCTTCAACATTTCTCTATCTATTTATACGTCCATCTATCTATCCGTCCATCTCTTCAGTTTTTTCTTCTTCTTTCTTTCTTTCTTTTTCTAACTTTCCTCCTTCCATCTTTCCTTTCTTCCTTTCTCCCTTTCCTGGCCTTTGTTCACCTTTTACCTGCTTATCTCCATCCCTATCTATCTCCCGCCACTTTTCGGTTCTATTTTTTTCGCACTCACTCCCCGACCCTTCCACGTGTCCGCTATTCAAATAATGGCTTTGTTTAACTTCAAACTACTCTTTCCCGACTCCCCTTTATATTGACATTACGTGTCCTCCTCCCCTGTCCTCCCTCTCCCCTCCCCTCCCCCTCACCCTTTCCCGCCTGCACTGCCGTTTCGCTTCGATTTTGCTTTTCTCTGAATTTCGAACTGACAGCGGTCGAACTTATTTGCTTAATGACAAAGGGCAAATATAAAGAGAGAGGTGGAGGGACGGAGGGAAGAAGAGAGAGAGAGAGAGAGAGAGAGAGAGAGAGAGAGAGAGAGAGAGAGAGACAGACAGACAGACAGACAGACAGACAGGAGACAAAGGCGAAAGGAAGGAGAGAGAAAAGGGCGAGGGAGTAGAAAGAGAAAGGGAGATACAGACACACAAACACACAAAGACAGAAACAGCGACAAACGAACAGAGAACAAAGAGAGAGAAAGCGAGCCGGACAAAGAGAATTGCATTTTTCGTTTTGAAAAAATAATGAAAAAAAAGAAAAAAGAAACACGACCTCGTATACGTTGGTCAATTCGTGACCCCGGTTCCCCTCGCCACTAAGTCAACCCAGCTGCCAAGAGAGATACAAGAGAATTGGATTGGGGATTCATCAAACGTCGTCACAGCGGCGGCCGTACCTCGTCCCCCAGGGTAACGTAGCCCGAGGGACCCAATATTCCAGGGGGCCTTTTAGGACGACATCGCTGTCCCTCCACCATCCGCTTCACAAAAATGAAATCGTCGTAATAAACAATTTTCCGAAGCTACGGCCGCGGAAGCATCTGGAATGCCGCCTCGCAACGATCGTCCCCAACCTCTCTACAAAGGGTCGCTTACCTTTAACTTACCTCGAGTAGTATTACTGGGTCACACGGAGGGAGGGAGAGAGAGAGAACAGTTATGAGTTGCCGCGTCCTTATGGAGGACGCGGAGACCTTCTTATTTGATTTCGGGAGGAATATTGTTAATAGGATGAAGGTGATAAGAGCGAGAGGTTCTTTGGCGATGGTTGTCTCTGTCTAACCCTGAAATGAAAACCCGGTTCAGCAGCAAAAATATCGGCATTTTCAAATAAATTTCCAGGAAATACAGATCACGCTGTCTTACGCAATGTTTTTTTTTTTCATCATCCTTTCTCATCTAATATCTATAACCCATTTTGTGATGAAGGAATATATGAAAATTGCAGAAGCATATTGCTTAAGAGGTGCGTACACCTGTGTTTGGTTAAAGAGAGGGGGTTGTGGGGGGGGAGAGGGAGGGCACATGAAGATGGAGAACTGTTATCAATTTTCGCACGAGGACAAATTCATGCTGTGGGGAAGGACGGTTCTCACACGGCATCAGGGGTGTAGCAGCACGAATCACCAGGTGAGAGAGAAGGTAAAAACACACTGGTAAATGTTGAGAAAGGAGCTACGGACCAGCGGCCACCAGATGGGACCAAAGGGGAGAGGAATTACTGTCAGGAATTTCTACGCATTTAAAGGAAAACACAGGAAGGTTATCTGCTACTCTAACTGAGCAGTCTGTGTGGTCGGTTTTCCTTTATTCTGTTATGAACAAAGAGCTTTTACCTATCTATCTATCTTGAATTGTGAGGTTTAAAGTTACATTTTGTGTTTGCTAATGTAAAGGTGCAAATGGCCTCTTTGTATGGGTAACTATGTAGGCATTTTCATTTTATTCTTTATTGGGAACAACTAGGGATAGTTATCTACAACAACTTCCTTCTTACCTTTTGTATAAACATGGCTCATGTTCCGAATTATACCTGTCCGCATAGAATCTGCAGTGTCACACATTTTCATTCGGTATGCACCATGCAGTGAAAAAAAAAAAATGATTCACATTATAGCACCCGACAATGCACCTTTTTCAAGCACAGAACTCTTTCTATATAATGCGCCGATCACGAAGCACAATGCATTACAGTGAAAGAATATCAGCCGCAGAGTATTCCCTGGCACTATATCGCACGAAGCACCAACTTCTCAGTGAGGCACGGTGACTGAAGAAAAATAAAGTCCTGTGTGATTGGTGGATGTAAAACGCCACACGCACGTACGAATGGGCTTCACAAATTGTTCTCCAGTCCCATTTGGGTTCCACACAATGTATCACTATTGTTTGCACTCAAGAGCTTTTCATTAGGTCTAATAATAACCTTTCTGGTTTATGATCATTATGCATTTATACATGGATAATGTCAAAAGCATGCACCTTTTCTCTGACGTATGATATAACTGACATAGACCGTAGTCGGTGTAGAGTGTAATTAGCGTAGAATCATCTTACAGCACAGGCGCTGTAATCCGCTCTGGGTCATGGATAACCCCATGAGCAAGAGCCAAAGCCAAGTAGCTATTCCTGGCCCGGTCGTAAGTCGCTCATTGTTCCAGGAGGTCCGATATAAGCTTCACGATCCGAAGACCCACTCCAAAGGTGGCACCCTTGAGAACACCATCAACGGGAGGGCAGACGAGGAAGCCCCACCTCCCATTGCTAACTTGTTGCCACACAAGGACATCAACAAGGTACAGTAACCTGCTTATCTCTCCCCTTACAGGGTTTTGCAACACCTCGCTTTTTCTCTCTTTCCCCGTCCCTCTATCCTCCCCAACCTGTATGTTAGGACGAGCTCCTCCTTACCCTTTCCTCTTCGCTGTATTTGGTCAGTGCCCTTGTAGTAGGACTGCAGCCTGTGCCTTTCGCTCTCCCTTATTGTCGTAGGGATGTAGTGTCCTGTACCTTCCTTTCCCTTCCATTTGGCACTCTGGGTATGCTTCGTCGCCTTCTGCTTATTGTACACAATCTAAGAATCTCTCTCTCTCTCTCTCTCTCTCTTTCTTTCTTTCTTTCTTTCTTTCTTTCTCTCTCTCTCTCTCTCTCTCTCTCTCTCTCTCTCTCTCTCTCTCTCTCTGTCCTTCTCTCTTTCTCGTTCTCCCTCTCTCCCTCCCTCTCTACCTATTGATCTATGTATCTAAATTCTACCTTTATTTCTACCTCTGAAGCTATCTATCTGTATATCTCATGTGTTTATACACACGTGTATTTAGCTCTATCTTTACCTGTCCGTTCAAATCTTCTCTGTCCATTCTTCTGCCTTTCTATCTATGCCTCAACAAGAAGCGTGCCCAAGTGTGCTGTGCCCAACCAGTGTCCTGTTACTGGACCCATGCCCTACCTCGATAACCTCCTAGTATCATTTACTTCCTTATTTCCCGTCGTCCTGTTCCCTTCGACATCCCGCCTGTAACTTCGGATTGTAAATCCTTCGAAAATCTAAAACTAAATCCTGTCCATTCCTATCCTGATACTTATCCTTCCCTCTATACCAGTCCTTCCTTTCCTTACTAAGGACTGTCTTCAGGAAAGCGTACAAACTTGCCTGTTTACTTACCAGCTACTACGGACCCCCCACCCCCACCCCCCAACAATACCCCTCCCTCCCACCCTTCCTGCCGCCATCAAACGTTTCTGACACAACTCCTTCAGGCGTGAGTCAACGTAAGAAGAAATTGACGTTTATTTACCACCTGTTCTCCTCTCTTTGCCCCGCTACCCCCTGCTGCCCTTATGCCGCGCCTTCTCGACTTTGAAGACCCGTGAAATTTGATTATTTTTGTCCTCCAATAATTCTCATTTTAGCGACAACTCGACCTGAGATAACCCGGTCCCCTCCCTCTCCTCCTACCCTTTCAAACAGGATGCACGATTCGAGGTAAATTTGACCCCATAACCCATCTACTCCATGAAGTCTCCATTCCCCATATTTAGGATAAATGTCTCCAAAAATCCTGGATAAAGTCCCCTCGATTTGACTGTCTTCGCCCCCCCCCCTCCTCCTCCTCCCCAACCCCTGAGGATGACCTGATCTGCCTTCGTCTTGGCTGCCTCACGACCCTAGAGATACTCCTGTACAGTAAGATGATGGCGAGAATGTATCAGCTTTCGACTCCTCCAAATTCTTAAAAATCTTTCTCTCCTGTAACCGAGTTCCGACTCCTCTTTTGATATTATATACTAAAGCCTTTCTTAAGCTTCATCAAGTCAGTAATTTTGTATGTTTCTGTAAACAACTAAGAGCAACTTTAACAAATTAATATAAGTTTTCAAAGTTGTGACAGATAAAATTAGATAAGATCCACTACTTACACTTACCTGAGCTCTACGCTTAATAGGCAAAGAGCCAGTGGCAAAAATCGTCCATATACACACACCGTTTTACTACTACTTAAGAAAGAGTTTAAGAAGCGCCACAGAGCCGTCTTGTCTCACTCGGTCAAGATATTTATTAAAATGTATAGGCAAGATGCTGAATTTACTACCTCAGTCTACAAGAACCAGATGCCTCTCCTTACCAGCAGTTCTATACTGTTGTCGAAATTTTGCATTTTTAAAGAAAAGTATCTGCTTCTGAAGCATCATGGTATCATGTGCATAATGTAAATACAATTGACTTTTTTTACGTTTCTTATTTTTTGCATGTGCAACTACCTGTCTCGTGCCGGCATCCTGTACTCAGCATCTTGATCTTAAGGCATAAGATGATAATCAGCCATTCGTTACATTCTACCTGCTAATTCAACAGAGAATGTGCATCATGTCATTTCGCAGCTACTTGAGTCTGCTAGCCCAAGATCTCTCATTACAGGATTGTCTTGCCTCTGCTAGCATAGGTAGCATTCATAAGTCCTTAATTCAAAGTACAAAGAAATCACTTACCCACAGTCCATGCTAGTCATAATCTTGTCTACTTTGACCGAGATGGAATGCATTTAGGTAGTCAGCACTAGTGGCTACAAGAACCTGTAATGCGCTTCTAGGAATTAATGACTTGCCGAGTTTTAGCCCAGTTCTAGCTGCCAAGTTCTTTTTTAGAGTATATTTGAGTCATCACCATGACCTTGGTGTAGCCAGAAACTTTTACTTATTACCCTGGTTTAAACCCACGGAAAAGACACACTCGTTTTTTTAATATATTTTAGAAACAAGAATGACAGAAAATCATTTTTTCCTTTTGTTGTTTTACAGATCACAACTAATTTCGCGCTGAGACAACATGTATGTTGGATATCTCTTTGGTCTGCTGTAGCCCTAAGTGTAGCTTGTAAGAAGCCCAGGCTTTCAGCCCGCGAAAGACCTGGCGACGGTCGCCCTCGCGCCCAGCGTTCTCGAAGAACCAAGATGGCCGTAGAAAGGGGCCTGAGGTGGGATAATCTTGAGCCTCCTCCTTGTATAACCGAGGGAGAATAATAGAAAGAGGTGTATTAAAATTGATGCAATCATGTGGTGGTTCTTCGAGAGCGATGGGTCCTAGGTGACTAGTGTGCATGCTGGCAACCTGAGGGAGGTGTACCTCAGCCTCACTGCGCAGAGTGAAAGAGAAAACCTGTAGAATGAAAAGAAGACGATGTGCGTGCATATGCGCGCGGGCGTGCGTGTGTAAGGGTGGGTGAGTAAGTGTGCGTGCGTACGTGAGTGCGTACGTACTTGCGTGCGTACGTGCGTGTGGTGTGGGTGTATGTAGGTATGCGTATGCGTGTGTCAACTGCAATCATATATTAATTCTATGTACATCATCTATGTACTTCATAGATGTTAAAAAGTCTCTTTGTCGTAGTGTGAATCCATTCTCTGTATGGTGAGCCTGTACACGTGCATGCATGATCGCAACCGAGTCAGAAAGAATGGTAAGGGAGAATGCAAGTAGTTAAAAAAAAAGAAGCGAGAAGAAAGGTAAGGAAGAGAGAAAGGGTAAGAGAGAGGTGTACACTCGTCGTTTCTGGCACATGTTCGTTATTATTCAAGTACGAAAAATTCTGTTCAAGCTGTTAAGAAGTTATACATTCACTCGTGTTTTAAATGAACAGAGATCCAGAATAGCATTTTTACCAGTTTAGGATAAATTCAAGGGTAAGTAAATTATCAGTAATATTAATGGAAAATCGTGTTTTATCCTAATGCTTATAACATCAATGCGATAGTTAGACTGATAATCAATATTACCTCAAATAAATATACTAATAGCCATAGAAATGTTTTAGCTTTGCAATTCTGACACCAAAAGCATTTGTAGCATTTATACTAAAATAGTCATCACACAGATAATCCACTAAACACAAAGAGCACTTGATCGGCATGTGATAGTCGGCATTATCAAAACCAAAGTAAACTATCTTCACCAAGAAAAGAGTAAATCTATCTCAGACCGATATGCCTGACAATGCATTGTGTTTCAGTGTCCAGTATGTACGTAAGATGCTCTTATAGACACTTACATGTAATGACGAAGATCTCTGACCTGACCCCTAGCAACTGACCCTTGACCCGTCTCTTTCCAGGGACTCAACAAGTTGTACGGTTGCTCACCATCTGACATCGATAAATACTCCAGGATCGTCTTTCCGGTCTGTTTTGTCTGTTTTAATCTGATGTACTGGATAATTTACCTTCACATCTCCGACGATTCCGACGAAGATCTCATTCTTCACAACGCTGAGGGTTAAAAACCGAGAACTTAGAAATACCATCGTACAAAGATTGACTTTTCATTCTTCTTTGTTTCGGTCTATGTGTTTGATTCTGAGTTGGCCAGCGTTGAAGTTCGATTCTCTTTGGTCATTTCGTTGTTGTATTAAATGTTTATAATATGAGGATTCTTCATCTTATTTTTCTTGGGGATAATGATGTTGAGTTGATTATACATGGTTAAGGATTTGGTTCAGATCTACTCACAATTTTTATGTCTGCGAGACCGTCTCAGGTTAATGAAATTCTCACGTAACTGTATAATATTAATGCAATGATAATCATACCTTAGCAGTCCTGCACATTATCACTTTATCATTATAGCTAAAAAGGAGAGATATAATGTGGTTGAGAGATGATAAGAAGCAAAGGGAAAGCAAAAAGAGAAAAATAAAAATAAGAGGACTCGAAATCCTAAAATAGACTAAAAAGATATGCAAAGTCCCCTCCCCACCCGACCTTCCCCACCAGACATCCTCTTAACAATTCTAGACCCTTCACCCTTTCCATAGCTCCCTGAAGCCCCTGAGAACAACACCCTAAACAACCTTGCCTGACCCTATAACTCCTCCTCCCCCCTTCTACCCCCACCCCCACCCCACCCCGCACAAAAAAACAACAAAAAACAAAAAACAAAAAAGCATTCCGCCTCTCAACCTAGTACCTTGAGTTCACTTGGAGAGAGTAACATCTCCCGTTGCCACGCTTACTTCTGCTTCCTTCCACATCTGAGAAATCAAGGTCCAAGGTTCAGATCAAGGTGGAGTGATCTTCAAGGGTTTTTTATACAAGACCAACACTCGGAGGGCATCTTCAGAGACAGACAAGAGACCAAGAAGGTTGAGTAATCCGCGAGATCGAAGGTGGAGGGAGAGAGAGAGATAGGTAGTCGAACTCCAGGCGACCTCGAGAGCGGTCAGAAAACAATCAGGGTGACGTGGAGAGAATCGGATGGAATAATAAGATAAAGAAATAATAATCAGCCCACTCGAAGTAAACCTTGTACTTTGTTATGAGTTATACATATATATATAATCAAGTTGTAGCGACCTTTTTCAGGGTTTAGATGAATTATATAAAAAAAAATAAAATAAACACAGGGGTTTATCATCTCATCACTTACAGACCTTCGGAAAAGATATCTCGCTTCAAACTCGGCGACTCGGAGGTCTTAGGAAACCCTATGCTAAGAAAAATATATCTCTCTGCGGGAATCCCACAATGCAAAAATACATATATACATATATATATATATACATTGCAGGGACCGAGCATTGCCGATAAGGTCCTTTTTTATCATCATGAACCCGGGATATAGCAGATCAGACAATTCCTACTAGTTTATATGGATGATCAACATAGTTTATATAAATTCTCTGGTTATCATAACATACTTCTGATTTACAAGAACTAGGCTAAATGCTTTCCTCTACACATCATTAAAGCTTTTCTGTACAAACGCTAATGCTCACCTCATGGAGATTAAGACTGCGTCCTTCATCCCATTGGCCTCGGGGGCCGTGCGGCGCTATGACGTCACAGCGGCAGGACGATGTCAAAGCAATGATGTGACTTCACGGTATTGTTGTGACGTTACGGTGGTAGGATGACGTCAGGGCAATGATGTAACGTCAGAGTATTGCTTGTGACGTCATGGCATGATGACTTACGTACGTAAAGAATGGTTGTAGTCCCAGAGCCCGTCACAGCACCCCTGTGACGCGACAGTGGTAGGGTTGATGCCACAGTCGTGAAGTGACGCGGCTCTCCGTATCAGTTGTGACGCGGCCGCACGACACGGCCCGAGACCAGACCGGAAGAAGAGCGCAGCCTTGATGTTTTACGCCACACACGTGTGAAATGTCTTTCATGAGTATTCCTCACGCATGGTGACGTGTGCGACGCGGCCTCGGCCTGTGGGTCGGAGCCGCTGTGTGTCTGAGTATGTGTAGCCATTCATATGTATTCCCACGGTGGTTTTCTGTTGTAGGCCCAAAGAGAGTTCTTTGTAAATTCTCTTTGATGTGATAAGTAGATTTCTGAGTTTCAGTGAAAAAAGATGTCAGGATATTAAATGTATGAAGTTATTAATATCAGTAATGAATATATTCATTCATTACAAGAGAGCTGCTAATACTGAGAATATGTATAATATATATAAATATAAATATATGACTTTTGTACGATTTCATGAAGTCATTGCTAACAGTACCGACGTCTAGGAGAAGAAGTAGGGGTGACGACCTCTGCCGTATGAAGTGCTTCTTGTGATATAATAACTAAGGCCGGAATGGACCTCTAGTGTTGTGTGGCCCCCCCGGCGCGGCACACCATGTGGACTGCATCACCGCAGCTTGGCTTACCCCGTGCAAGCATATCCATGGCCAAGGTGGACTGAAGCCCTCGACTGGTAAACCGAGGCCCGTCTTGTGATATAAGTTTACTCTGCCTGAGGACACTGAGTGTACAGAGTTGTCAAGTGTCGTGGGAGAACCTGTGCCTCACGGCGGCGACGCCCAGCTGGAGCCAAACATCATGTGGGCCTCCCTCGGCGCATGCGCACACGCCAAGTTTACGCTGAAAAGCATGTCGCCCTAGGTTATAACCACGTTGTGTATAATCACCCTTTCTGGTGCTCTTGGTATTGCTAATGAATCCCTCACACCTGGAGTACTGTTCGTTCCGCCTTACTTGAATTTTGTACAATCTGTGAGACAGTAGCAGAGACCGGCCGCAACAAGCCTCGACACCAGCGTCACGTGGGTGATCATCCACAACGTAAACAGTTTGTGTGTAAGAAGCCTCATGCCTATATGTTCATCGCTTTGTACCGCTTGAAGATATATAGCATATGCTAATGGTAATAACTAGAGTACTTTGCGTTACTGGTCAATAAGTAACTCAATAACTTGGCGCGGAAAGTTCGGGATATACGCGGTCACTTTTTCTCTACATGTAACTTCGCTGCCTGACGCTGACTCGACGCAAACTAGGCCATCAGGATATACTTCTGTCGCTGCTTATGCTGGCAGGTATGCTTTTCCGTTTTACATTTTGTGATCAAAAACATTAAAATGTAAACCTATCTTGTTTAGACATTTTTGTAAGGATTCCCATGGATTAAACATAGATATAAAAGTGTGTATATGTACATATGAAAAATTTTACAGTTGTTACATAAATACAGTTGCTCACCCAAAGATAGGTCAATAGAATCCAATTGGTGTGATCAAGGCTGAAGCAGATTTTCAGCAGATTCAGGAATTTTCCAAGAATTTATTTTTATCAAATAAGCCTAATTTGTACTAGATATCAGTGTCAGCGCTCCTGAAATGTACATAGCTTATAGAGTAACAGATAAGGGTAGAATTTATTTACTGCATGGTTCTATTATGTTTTCGTGTTCATGTCTAGCAATATCTTGTTAGACTATAAATGTTCATTAATACAAAAAATGTTTGAGTATGGAAGCTGAAATAACCTTTATTCCATGAAGTCTGTGAGGGACTTTAAACTCATAGCATTTTGTGCATTACGTTTCGTTGACTTCTTTGTGGTCGAAAGTTCTTGATTTTCTTCACCTCTGTCAACCATCTGTGGCCCCTTCGATCACAGCCTCACTTACTGTCTCATCTGTCCCCTTCTCCCTCTTCCTTGCGACTATATGTTCGTTTTGCCGCTAGCATGATTTCTCCTTTCGTTTCTCGTTTATCCTCCCATTCCTCGTCCTCATTCTGGGCTTCATTCACTTCCTTATTCGTTGTGTCATCTGCTATCTTATTTTTGTTTATCTTACTTTCTCCGAATTTGCCATTGCGATAGTCCCATTCAACCTTCCAAATTTTTCCCTCGTTTCATTTTCACTCATGGATGTTTTTTCTTTCTTTCTTTTTTTAGTTCCTATTTTCGGCTATTTATCTGCCTTGTTCCTTTCCTACCTCCTCCTCCTCCTCCTCCTCCTCCACTTCCTCCATTCACTCATCCTCCCTCCCTCGCCGTCTCCTTCTTGCGCTTGGGTGTTCCGTTTCCTTAAAGTGGTATGAAGTAGGAAATTAAGTTCTAGTCAAATCATCAACGTTAACCACTCATCTCTCGCCATGAATGCCCGTGCACTTTACCGGTTTCATGAATAGGGTTTTGAATAATCGATATTTATTATTAAACAGACCTGCAATCATGATCTGAGTGTTTACATAGATTTTATGGACGTTATGAATAGAAAGGTGAACTATTTAGATAAATCGCGATTGTTTTAAACACAGGACCTTCCTATGTTTCTCTGTTGGTAGATGTTGGATGCCGTAGTCTGTGGAAATGCGGAGCAAAAATCCCTACATTCTTGTATAATTTAATACGAGATAAATATATATATATAGGCTTAAACGTTTTTAGGCAAGTGGTCGGGATTTATATACATATATATATATAAATATCAGGACATGGGACATGCTATTTTTATTTAAATCGTATGACGGGATCACCGCACGCAATTTCACTGGTATCAATAATTCAACTCATGTTTCCGAATAGTAGATTTATTACTCGCGGTAAAATTAGAATGTGTTAAAATGGCGATAATTTCCCCCATCGTGAGGAAGTAGCAGTCTATGTTTCCGGGAAGATCCGGCTGGAAGTCCGCCTGATCTTCTCAGCGTTTATATAATGTAGCTTATTTGGACGTGTTTCATATTGTTTCGATATATTCTCGGTTTTACGGGACGGTGTTAACGGTCTTGTGTTTTGAGCCTCCCTCTGAATGACCGAAGATATATAAATGTATGGATATATAAACTTATACATATATACATACATGCATGTATATGTATATGTATATATATGTATGTGTACGTATATATATACATATATATATATATATATATATATATATATATATATATATATATATATATATATATATATATATATATATATATATATATATATGTGTGTGTGTATGTATATATATTCATAGATATATATGTACAGTATGTCACGTAAGTACGGGTTCCATCTACCCTACATACCCTAACCTGTACTACCACACATGCAGACATTGTAGCCGTGTTCCCCATCGCTCAAAAGACTGATCATCACCAGCACCAGATGTACCTTGTGTTCTTTCCTCGGTGTCATGTACTTCCGCCTCCTCCTCTCGTCATGCGCTAAATGCCCCCCACCCCTCCGCCCCCCCGCCCCCTCTCCTCCCACCATATGCTACGCGTTCGTCTCCTTCTCCTTCTTCCTTTTCTTTCTCGCTCTTCGTCCTACGTCGTCTCTCTGCGTCGACCCACCCTGTTACGCCTCTCTTGATTTCCCTCGCTGGTCTTCAGGCTTCTTCAGCGACTTATTTCCGGACAAGTACCGCGATACTCGAGCGTCTTCTTGAAGGAGACTGGAGGATATCGTCACGGGGATCCTTGGCTTCTGTTTCTCTTGTCCTTCACCTTCATGGCACTCTCGCTCTGTCGGAGCTTTGTCCTTATAGGAGCAGTTTCACACGCCAGTATCCCTAGTCGAGTCGTCTTCACTGTTGTTGTCATCGCTACTTCCTTTGGTCACTCACTAGTCCATTTTGTTGTGATTGTTTGGGTTTCAATAGGAACACTTTGATTGTGTGTTATTATTAATTATGTTATCAACATTTGTACAGTTTATCTGGTTATTATCAACGGCATTTTTATTTATCAATGGTATTATTACTGCAAACTGTGTATTTTTAATAATTTCTAACATTACCATTATTGCTACTACTACATATATTACTGTATTATTAGGTTCATTATTAATGTTAATAATAATGGATTGTTTCATCGCCATTGTCATTCTCATCATCATCAATATTATTACTGTCGTCATCTCGAGGTATTACTTACACGTCATAGCTGCCTTCTAAACACCAGTGTATTTTGTGTTCGTTCTTAGACGTATCACCTGTTTCCCGACTCTCCCTTCTCGTTTCTGATCACTCACGTCACCCCACGAGTTATCCACCGGCATTTACTCCTCATAAGACTCATTACTGTGAGCCCAGTCCTCATAAGGGTCATTACTGCCAACCCAAACCCCAGGCTAAATTGGGGAAAACACATACACATTGCAGATCACGAAATTTTGGTACTCCCCCATCCCCCATTCACTCCCGCTTCCGCACTGTTGCTAAATCATTAACAAGGAGGACTCTCAGCATGACATGCAACCATGCATTCATGCAATCAATCATGCAAATTCTTAATACCCTCCCCCTCGAGATCCGATCCGCAACACAGTATCAGTTTCGCAGCATGTTTATTTCGCTCATCACATCCCATGCATTCACTGATGCCTTTCACCCTCCGTCAGTATACACAAGTTTCCGCTCTTTCTTTTCCTACATTTACGCCGTTTTCTGTAGCCAGTCGTGGGGTGACAGTTTTAGTGCAGGTAAATGCGAATCTCCCAGGTGACGCATGCCGAAGGCTCCACAAGAGGGAAAGAAAAAAATGCCTGTACATGCATGTAACGTTTTTTGTTTTTACACATTGCTCAAGCTAGTAAGAAGGCATATGATGTACACATTATGAAAAGCTAGTAACCTTATGGCAGACGATGCTATCAAGATAGAGTTTCTGTTTTACTCATTATTTGTGAATGTTCTTAAGTCACGCCAATTTGGATCTTCGGTTTATCTTTCTCACAGTTAACCGAATATTTATAGTTAGATTATTTTGCTTAAATAGATAGCAGAGCTCTTTATAGATGTTTATTGTGTTAATTATTGGAAAGTCTAATATGTGGAAAATAAGGACTATGTAGATAAGATATTTAATACTGTTTACGAAAAAAATGTGTAAGAAAAGTAAGCATAATCTATTTAAAAAATCAACACACCATTTGTACATAAGTATAAATATCCATCATGCTCAGATGTAGTTTAAGAACATTTTCGCTCTTAGTTACAGTGTGTTCTTCATCATGTTATTTTGGGGTAGGAAAATAAACCACTGAACTACGTGGCTGGTGGGGTCTTGTTAGCTACTGGTCAGTTATCTAGAGCTTTGTCCCAGTTTATCTGTTAGATATGTGTCCAGTTAAATGGGTTCTATAATTAGACATGTTCTAATCTATGAAATGTAATATGAATATATATATACATAGATACATATATAAATAAAAGACAAATCCCCCGATGGTCCTTTTGAGGTATATCTAATAACAGGGCGTTAAAAGTGTTATTAGTCCCATTTACAACCGTTTCTAATAGTATCCCCTGAAATATCTCTGTGAATCCCATTTTTTATGATCCCTGCTACGAGACTAGCATCCTCATCATTTAGATCCCATAGCTGTGTAATTCGGTGGTTTTGTGCGGGGTTCATTCTCACTTTAATTTGAGGTTCCTTAACCAAAAAATATATAAAAGGCCCCTTTGGTCCCAAGAGATTGTAAAAGGCTGTATTCGCCGGGTTGACATACACGTATCTGATGTTTACCTGCACAAGTTTCTAAGGCCATGTTTATTTTCACCAATCATCCGTGTGCGTTCCAATGTTTCTGTTCCCGCCCTGGATTTCCACGCGAAGTAGGGGCTAGTCGTCGGCGAGTCGGAGACGGGACCTCTCTGCAGTTTTGTAACAACGAAAGTGATGATAAAGGACTTATTGAGTTCTTTCTTTAGATGTTCCTTACCGTCGTTTATTTCTCTAGGATATTTTTTATCGAGAGTTTGTTTTTACTATAACGAAGATGAGAATAACTATATCCTCTTTCATTTGCATACTAGATATGGGATTATATACATACATATTTACTGATAGCATACAGAGTCAAATCAGCACCGTCGTCCTCTAGGGCGAAGGGGATGACGGCCGATTTAAGTACAAAATGAAAGAGGATTCGTAGATAACTAACCCTAGAGACTACCCCAAGTAAGGATCTGACAGAACAGCAAAATTTATATATTGTCTTTGCTACCAAACACTATAAACATGGTGCTCTCCTGTCATTTAGGTCGAGAATACCCTCTCCCCCAGATTCAATACGAATAAACCCCCTCCCCCGCCCCCTTACCTTTCTAAGCAATCAGAAATTTTGTACAGTATGTGGTGTAGCACTATCTTCCTCAGCACTCACCTGTTTTGTTCCAGGTTTAGCAGACATTCATCAAACCAGTGGTCAAGTATGTTTTAATATTCATAGCAACAGTGCTTACTTAGGGAGTGTTCGGGTCACGGATTCTTGATCAAATGGAAACATCATTGATTGGTTGTTGTTGTTGTTAAAGCACGCTCGCTGATTGGTCGAGCGTCTTACGTGAAAACGCCCCCTGATTGGTTGGGCGTCTTGGCAGAAAACGACCAGCCAATCAAAGGGCGTTATGACTCACAGATCAAAGATGAACATTCTATTTATTCAGGAATTTATTTACTGGACACGCTCATATTATGGATAAATTTGATTAGGAAGTAGAAATTTCGATACTGCTGGTAGCGCATATCACATCTGCATCGTCTGTACTCTCTGTAATAAATTAATAAACAAAACTGTAACCTGACTCTTTATTTCTCACCATAAATGAAATATTTCCATTGTAAATCATCTTGACAATTGTACAATGAAGTCCCTAAGAATAAAAGTACGTAGCCCTGATAAGAGTGATGATAGAAAAAATAATGATAATAACACATGAAAATGCAACACCTGAGCAACAAGAACAATAAGTATCGAAAAAAATTTATCCAAAGATTTTCATCTGAGTATATGGTTACATGGAACAAAACCTAAAACGAGAAAATAGTTCATACAGATGGCATTTGCTATCAATCGATTAGCTAATTTAATATCCATTCTATAACCACTGCTCAAACTGGCATATTTGCATTAGGATGTATATATCTAAATTATGAGTTGATCTTGAAAATGGCTATGAATAGTGATGAAAGTTGTACATTTTCAGTAATAATGATATTTATGCTCTCTCTCTCTCTCTCTCTCTCTCTCTCTCTCTCTCTCTCTCTCTCTCTCTCTCTCTCTCTTTCTCTTTCTATTTCTCTTTCTCTTTCTCTCTCTCTCTCTCTCTCTCTCTCTCTTCTCTCTTCTCTCTCTCTCTCTCTCTCTCTCTCTCTCTCTCTCTCTCTCTCTCTCTCTCTCTCTCTCTCTCTCTCTCTCTCTCTCTCTCTCTCTCTCTCTCTCTCTCTCTCTCTCTCTCTCTCTCTCTTCTCTCTCTCTCCTTCTCTCTCTCTCTCTCTCTCTCTCTCTCTCTCTCTCTTCTCTCTTCTCTCTTCTCTCTTCTCTCTTCTCTCTTCTCTCTTACAAACATTATGAAATACCAAATGAAGGACATAGAAGCGACAAAGAAAAAAAATTATATACAGAGTGAAAAGAAGAAAACACAAACAGGAAAACAGGACATGCACAAAGGTACTTATACTTAAACACATGCACACAAATCGCTTTCATATATGACTCATACTTTTATAGAACTGTGTCTCTTTTGAAACTCAATTATATGTCACACAAACTGAATAACTGATATCAAGAGAAATACTTCAGACTTTAAAAGAGAATTCGACATTTGAAAACATAAGAACCAATTCGGATCTTCCTAACTCAAAAATGTATATACTGATAAAAAGAAATGAAAAAATATATATATAACGTGAATTCTAAAGATTCAGGTTTGTTGTTTTCAGACACAGGTCGGAATACATAACTTTATGATACATATCCTATACATTTATCTACCTATTTAAATATTGGTCTTTGAAAAAGGACAAAAGACAAGAAAAGAATATGAATGATAATGACAATGATACATCAACAATAATAACAATATACAATAACTGTACAATTTATATCAGTGCTAATCAAAGTTATAAGAAAAGCAGCGATAACGAGAATGGTGATTAGCCTAATAACGAAAAGAAGAAAAAGAAACAAACTAATGATGATGGTGATTAGCTTGGAATGCTAGGTCTGATAAATGCTACTTAATAATGAAGTGTAATAAATGAAGGAGACCAGTAGCTAGCCAGCAGTGATTAGTACATTGTGTGTGAGTCTACGTGTATGTTTATACACAGCATACATACATACGCCGATACATAATTACGTAATTACATACATACGCACATACACTGGTACATATATATTTATATATACATTATATATATATATATATATATATATATATATATATATATATATATATATATATATACATATATATATATATGTATGTATATATATATAATGTATATATACATCAAAAATATTTCTCAATTTCAGATTTAGATGTTTACGTTTTGCAGAAATATTGTAACTACAATTCTTCGCAGGTAAGAAATGCTTTGGGATTTTGGAAAAGAATCTGTCCAAAGAATAAAATTTGTAAAGCGAAACTAGTTAACTTCACTTCAAGTTCACATGTTGCCGGATTTATGTTTTTTTACACCTTTTGTTTCCTGTTGTGGCTGATAGGATTATAAAAAAAAAATCCAGGTAAAAAAAATCATTGCAATAAATAAGGACTTTATTAATAGTTATCCCAATTTACAACACAAATTTTGTTTTTTCCACTTTTTTTTTTCTTTTTTTTTTTGGGGGGGGGGGGGTATAATACCAGCCATAAACGAGGATTACTTGTTCTTACTTAAATATATCATACGAATAGCATTTTCCTTGCATAGTGTGCTCACGTGTGTATCTGTGTATTCATATGTGTGTTTGTGTGTGGGTTCGTTTGTTTGTTTATTTGTTTATTTGATTGTGCGTTGCGTGTAAAACGATTTATAGTTTGTGTCTTGTACGCAGGATATGGTCACTTGATTTTGACCATCGGATTGCTGAGTCATTTGATCTTACACAGTATATATAAAACATTTTCTCAGATTCAATATCGTCTTAAAAGCGTTAGGAAATACTTCATTTATTTGAGTGTTGTTCCCTGAAGCCCATCTAGACATATGGTTGAGTGAATCTTGAAATTAGATGCTGCCTTGCTCTGGATTGCATGCAAGGACTAGTCGTCCTCCACATAGCTGTAGATTTTCCGTGGGGAATGTTATTCTCATTAATCAGGATAATAACAGGCCGTAAACAGTCCTTAGGGTCGGGTTTACCGGAGCAACGGTTAATGAAATAGGGGAACCATATATTACCCAACCCTCTTGATATACCATGGAAACAAATTCTTTTCTTAATTAGGCTACTGTGATCGATGAGATCAAATGTACGTCCTCGGTAACA
>NC_091566.1:22416345-22431345 GCF_042767895.1 Penaeus vannamei | reverse complement strand
CCAATCCATTTGAAGCACGTATAACCTCGCTCTCGACTTGTACAACCACGCACACCAGAGGTCACGCAGTACTGTTTTTCGCTTTACATCATACCAATTTATACTTGATAACAGTTTAATCATTTGATTTGTTATACAGGTATTGGATATGATGATAAATGATTTGTTCTCATTCGCCACCAAAGTCATGCTGAGAGTGAAATAATGAAAAATACTGATTTTATTGTCAAATAATAAAAGATAAGCAAATAAAAAAAATAAAAATAAAAAACAGATGAAACAATACAATGTCAGCTCCTAATATTTGGTTCGTTAGTCTCGATACTCGACAATTGTGAAAAGATCCCCATATGGCAACATTACCCATGGGAGGGGCTAACAAAAGTTGCGTTCAGCTCTTCATGTAAAGGTAACGATAGTTATTCTTCTGACTGTACATGTATAGCCTTTCAGATATCGATCTGCTGGCTGATACGAGGGTCATAGAAAACGGGGTATTGGTGACGAGAGTATAGAAAACGGGATGATGTAAAGGAGGGTAAATAAAACGAGATGTGGTTGGCAACTGTCTAAAACAGAAAATGTGACAAGTAGGGGAAGCTATGATATTAATAAAATAAATAATTGTTTGTGTATGACACTTATGTTGGCTCCCTCCTCCTTCCATTCATCTGCCTTTCATTCCTCCTTTTTCCCACCATCTTCCTTTCACCCCTCCTCTTTTCCTGCATCTTCCTTTCATCCCTCCTCCTTCCCTCCATCTTTTTCCCCCCTCCCCCACCCCATCTTCTTTTTCTTATTTGTCTTATTCATGAAAAAGACTTCAATCTGTATTAGCTGATGTAAATACATGCGTATCATAAATCAAGTATCATAAAATTTTGGGTTTTTAAAGTGAAAACAAGCATGTATGAGATAAAGAGGCCAGCTGTGAATCGCCCTTCCTTCCTTCCTCTCAAGCCAGAAGACGCGGCAGAACGGCGGGAATCAGCAGGAGAGGCACCAGGAGTAACGGCGTCCCTGCTGAGTTCGTGGGACGGCTGTTGCACAGGTTTCCTTGGCAGATGTAACCCTTGTGGTACACGTACATATGGGGTATGGGGAAGAGTTCTTCTCCGTATCGCACCGTCATTTCTAGAGAATCTTCGTTGAAAAAAAAATACAGACGAATGAATAAGTTTTTTTTTTTCAATCTAAAAGAAAACTGGGTTAGATTAAGAAAAAGAAGAGTTTGAAAGAAAAAGTTGAACAGGAGGAATATGAGTACTAGAACAAAGGTGTGTGTGAGGGAGAGAGAGAGAGAGAGAGATATAAAGAGAGAGGGAGAGAGAGAGAGAGAAATATAGAGAGACGGAGAGAGAAAAACAATAAAGAGAGAGGGAGAGAGAGAGAGAGAAATTTAGAGAGACGGAGAGGGAGAGAGAGAGAGAGTTTTTTGTGTATGTGTGCATCAAAAGGAAATATCGAAACGAAAACCCAGGAACGCACCCCTCGTCTCAGTATAAGCCATGCATATTCCGTGTTTAGAGTTTAATTTCGGCACCTCCGAAGCCACGAAGGATTCCGACACGCAGTATGGGTTGTTGTGCATGTCATGAACAGGAAGAGCAGAGTCGTATCCTATGCACGTGTAGCATTGTGGTTCGGGACCTGTGTGGAAGAAAACAAACATGACTTGACATTCGGAGGGATATCTCTCTTGGAATTTGGCTTCTAAGAGCAATAATAAGTTCTTATATTGTTCAACGATTATCACATTTATTCAACGGTCTTGGGAGATGGTTCTTTACTTACTAGCCTGAACAATGGCAACTAGTGCCATGAGGAAGACGGAGAGAGATTTTGCTATCGCCATCTGACAAGTTGCAGTTCGAGTTGGGGAAAACACGAGACACATGAAAAATATAGTATAAAAGGATAAAGTTAATGATTTTTCCATGTTTACACTATTATTTTACTTTCATCACTAGAGTCTCAAGGTCACTGTACACCCATTTACAAAAAAAAAATCATTTAAAACAAACACAGTAGCAAACAAGCACTGATT
Source organism: Penaeus vannamei (assembly GCF_042767895.1). Taxonomy (NCBI): domain Eukaryota; kingdom Metazoa; phylum Arthropoda; class Malacostraca; order Decapoda; family Penaeidae; genus Penaeus; species Penaeus vannamei. The sequence continues at coordinate 22,429,298 of NC_091566.1, read as the reverse complement.
TTTTCCATTTACAGAAATAACTCAAAATGGATAGATGTATGAATAACGGACAAGGTAACTCACTTTTCGCTGGCTACTCCAAGCAGGACCAAGCGACGAGTGGCTGTCTTGTTAACATTCCCTTGCAGATTACATGCTACGCCTATTTTTTTTATAAAATTTCGTAGAAGGGGAGGGATGGAAAGATAACAGAGAAATAGAGGGAGGGACGACAGCAGATAAGGAGACAGACATAGTTATTATAAATGTCATCAACGGGAAGAGAAGAGTATCCTATGCACGCGTAGCACTGAGAGAATAGAAAAGGGGAAAGGGCAAAGCGACAGGGAGAATAAATAGGGGAAGGAGTAAAGAGAGGTCAGGAGGGAGATGAGTGGAGGGAACAAGCAAGGAAAGGAGAGAACTGATGGAAGGAGTAAAGCGGGAAAGGGCGATGATGATGATGATGATAACAATGATATTGATGATAATAATGGTAAGGATGATTATAACAGTCATGATAATAACAATAATAAGGGTAATGAGAATGTTAATTAAAATACCTAGATAGTAATCAGAAGAACAATGACGATAGTAATGATCACAATGATGATAACAATAATAATTATGAAAATAATAGTAATAATAATAAGATATTACTGATAACAATGACAGCAATGATTGCAAATATATAATAATAATAATAATTATAACGATAAAGACAGTGATAATGAATGATGATGGTGGTGGTGGTAATGATATCAATAATAGGTGACAATAATAATGATGTTACTCGTAATAATAAAAACAATATTAATAACAACAACAATGATAACAATTGATGATACTATCACTAATATGAATAACAGTAATAATAATGATGATAATCATACCTGAATAGTAATAGTAATAGCAATAATGATAATACTAGCAATAACCATAATAGTAACAATAATGATAATGATAATAATCCTAATGATAATGATAACACTATTAATGATAGTGATAATAACAATAATATTAACAAAAGTAATGATAATGATGATGATGATGGTGATAATGATGATGATGAGAGATGATGATGATGATGATGATGATGTGATGATGATGATGATGATGATGATGATGATGATGATGATGATGGTGGTGGTGGTGGTGGTGATAATGAGGATGAGGATGGAGATGGTAATGATGGTAATGATAATGATGATGGTGATAATGAGGATGATGAGAGATGATGATGATAATAATAATAATCATGACAATGATGGTAATAATAACAGTGACACTACTCCTAATACTACTAATAATAATGATAATAATAACACTCAAATTAAATTTATTACTATTATTATCATTATTATTATAGTCATTATATTTATCATTATTATTGTCATTACTATTATCATTGCTCTTATTGATACTATATCACTATTATCATAATTACTATTATCATTATCATTATTATTATTATTATTATTATTATTATTATTATTATTATTATTATTATTATTATTATCATTATTATTATCGTTATTACTATTATTATTATTATTATTATTATTATTATTATTATCATTATTATCATTATTATTATTATTATCATTATCATAGTTATTATTATTACTATTATCATTGTTATTATTATTATTAACATGTTCATTATCATTATGCTTTTCATGATTATGATAATCATAATAACCATGATGATGATGATGATGATGATGATGATGATGATGATGATGATGATGATGATGATGATGAGGAGGAGGAGGAGGAGGAGGAGGAGGAGGAGGATAATTATAATGATGATGATGATGATGATGATGATGATGATGATGATGATGATGATGATGATGATGATGATGATGATGATGATGATGATGATGATGATAATAATAATAATAATAATAATAATAATAATAACAATTACAGTTAAAATAACAATGATAATGATTATCACTGTGATAAAAGTGATACTAACAAAAAGATATAGTAACCAGAGTGAATGAAACGCAACTGGTTTTCCATCTTTCATACCGTATTGTGAAAATTAGTTGTGTATTTCACAATTTCGACCCCAAGAAACATATGATCCTTAAACGAGTAATTTCATTTTATTATATATTCACACCCTCCAAAGCTACTATCAGCAAAATAGAAAATAAAAAAATTGGCAGCTAAAATGTGGATTTTCGTTCCCCCGGTATACTTCGTAGCAGACGTTGAGTCGGTTTTGTTTACAAACTGAAACGTTGTGTTGAGGCGCAGAATGGGAAGTGAGAAGAAAAAGAGATATGACCGTTCTAGGTCACGAAGCAGAGAGAGAAGAAAACATAAGAGAAGGTAAGTTCATGTGTTGACATGGGGTTTCGTTGACTGATTTAAAGTTTGTAAGAGACAGGAAAGTATGAAATTGGGTCGAATATTTTGTAAGTGCTTTGTGTTTAACCACATTTTTTATGTCGAGTTTATTACCTAATATATGTTCTAAACTTTTTTTTTCCAAGGAAGTACATTTTAAGCTACAGTGATGTACCTGATCCACTCATTTAAGTCTATTCAAGCCCAGAAAGTTGTCATAGATGATGTTAGTAGATTTGAAAACAAGGTACATTTTAGGGATAAAACTGTTAATTAGCTGTCATGTTGAAATGGCACACTGCATAATCTCAAAAACTGAGAGATACATGTCTGATACACCTGAAAGCATTATGATTAGACCCCATAAAATCCAGAATATATATATAGAGCGTATCAGGTCAACATGTACTGTAGTCAACTCATAACCTCTGCCTAGTCAACTCATAATCTCCGCTAGGTAGACTGCACATGCTCATACTCAATATTTGTTTGTTATTAGACATAGGAAAAACAATGTAAAGTATCTTAGAACCAGACTGTAGAGTATTTTACTTGCCCGGGGAATAGTAAATTTTTTCATGCTCGGAAAACATCATTTTGTCTACATTTGCACACACAGATCTGCGGATGGATGATGAAACAAGTGCGCTGAAAGGTCGAAAGAATTTTAGGCACGGAAGAGTATTTATAAAAGAACTAAGTGTGCGTGGAAAGGTACCCGAAAACTACATTTGCGTGGACAGAATTTGTCTGGCATTAGAAATGCTTATTAAAATAACTCTCAATTCATTTTAGGCTGGTGTAACTTTCAGGTTCAGGTTAGGTTAGGTTGGAAAATGAAGGGCAGGGTAAATATTATGATCACCTCTCACAAAAAAGTTCAAATTCACTATAAGATAGGTACATGCCTGTAGGTACAGATACCCATGAAAATCAGGCGGAGGTTATGAGTTGACCTAGCCAAGGTTACAAGTTGACTAGGCTACAAGATAACCTGGGTATGAGTTGACTAGTAACTGTATAGAGTATAACATATCCATAAGGTTATATTTCCTGTAAAGGGTTGTTCCACAACAGTCAGATTGCAGAGTATGGTATCTGTAAAATGGAAATTTGCAGGTGCATAAGGACACTAAAACAGACCGAATTGCACTCAAAATGGGCCAAATCGGAGCTTATAGGAGATTGATATTATATGTTGATGTGAGAAGTGTACTCTATACACTATTAATGTTCACATAATGAAAATTGAGTTAGAATCAGGTCTGGAAATCAATGATTTGTAGAGCACAATTTTCAGTCTCTCCCGTTTCAATTTTGTTTATGGACGCAGTCATATTGAGTGTATGATTGGCAGGCTGGGTTGAAATATGTGGAATCAAATCATTGACAAAGATGAATCTGTGTTTAAAGTACAGAGATATTTTCCAAACACCCAGCCAGCCAATATTGTATCCAATAGGGTTGTACCCATAAACAAACCGAAATGGGAGAGACTGAAAATTGTGCTCCATAAATCGTCGATTCCCAGATCAGATACTAAAAAAGCTCTGTTCTAGCCGAGGTAAATGTTTACAACAGGACCACACCTGTTGGAGACGAAGACCCTGACCACTGTCAACAATGTTGGGGGATCCCATGGGGAATTGGGGATTATTTCATTCATACCATGCATTTTAAAAAGCAAGAGAATGTGTGAAATTGAAAATCAGAGCCAATAATAGTGTTTCATATGATAAAGAAAGTGGAAAATTTATTGGCAAAATTAGATAAAATGGGGATCCCACTGGTTTGATGTAAATAAGGTTTAAAGGCTGCATCACCAAGGAAACTAATGGTCCAAAAACATTGTTATCTCGTACCATCATATGGGGACCGTCCCTAAGTTTGGTGGAGGCAGTTGGGTTTGATAACAAATTCCAACCAATTTGAGGATTTTATGATGAAGAAAATGAAGAAAATAAAAAAATTATTAAACAGTTTTTTGTCTTTTTCATTATTTGATTTTGATATAAGCATCATTGCAGTTGCAAAGTGAGATTTTTCATGCTTTAGCAAAGATTTTACTTTTATTTGTGTGTTAATAATGTGTCTAATTTATACTAAATATAAAAGACTGAAGTATATTAAGACTGAAAATCCTGTAGAAAATGTCAAATACCTCTTTAAACTCATGTGATATAGGCTTATAATTAATCAGATTGTGTTATTACATTAAGAAAAGAAATGTCCATGGGAGAGACAGTGGTGAGTTTATATTTCAAAATAGAAGCATTTTCTGAAAAGTTATTTCCGACAAATAAAATAATGATTCAAGGTTCCTTTGGTAACTATGAATTGCTTGTTACTCTAACTGTTTCTCGTTATCTCTGCACACCTTTACACACGTTTATACATGTACACATATTAGCATACACAAGTACGAGTATGCACGTTTTTATATAGATATGCACGTATGTGTACAGATATGTACTCAATTTTATATGTACACAGACACCAACATAGACATGTTTGCAAATGTAAGCACATGTAGATGCTAGAAAACATTAATACAAATGGCCTGAGACAAGCATTAACTGCACTTACACATACGTAATGTTGCTGAGATTAATGTATACGGAGGTACCATTATAGTTTATGTTGTAACTCTGGAACTAGTCATGACTTCTCCATGGAATAAATGGCATTTGAGAAATGCATGTAGTTTTATAGTTAATAAGATAATAAATTTCCATTGAAGGAAAGATTCTGAAAATTAGCAGAAATATTCTCAATTTTTCCTTTAACTGAAATTTTTGAGCTTCTTTACCGCTACTCGCAAAGAGTTTATATCCGATTTAAGATTAGCCATATTGGAAAGCTAATGGAAATTGCAAAAATTAACCATGGTCTCTTACTTACGATAACCTTTTTTCTGCATGAGATCATATTCCAAAAAATAAAACAAAATTATAGGAAACACATGCAACACATGTGGAAAAACTGGAAAAAGGTTTTAAAGGAGGGCTTTGCCTCTCTTTGGGCAATTTATACAAATTTAGTACCAAAAGGTGCAGAAGGCTTTAAAAAAATAAAAGAAAGAAAGAAAAAAAGAAAAAGAAAAAATTTCCCTTTCATTTCCCCCCCCCCCCCCTTATTTTTAAGAACATTCCCCTTAAATTGAAATAATTCTGCAAAGTCGTACATATTTAACATTCACAGATCTTGGTGCAATTTTTTACATTCTTATTTATAAGGAAGTCTTATACAATAACAATGTAATGTTTGCACATGCTGAATGTCACTGAACAGAGCACGACGTAAAGAATGTCTTGACTTGATGACTGTTGGCTCCAGAGAGGACACTATTTCCATGCTCAGGAACCAATTCCTGCCCGTCGTGACCAGTGGTGCAGATTGTATCACAGACAATTGAAAAGAAAAAGAAAGAAAGAAAAGAAAAGAAAAAAAAAAAAAAAAAAAAAAAAAAAAAAAATATATATATATATATATATATATATATATATATATATATATATATATATATATATATATATATATAGATATATATATATATATATTACTCCACTGAATTATGGACTGCTTAGAGAGATGATACATATTCTCTGCAAGGAATACAGAATATTACCAATTGAATAAAGCAAATCAAATGACAAAGATAGACATTACAAAATGGCTAAAAACTTAAAAATGCTTGTGTAGAAAAAAATATATAACAATGCAATGGGGAGGCATGGAGTCATTGTCACTGCACATGAATGTTCATGTGCACCCAGCCTACAAGCCACACAGCCGTCGGAGTGGTCGTTTAAGTAAGCCTAATGTCCGTATTTTAGGCCATATGTGGGCAGTGAAGCATCTGGTTCCAAGGGGTTAATAACCAAAGCACCAAAGAGATATTCAGATATATGTGGTCAGAAGTTTGCTTTGCCAGATGTTTTTAAATTTGTTACAAAACCTTTAAGACAATATGATTTAATTTTCAGGTCCCGTTCAAGATCTGTCTCACAAGAGAAGAGGTCCAGACGCTATTCGCACACAAGGTCCAGGTCAAGGTCTCCTTCAAGGCACCGTGACAGAAGGGACTTTAAACGAGATCGTCGATCAGCATCAAGGGACAGAGAAAGAGATGGAGCAAAGGCTGGAAATAGGCAAAGGCATAGGTCAAATTCTAGAGGAAGGGAAAGGATGAGGTCTAAATCTAGAGAAAGAGAAAGAATGAGGTCAAAATCTAGAGAAAGAGAAAGAATGAGGTCAAAATCTAGAGAAAGAGAAAGAATGAGGTCAAAGTCTAGGAGCAGGGAGAGGATGAGGTCAAATTCTAGAGGCAGGGAAATACAAATGCAAAGGTCACTATCAGTTGATCGTGATACAGGTAACCACAGAAACCACAGCAGACTCAAAAAGAAGTCAAGATCTAGTTCAGAGGAATCTGTTGACAGAAGAAGGGAAAAGTCTTTGTCCAAGGATAGAAAACAGAAGAAACACAAGAAAAAGAAGAAGAAAACCAAGAAGTCATCATCATCATCTTCATCTTCAGAGAGTTCTGATGAGAGCACAGAAGATGAAACTAAGTTGCTTCAGAGACTTACAGAGGAACGGAAGAGAATAAAAGACAAAAAGGTCAAAGAAAAGGTTGCAAGGAAAGCTATGGAGACACCAGCTGAAAAACGACTGCGTAGACTCCAAAAAAAGGTAGGTTCAATATTTATCAAGACCAAAGGCTTATTCCAGTATCTTTGGGTATTTTGTTTCTGATATGATCATTATTTTCTAAATATGTTTTTGATATTGTGTCTCCATTCTTTCATTATAATAAAATATTGAATTATATTAAAGTTTACCTCATTTGAATACTGGACAGTAAATTAGTAAGCAATATGAAATACAGACAATAAATTTTTAGACTAGTCTAATGAATATAGTAATCAGAAGGCATAATGAAATAGCCAGAAACTGAGAATTGTATAAATAGAATTTAAAATGCAAGTTCTGTGTTCATAGAACATTTACAATATTTTTGTTAGAAAAGAGTCTGTTGTAATGACTTGATATTGATTTTCCTTTATCTCTATTTATCTTTACCCCACATATATTGCAATAACTGATTAGGATACGTAACATGTCTCAAAACATTCCTTATTATTAGTCCTTTTTTTCTGGAAAACTATCAATGAATTACTTGGCTTTTTCGTGTAGTATATATAGAAGCCATATATTGTCACTCGTAGGTTGTGGATTCACTCTCCAAAGCAGGCACATCAGTGTCTTACCACATAAATCAGAATAGATTTATCACACAGGAGGTGCAACAGGCCAAGAAACCTTTGGTCAAAGTTATATGTAATATCAACAGTAGGTTTTTGTGAATTTTGTTACAGATAGATGGTTCCAGAAGTGATCAGCCACTAAAGAGTTAATTAGTAGACACTAGTGACCTCACCTGATTTTTCTATTCCTTGAATTTGCAGGAAAACTTTTTTCATTTCAAATGTTATTAATATTAATACAATTATGATTATCATAATGTTATCAGAATAAACAGCAGTGACAGGTAAGCCTTGATGACTTATGGAACCATCTATGGGTGAACACAATAATCAAAAACACATGGACATAGCAAGCATAGCCTTCCATCTATGACCATTGGGTTAACCATTAAGTCAATCATTATTAGCAGTTTTGTTATTGATTTAATGATTGTCATTGCTATTTCATTCATATTGGTATCTGCAGGAGTTTGGTTGCACAACCCAGCAACTAAGATCTGTTAATGTTCAAGTCCCACATGAAAATAACATACCTTCATCATTTGTAGATATAATATCTGCTTGTTTTGTTGTATTTAAGTTTGTCTCTCTAGCTTGCTATCTATATATATTCACAAGTAATATTTTCCCTTCTTAGGAAGCAAAGGAAAGGAAACGAAAGGAAAAGATGGGTTGGGACAGTGAGTATCTACATTTCACCAATGCTGACAATCCCTATGGTGATAACAACCTTCTGGAGACCTTTGTGTGGAAAAAGAAGCTGGAGAAGGAAGGCTTAGCAACTCTGCCAAGGTAATTTTTTCTGTTGTATTAGTTGCATTCAAAAAGAATGATTATATAATTGCTAATCAAAATAATGGGAATGGGGGATTGCAGAAGACATATGGAAATGCAGAATACCTTTGATATTAATTTTTTCTCACTACTCTAATTAACCCAGTGCTTCGTGGGAAGTGTGATGCTCACAGTATTTTTCTGTGAAATTTATCTAAATATAGATAGCTTCACAAGTGCTAAGCCATCTAGGAGTCAGGTAATAGGCTACGAGCCCACACCTGATTTTCTCCTTCAAGTTTTTGTGATTTTTTTTCCCCTTCTTTTTTTATAATATTACTAATAGTAATGCTGTTATTATTGTTTATTATTATTATTATTTACTATTATTATTATTATTATTATTATTATTATTATTATTATTACCATTATTATTATTATTGTTATTATTATTATTACTATTATCACTATTATTATTATTATTATTATTATCCTCATCATTATTAGCATTATTATCATTATTATTATTGTTATTATTATTGACCTACTATTTATTAGTGTCAATAACAATACTATTTACTATATAAGATAAGATAAAAGGTTTTCAAAAATCAAAGGAAAGGGTAAACAGGGGAGATAATTGAGACTAGTAATTGGCATTGGTGACTAAGAATTTATGGAGCCATCTATGTAAACGTACAATTAACAAACTGAACTCACTCTGGGTATGGCATGTACAGAAATTGATTCAAGTTGAAATAGAAATAATAATGTATTTATGATAAACACAATAGAAATCCAGATTTGCAGGGATTCTCCACCTGATTATTTATCTTTATTATTTATATTTTTATACTGTGGTGATTCCTCAATATTCCTATTTTCAGTAACGAAAGGTGAGAGGCTTCGTACAGCTCTTTGTTTTATGCACAAATTTACCATTTCAGGGAAGAAATTGAAAAACAGAATCGCCTCAAGATGGATGAAAACAGAATGGAGCTGGAAAAAGTGAAGAAGAGACGGCAAGAGCGTGAATTAGAGCGGCAAGAGCGGGAGAAGATGATGGAGTTGGAGCAACGCCAGAGGGAGGCTGCGCAGTTTTCACAATTCTCCAAGCAAGAGGATCAGTTCCAGCTTGAGCAGGCCAGGTGGGATTTTCATAAAAGAAAAACTTAATTTTATTTAATTCTTTATTATTGATATTATTATAATAATTGTTATTATGAATCTGCTTTTAGATATATAGGTCTTGCTATTGTTCTTTTCACTTCAAGTGCTAAATTACCTACTTGAAGGGCTGAATTGCTTGGTTGAATTTAGTATAAAATGTAATCCTTTTAGTGCCTTTTTTAACCCCTAGATCCAGGTGACATTACCATTATGTTATGAAAAACCTTGGTGTGTGTACCAGATGACTTGAACATACTGTCATGGAAAAATTTGGCTGAGAGCCTTGATGATAGGAACATGCAATCATGAGAATTTTGGCTTAAGGCCAGGCTGACAGGAACAGCAAACCTAAAGTCCTAAAATTTCTTGGAGAGTGATTAGGCTCAGTAGGCTTTTAGGAAGAGGTTCTTGCATTAATATGCAAGTTTAGAATATACCATCTGTGAGCCATGACTGGAAGAGCACTGACTCCAGGGAGGACAATCTTTCTGTGCATAAGATCTTATTCCTGCCAATCAGGGTGTGTTACAAAACACTGAATAATAATAATAAAATTAATAAATAGACACATAAATAACACTAGTCTACATTACTTTCATTTCTATGTTCAAGATCCTATTTGTGCCATCTGGAACAGCAAATCAAATGACCAATATAGACTTTTAAAACAGGCAAAAAATAAAAAATGCTTATACAGGAAAAGAGATAACATTGTGTATGAACTGCCTACAAGCCACTCACCCATGAGAGTGGCCACCCAAGTAAGCCTAAAGGCCCATATTTTGGGCCACATGCAGTCACTGAGGCCACCGGATCTAATGGGTTAATTTATAATAAAGAAATGCAATATATTAATTAGTCTCCATCCCCAAAGTGCTAAATTATATACTTGGTTGAATTCAATATGAAATGTAACTATGTCAGTATTTCATTAATTTGTACATGTGAATTACTCTCCATTCCTAAAGGCTGCGGTCACAAATTCGAATTCAGGATGGACGAGCCAAGCCAATTGATCTTCTAGCGCAGTATGTCAGCTCAGAAGGTGATGTGACAGCAGTTGACATGCATGAACCTTACACGCATTTGACTGGGCTTACACTTGTTGATCTAGAGGATTTGCTGGAAGATATAAGAATCTATATGCAATTAGAAAAGGAGGTAAGGAAAGGCAAATTTAGTTTCAGTGACTGTTGTGTATTGAAGTGTGTGCCACATCTTTTAGTGCAGAAATTAATAGCTTTTGAGCATGTAAGATATTTACTTGTGATTCTTAAATTTTTCTAATTTGCTGAAGGGGAGACATTGGTTATATTTTCTGATCTGTTGTCATAAATGGTTGCAGAATATGAATCAGACATATTGGACTGATTTAACTATCATAGTGCAAGATGAACTGAGACGTCTTCGTCAACGCGACACAATAGAAGATGCAACAACACACCGACAAGGCATCCACGCTGCTGTAGCATCAGACGTATCAGCTGTTTTCCAAAATAAGTCCCTGGCAGAGTTGAATAAACTTCAGTTAACCATAGAAGCAAAATTGTCAGGTCCCACAACAGGTCTTGATGTTGGGTACTGGGAGTCACTTTTGTCTCAACTGAAAGGTAATTACAGTCGTATGAATCTGAAATTTAGAATGTACTTATATCTTATATGTCATATAGAAGCTGACAGACTAGATAACTATTCTTTAAGAACAAAGGAATTATGCAAAATTATCTGATATTGATTATACATACATGGCACCATATATGATTAATTCAGTTATTGCTTTTATGCCAGTAACAGGAAAATATTTATATGACTAGGTTTCTTTCATGTGTGTGTGTGTGTGTGTGTGTGTGTGTGTGTATGTGTGTGTGTGTGTGTGTGTGTGTGTGTGTGTGTGTGTGTGTGTGTGTGCGTGCGTGCGTGCGTGCGTGCATGCGTGCGTGCGTGCGTGTGTGCATGCGTGTGTGCACGCCCATATGTGAATCCGTCTGTTTGTCTTTATGCTTATATAAGTTCACAGGTTAAATTGAAAATATTTACCCTATTTTTTTATGGGAAATAAATATTGCATCTCTTCTGCCTCTATAAGTGATTTTAACATGAATATTTGAATCCTCAGCACATCAAGCTAGGGCCAGACTTCGTGAACGACACAGGGATAACCTGAAGAAGAAGCTGGAGATGCTAAAGGCAGAGCAAGGGGTGAAGGAAGAGGAGGAAGGAGAAGAGGATAATATACCTGAAGAAGCTGATGAATCTGAAGACAGCAGCAGCAGCAGTGATGAAGAACCAAGGAGAGAAGTTAAGGTGAAGGAAGAGGTGGAGGAGGATGGAAACCACAGTGAATATGAGGCAGAAGAAAGTACAAGAGAGAAGAACAAAGAAACAGAGGAAGAGTAAGTTTTGTTTTGCTTTAGATAATTTTCTTCGCTATTTGTCAATTGCATTCATTTTTTGGTGTAATGCAAGTATGAGAAGTAAGAGATTATATGTGAAAACTCTTTGGTTAGGGGGACCGAGGTGGATAATGACGCAGATGAGGAATAGTTATTTTTTACAGAAAACATTATAATGCAAAGAGGTGAATTTATGTTTCACTCTTGTATATCATGTACAAACCACTATATGCAATATCTAAACAAATACAGCATTTCACCCTGCCTGTACTTTTTATGCATATATTATATAAGTGAAGGAAATGTGAAGCCATAAAAAATTCAAACATTCAGTGTTTACTACATTTTTTACAAAATGAATATTATCAGTTTCAAGGACAAATGATATTTGTTTTATGAGCATCCTTCCCAAGTATGGCATAAATTATATGGGCCATGATTATAGTAGTTTTGCCTATTTTTTTTTATATCATTAAAATCAAACGATGAAATTCAGAATGTGCAACTCAGTATGTACAGCAGAACTGCACAATAAATATCATTGGCATTGGTAGTGAGAATAGTTTTGTAAGATGTTTTGGGTCCCAATTATATACATGGAAAATACAGCATAAAGAAAAAGATTTTAAATATAAACAAAAATTGATACTGTGCCCTTGTAAAAGTTATGAATGTATCTTAGACTTAATTCCCTTCTGGAATGCTTTACTATTTCTTAAAAGTTTCATTGTGAAGGAAATCAGATGTAGAAATTAATCTATCAAAACAGAATTTAGTTGTAAATCAGGCATAGATGAAATTATATTGATAAGTGGGAGCAGGCCTGTGGTTAAGGGGAAAGCAGATTGATGATATATTGCAGCTAACATCTTTCAGGTTTTAGCATAGGCCTATTTTGATATATCCTAAGGGAGTTCATTCATATTTTTGGTATGAAATATTGTAATATAAATATTTTACAATTTTTTTCACAAATTTATATTGGTTGATGGTTATTTCCTGC
>NC_091566.1:22368845-22373845 GCF_042767895.1 Penaeus vannamei | reverse complement strand
ACAAATAGAATTGTCATAAGGAATGATTTATTGTATATCCATGCCAGGGTTATCATTAGTGATCACTGGCCTTGAATGATCATCCTCTCACCAACAGTGACATATACTGTTGTTCCTGCTACTGTCGTCAGATGCTAAACTTTCACTTAATACCTGACCAAGGACTTGCGTGACTGATGGTCATAAAATCATGTTTGACGAATACTTTGTTACGACCCGTGAAAAAATAGCGAAACCTGATTTTATATTTTGTAAGCTAGAGCAAATATGGATTGATATCTGTTAATACGTGAAAGATTACTGAACTGAACCTATATGTCAACATTCTTTCATTTTTTTATCCTACGAGATTCTTCTCCAAAGCCGCTTACTTGTTTTTGTCACAATTTTCTTATAACGTTATCTATGATAGTTCACGTATTATCAATCCCATCACGGTATCATCAGTTGTAGACTATTTAAATGTTTCCCCTTTATACGACTAACAATCGAGAATAAGCGGTGTTAACAGCCATCACACGAATACACACGCGCGTGGGCTCAGATATTACAAATTTAGGATTGCTTTTTATGGAGCACCAGCATATGGCGGCTACAATCTGATATTGAATACTAGTATGCATATGGGTTAATGCATAAGCAATATGATGTAATAAACTCCATGTATATTTTCAAATGTAATGACACGTCAACATGAATAACTTGTCACAATAAAAGTAGCAGTTAATGTTTTCTTTGGTTATATAAGTATAATACAATGTTTCTTTCTATGTGTATTAATATATATATGTATACATAATACATATACATGCGTGTGTCATATAAATATTTGTGTATGTGTGTGTGTGTGTGTGTTTGTTTCTGTTACACAATATTTATTTATATAGATAAATATATGTGTGTATGAACGTACATGTATGTGTGAACGTACATGTATGTGTACGTACAGATATGTATGAACATACATGTGTGTGTGTACGTACATGTATGTGTATGCATTTGTGTGTACGCACATGTGTATTAGATATTATGTATAATTACATGTATTTACACACGAACGAAACACACACACACACACACATATATATGTGTGTGTGTGTATGTGTGTGTGCGTGTATGTAAATATATACATATAGATATATAATAATCATAATGTTCAGTCTATATAATATATATATATATGTACATATATATATACACATGAATGTATGTGTATGTGCGCGCGCGCGCGCGCGCGTGTGTGTGTGTGTGAATGTGTGTGTTTACACTAGATACAGGTCTATATCTGTACACACGCAAGTATGCATGCGCAAGCATTTGGGGCTGACATACACATTTACTCTTTCTCGCACACACACATATACATACTAATTAGCACTTGCATATTATTGTATGTGCTAATTTGTAAAGACAAGCAGATGAATAAGCACACGAACAAATATACATGGCTAAACATAAATACATACGTAAAGGTTGTTGGACACACGTGTAAACAGATATGAATTTTAAGTATATTCTTTAGCTTTATTATCATCGCATTTTCATTGTAAAGATAGTCATATAATATTCATTGGCATCCTTGAGAAAATACTTTTCCATATAAGCTGATTTGATCCCCCTCTAGGCTACAGACGTTTCCCAGGTAGAATGGCTCAAACCAAAATGGTGAAGCTTGGAAAACAGGTTTCTGAAATGGAAGCAGATCGAATCCCGACCTACTATATGTTACATGATATTTCACCTTACATCATCGCTGCAAATATATTAAACAGTTGATTAGTCCTAAAAGTGAAGCATAATACAATCTTATAGTCCTTTCAAATGAATATGAAGAAATATACATGGTATAGTTAGCTGCGTCTTCGTTTCATGGATACTATAAACTTCTTTTATATCTTCTCCCCTTGTCAATTGATATTCAAAATATTCATAATTTCTTGTTAGATTAATAAACAGGGAATATGATAACTGCAACAATATTTTTGTGATATCTATTCTCATTTCTTATTGTTTGATATTGCGAGAACTGGCTACCAAGGATGCATTTCCAGCGGATTCGCACACGTAGGTCACGGAACAGATGCCAGGTCAAATCTTGTTTTGGAACATTTAAAAATAAAAGTAGTTTCGTTAGATTCACCAACTTGATGACTGAAAATGTGAGATGAACCAGTGATAATATAAAGTCAGTGTATACTTATCCCTGATTTTTTTTAGACAGGATCTCTCATCTGCGCAAAAAAGTGAAAGGCAACCCTCTGCCGGAACTCCCAGTGTACGATCGAGTTTTAGTGCTAGAGGTTCGAGTCTCTCTCATTTCGTTTTTATCAGATTTTACTTAATGAATATGCGGAATACTAAATCTTTTGTTTGAATGAGCATTTAGAATACGGAAAGTTATAGATATACACTGCGTTGCAATATTTATTTCTGCTGTTACTTTAACATGCCAACGTTGATATGAAAAATGGTAAGAAAATACGTGTATATGTTAAGATTATAGAAAAGGTGAGTATTCTTAAATATTACGTCCAATCTAATAGTAATATTTTGAATTGCTTTACTGTCAGATTACAATACTTGGTAGCATGTTTAGCAGTGCTTGGAACGCAGCTGTTCACTACCATGGTTTACCCCGTCTACTCTGTGATAACGTTTTTGAATCATGCAAATTACTAAAAAACTTTGTTTAGTCATATATTTCTCTAACAATCATAAATTATCTGTATAGATATATAGTTGATGCACTGTAAATAAGGCAGTGCGTATATCAGACCGCTTTTCACCAATATAGAAAGAGAAAGTTGTTGCTTCCTTGCAGAATTTTGTGGCATCGTAGGCTACTGAGCCAAGGAATAATAAGTGTATTAGATTTAAAGAACCATGTGGAAACTGCAGTGATATTCAGAAATATAGGTAATGTGCGATACTGTAAAGGTTTTATTGCACGAGAGTAAGAATTTTAACATTTAAACGCAATCAATCTATCTTTATCTGTCTATCCCCTCCCTCTTTCTCTCTCTCTCTCTCTCTCTCTCTCTCTCTCTCTCTCTATATATATATATATATATATATATATATATATATATATATATATATATATATATATATATATACATACTTATATATCACATCGTTCTAATATGCGAACGTATGGCGACTTCATTGTGAGTATATCCTGCTGAAATCCTGCTGTCATATCAAACACACATATATGACCATATAACTATACATAATCTACGTTATTACGTGTGTTCATATGTATGCATGTATATATATATATATATATATATATATATATATATATATATATATATATATATATCCATGGGTGTATATATGATGCACACATATATATGTACACTTACAAAACCGTACGCACACACATACATGTTCAGTTCCGGATCGTGCGTATACACACGTATATAAACAAATATTATCCGAACCGGGGTGGTTACATGAATGATAAATGTAATATTTAGATTTCTACGTTAGCATTTCAGGATAGGGAATAGTAGGCGTAAGCATGTAAAAATCTTTCTAATTCCCGGTGTAACGGAGTAAGATGAGGATAAATGGCGTTAGGAATTATGAAATGAGACTTTCTAACGAAATACGTGAAAGAAAATCCTGCATCTCCAATATAGCAAAGCCTATTGGTTAACAAGCCTACACCATTTGCTTGATAATGTTTCTCATTGAAAAAAGAAGCCTCCGTGGCACAATCGGTTAGCTTGTTCGGCTGTTTATCGAAAGGTTGGTGGTTCGAGCCCACCCGGGGGCGGAGATTTTGCAATAGCTTCGGCGTTTTAGATTCACGCAAAGGCAGTTAATTTAGGAGGGGGAAATCTTATCCAAGTGCAATCTCCCGCCTTAAACATCAATATGGAGATTTGGTTTCTTAGTAAACAGTAGTAAAAAATACTTGAAATCTGGTGCGAAATTTGCAATCAATTTGCAAATAAATTACCTTTACTTGTGGTCGACTCGGTCCTGAAAACTAGTCTCTGTGTTGCCGGGGCATCTTGTTGGCTCTTCCCATAGTAGTGTTGCAATATGACGATATTGCGGTTTTCGAGGACCGAGACGCATGCACCAAATATTTGAAACAAGCGTTTCGACCATCATGCGTTGGTTTATCTATACAAGTATATCTTTATTCATCTTTAATTATCTAAAAACTAATATATATATATATATATATATATATATATATATATATATATATATATATATATATATATTTATTTATTTATATATATTCTATATTTTATCTATTTAGATTAAAAATAAACCACTTCTCATCATATCCAATACCCATTTAATAATTCTAATGATTTCTTTTAAATATAAATGGGCATAAATAAAGCAAAATACAGTATTGTATGACCTCTGGTGTCTGTGATTTACATAATTCGGGAGCGTGTTTGCAATGCTTCAACTGGAAATATAAATGCTACAGAAGGATTGGCAAATGCTTCACATGAATGTTTCCTAGTTAATATGGACTGCAAATGGTTTACGCACCTTATACACCATAGAGACATCTTAGTTTACGAGGAGCTATCGTCTCTCTTTAAAACGTCGAAGTAATGGTGAGATAGCGCCAAGACGTTTGAAGGCTGATTTAAAGGCAGGCGAAGAGAATACAGATTGAAATTACAAACCCGTTATCATTTTCCTTTTAATCAACAATAATTGAGAAGAAATATATATCATTATTAAGAAATTGGTCATGGCAGTAACATGAATCAGAAGAAGATGAAATAAGAGCAAGCATGAAATCATAGAAAATGGAGACTGTGGGAGAGATTTAACCCTTTTATACAGCCTTTATTTTTGTTCACATTCAAAATAGGGCGAAAACGTCTGCAGATATTGATAAGAGTAATAAATAAATAAACTATTAAATTGCCTTTATTCAGAACTGTTCTCTTGAACATTATCAATCTCTTCCTTAGTTCTAAGCAACTTTTTTCTTTCTTTTTTTTTTGTGCACG
>NC_091566.1:22341345-22363845 GCF_042767895.1 Penaeus vannamei | reverse complement strand
GAAAATGGAAGGTTGAATCCAGTGGGTCCCCGTGTATCATGAGGATATGGGAAATCGAGGATGTACACTAGATCTACGCATGTGCAGACAAATAGACAAAGCAAAATACATTCTTATACATACACGTGTAAAATCTGTTGACTACTGTACAATACAATATGCTTTCAATAGGGCCGTAATTGTGGTTGCCAGGGCACTAAATGTTGAGTGAGCCACACACATTTTGAAAATTTGAGCCGAATCTGCAGGTTCCTCATCCTAAAGAGCTTAGAATATATCCAATAGCTGTATAAAATTAATCATATTGGCATACTGCAAGCAACCAAATAATAAGTGGACGTGTACATGGTGGCGCACATTGAAGCGTTCGCTTATGGGCCAATCAACACAGACCACGTCCAAATTTCTTCCAGGTAAACAAATTGACATATTCACACTACACATAAACAAATTGACATATTCACACTACACATAAACATTTTGACATATTCACACTACACATTGCGAAACATAACGGCACTTTATTTTTAAGAATGTTTTGACGTGCCGTGACGATGTCATTACTCAATGAAGTTTACAGGTAGTCTTTCTTTTGGTGCAATTGCCTCCCGAAGGCATCTTTAACAAATGGTTAACTTTGAACCTTAACATTTAGAGGTACTGTAAAAAGTTAACTTCATCTTCCTCAAAGCTTTATTAATTCATATCCTTTTATTTTTAGAACTGACTTCCTCCTCTACATCTAGCAGCAAATACAATTGTTGCTAGCTTCTTCAGCCCAAGCACACGATGCACCATTATTACTAGTGTAGTAGACGTGAGGTACCCCCACTATGTTGCGATAATCCAGACTAGGTGAGTACTTCCTACTGAAAGCTCAGCATCTCCAGATCAGCACCATTTGCATGCGTTTTTGGCAGCCATCTGCGCCAGCTTTTCATCCTTGTTTAGTTTTTTACTTTTTTTTTTTTTTTTACTTACAAAAGGATGGACATATTTTTAAACTAATACAAATAATAAGATGGAAAAAGAAAGTAATTACATTGAAAGAAGTTTTTTCAATTTGAATGAAAGTAAATGAAGAGAATTTATAAAAGGTTTCTTAAATGTTTACTCGTGAAGGGCTTCAGAGTCGTAACGAGCGGGTTAGGCTGCAATTCACGCCTGCTACCACTTTCAGTAAACAGCTCCCCTGTTCGAAGGATGAGGATGAGCGGGAACTAGACGCTGGACGAAGCTGTTCACGTGATGCAATGTAACATGGTCTACATACATGGCATGGCCCAAATGTGCTGAATACCCCCAACGCCTGCTCTGTTGCTTGATTATACTCAATATGTATGCTGTATTCTAATCTCACACAAGATGTTTCTTTCTGCAGTGTCGTGCAGTGATTTCTTGACTTTCGCTTCCTTTTCTTCTACGTACATTTCGAGTTTACAGTTCATACAAGCTCCACTTTTTCACACATAAAGCGATATTATTACATAAATAACAAGTATTGTATGAGTTATTAATTGTACTACCTTGCATTATGATATGCTTCACCTTAATGTTTTTCTCTGCTCTATTGCTTGATGCATCGTATATCGAGTTTCTGTAAATTCCTGTCTAGATGTACTTGCTTTCGTGACGCATTTGTGATTCGAGATATTTATATAAAATTTTACACACACACATACACACATATTCATTTATTTATATAGTGTGCGTTGTGAATAACCAAACGACCTTCAATGCAACACATTCGGCGTTTTTTCGACATAACAGATAGATCTTGTTCCAGTAATTCTGCACATCGTAATATATTTGTACGTTCAATCAATGTTGTTAAAATTTCCTTTCCAATAAGCATTATAACAAAAGCGCAACAAGTATTGGCATGCGTCCGAGTGAAGGCGCTACCTGGAAGACTTTTTGCAAAAATCTAAAATGGATTAAAGTAATGGAACGGCTGCAGAAGTCCATTTTAGATTTTTCACATATCAATCTCGCAACTGCTTAGTTCGTAATTATGCACCGACTACATAGGAATGGTGTTCGAATTCTGTGATTGGCGGAGAGGTTTTGCAATGCAATTTTTATTAAACTTTTCACGTATCATTTCATGCCTCCGTGGCACAATCGGTTAGCGCGTTCGGCTGTTAACCGAAAGGTTGGTGGTTCGAGCCCACCCGGGGGCGTATGTTTTAAAAGTTCATGAATCAATAATTATTAATCATACTCATGCTAAACACCTTTACCTTTCAAATACTTTTACGTCCAGAGCATACGAGCTGTTACCCCGGATGTAAACATTATGAAATATAGTTCTTACAACAATTGTAACATAACAAATTCTATTAATTTAATGAAACATTGTAAGTCACACAGCAATATAAAACATAAAATTTATGGGAAAATGTATTAGAATAATAAATGGTGGTCGTGCAAATAATAATAATAAAAAAACAATAATATGATAATAATTGTGATAATATTCATAAAATTGACGATATCAGAGCAAAGCGAATGTCATTAATAATAATAATGATAATGATGATAACAGTGATAATATCCATAAAACTGTTGAGGTATCAAAGCAAAGCAAGTGCCAAAAACAGGAATAACATTAATAATGATAATAATAGTGATATCCATAAAATTGCCAAGGTATCAAAGCAATGCTAGTATCAATAACAACAATAATAATAATGAAGATAAAGGTGATATCCATAAAACTGTCAAGGTATCAAAACAATGCTAGTGTTAACAACAAGAACAGTGATAATGATAGTGATATTATCCATAAAATTGCTAAGGTGTTAAAGTAATACTTGTGTCAGGTGTATGAATGTAAGTTGTTAACAGAATAATTCGAAGATGTCATGATGTACTAAACAATGACTCCCAACTTGTGGGCAGAGGCTTTGCAAGAGTCGTGCAGCCTTGGGGAAACATATTTTAAGCTAATTCACTAGGTGCTCGTCAGTTCAATTCAAGAATACAGTGAAACCGTATCGGCAAGGAGTACTGTATTATAGTTACAATTGTGAAAGCTTCCACAGATTAATGTTACTTTTCGATCTTAAAAATATGTCAGAAAGCATAAAAAAGGGATGATGATGTTGCATCGCATGAGTAACAAGGTTAAAACACTATACCAAACAGATTGGGTTGTAGAATTCCACATCTTAAACGATGAGAAAAGCGTTTGCCAATCACGACGGGAACCGACTGCTGATGACATCGTAATAAAAATCACTATCATATAGCAGCACTTCGGGGTGTGTAGATGTGCCGATTATTTAAGGAAAAGATAATTGTACTGAATAGGACTTTTATATACGTAACAGTTTATCTTGAGAATCTAAAAAAAAAAAAAAAAAAAAAAAAAAAAATATATAATATATATATATATATATATATATATATATATATATATATATATATATATATATATATATGTGTGTGTGTGTGTGTGTGTGTGTGTGTGTGTGTGTGTGTGTGTGTGTATGTGTGTGTGTGTGTGTGTGTGTGTGTGTGTCTGTTAAATGTTTTTTGTTTTCTTTAATTAATCTGCAGCTGTAGCTGCTTGCAAAATATTTTGGCAAAAGCTCCTGACATCTTGTGTCCATTTTTTCTACAGTAGATGTCATGGTACTTCTTGGGACACAGTGGTGAACCATATTTATGTTGACAAATATATAAAGGGTATGAATGAGAATGAATATCTTAGCAATATAAGAGATGTATTTGACAGGTTTTGAATTTATTTTCGTCAAAATAGATATTTCTAACGAAAAAACAGTGTGATTTCGGCCATGAAGTTACAGAGACGAATCTCCTTATATTATCTTCAGTCGAGGTAGAGGCAAAGGGGACTATTGTCAATATCTTTCCGCGATGACAACTTACGAAAGGTTCAAAAGATCCTGGTAACCAAGCGGTAGGAACAAGCTTCACTTGAGGTACTTGTGAAGGGATATAATGTTAAAATAAACTCCCCCACAGAGAGAAGTGACGCTAACAGCCATGTTAAAAAACACTGGTATACACAGCACACACACACGTACTTTATTGCAATTTCTTGCCAGTCATATTAAACATGACAAGCGTTAGAGTGCAATATATGTTTTATTATATCTGAAGTGGTCTTTGTAAGTTTAAATAAATTCAAAACCACAGACAGGACAAAGAGTATTTACTAGCTATACCTTAAAGACATTTTCCAAAGAAAATATTAGTAAGGATTATGATAAAAAACTAACTCCACTTTTACTACTACTACTATTACTTATACTACCAATTATTATTACTACTACTATTACTACTACTACAATAAAATTATATACAAAAGACAGAAATAAAAAAACGTGAAAGGAAGTCAAGTTGATAAAATATAAGATGCTATACACGAGTCGGCAAAATAAACGTTTCAACTATGCCAAGAAAAAAGTCTGCAAATATCTTCATATAAAAGATTATTTAGTACTATTACAAAACCCTACAGCAACCCTGTGAATAATCACAATAACAGGGAATGTTTAAATCATATGTAAAAGAAAAAATATATACATATTATTATCATTATTATAATAGATACTGCATAAAAATAGCATATAGTCTATTGGAAACACTATTTACTGTGTGAAAATACAAACAAGTGAATAATATAATAAATCACGTCAAAACATAAAACAACGATGATAATCTTGCGTAGAGGGAATAAGCCTCCACCCCTGCCCCTCACTTAATTAAATAATCGTGCGTTAGCTAGTAACTGAAAGCACCCTGGTATTACAGAACGGCAATATAAAAGTACAAGCATCAAGAAACTAAAGAGAGGAGAATAAAAAACAAATAAAAAAGTACAAGGTAGCGAAGATCAAGCATAATGCATAATATAACAATAAAACGCCTAAAATTTCTATGTAAGCCATAAATGTACGTTGTGCCAATCCTTACTTCTCGTAAATCATTTCTTTATCTGTTTATTTATTTATTTATCTGTTTATTTCTTAATCTGTTCTTTACTTCATACAATCTTTAGACGTAGTTATTTGGACCTGTCTTGTAACAGTTTTACTTGCCTGTATCGAAAAAACTATCGTTTTTGTATCACTTAAAATAGTACGGATTCAAAATAATTTTCAATTTAACATTACGAATTCAAAAACATCTTCATGCCTCCGTGGCACAATCGGTTAGCGCGTTCGGCTGTTAACCGAAAGGTTGGTGGTTCGAGCCCACCCGGGGGCGAAGTCTTTAGCTCACAATGCAGCTAGTTAACCATAAACTATGTTATGTTCCGTGCCTTATGACGCGCAACTTACAACGAACTAACCGCAGGATTCTTCAATTACACGTCATGACCGACGTTTTCCACTAACTTGTAGTTACTAGTCATGCTTCTGTGGGATGAGCTATACAGTATATAGATTTCGCTCATCTTACACCCAGTTAGATCACTCTTTACATATTAAATCAAAGTTTGGCCGCCATCTGTTTCCGCCATCCTGGCTCCAGGTAATCTACTGCTACTGCACCTTCTTTAAAATTCATAAGTTAAATGGTAACCGTGTTTGTAATTCACCACTTACGTAACAGAGAAATTGCACATTGCAATAATAATGACAACCATGGTCCTGATCGTGACAATATTTCAAGCCTTTAACTAGCCGGAATTGCAATATTTTGAGATTCGAAGATATACAGAGCGTATTTTCTACATGAAGTCAGACATGGGCTTTCCTTCGTAACCTCGAGAAATCAGTGCCCCCCCCCCCCCAACAAAAAAGTAAGAATAGGATGAACAAGAACAATACCTGAATAAGTGAATGGACAAATACAAACTAGCAGGCCTCCATTAATCATAAAATAGAGGGCAAAATCACTGACGTCTAGAACACATTCACCACCTCACATCTGGCAAACATTCAATCAATGAATAGCTTCCGGCTCTTTTCTTATTATACCGAACAATTTTCTGAGATCTAATGACGGTTGAATCTTGATTCCTTTAAAAATAGCTAAAATTCACGATTAAATTAAGGTTGCACTACTAGTACGGCTGATTGTGTTATGATAATGGCCCTGATAACGGGATTGAGCTGAGGATGAAGTGTATATGATAATACTGAAATCTGACCCCCACCCCCACTGCCGGATTTTTCCCTTATCACTATGTTTATCGCCAGGCGGGCAATTCCTTACCTAGGATTTTATGTAGGTAGTTATTTTCCTGTTCGAGATTCCGTGTAGGCAGGCATTTCCGTATTGGTGGTTTGGTTTCAGCAGAAATTGGTGCTAAAGTCTATGAATTTGAATTACTTATTTTAAGTTTTGTCATTATTTACATTTTTTTCTCTAGGATGGGAGCAAGAAAATGAATATAAGTGATTCAACTCTTTCCTCTCTTACCCATCACCATTTTATGACCTACAGGAAGTGTATAATACGAGAAAACCTCGTATTGGTAACCTGAATACAGTGCCCAGCAGCATAGACTAACTAGTTCAAGAGTCTTCTTAGTTGTGTCTAACGGTTGCCTCCATCTGCCGCCTCGTTAGAATATCGCTTATGGCATGCCTGTACGCGTTCAAAGTCTATATTAATACTTATAATAGACCTTGTACATGTCCTTTCTCATGTAGCTAATGACGGCCCTAAGCGATGAATTGTTGTGTCTTCTTAGATAAAACTTATTCATCCATAGATAATGCAGGGTCAGATGAGAACTGAATAGTGTAGCATTGTCAGGTTACAGGTCAGATAAGAAGCACGGACGTGGGGTCAATCAAACATGGAAGAGACGAATGGGACTTTCACATCCAAAGTAGTGAGAAGGAAATAATAAATCATAAGAAAATTCGACTCTATTACAACAGCATTAGTCAGTCTTAGGACATAAGTATTAATACCAGAAATGGACAAATGTTCCACACAAAAGAGAAATATCCAGCAGCGTAATCGTGTAATTACCCTCTCCAATAAATATGCATCGAAGAACTAGTAGAGAAATATCCGCTCGGATCAAACAGAAATGCCGCCCACAAATCTACTCTTACGGAGATACCCGCCCACGCAATACCGCATGCAAGGAAGTGTCCGCCTGGTAACAAAAAAAGAAGAAAATAGCGGTAGGGAAAAAGTTCAGCCAGGGAAAGGCTCTTCTGTCTATAATACTAGTAAAGACCGATTATCTTTGCA
The DNA here is from genome assembly GCF_042767895.1 of Penaeus vannamei. Lineage (NCBI taxonomy): Eukaryota > Metazoa > Arthropoda > Malacostraca > Decapoda > Penaeidae > Penaeus > Penaeus vannamei. The sequence continues at coordinate 22,356,654 of NC_091566.1, read as the reverse complement.
AGCGTCTAATAAAATAATGTTAATATAAAAGTTACATCATATAGGATAATTGTAACAGTAACAATAACAAAATAATCATACTCATAATGATGATAATCATAATGATTATTCGTAATGATAATGACGATGGCGACAATGATGGTAACAATAGTAATATCAATGGTAATAATGGCAAAGGTGATAATAATGATCATGATCATGGTTAAGATGATATCATCAGTCATCGTATAAACAGTAATAACATCAACAATAATAACCAATAATACATGGGTTTGTGATCGATTCCTTGAGGGATGAAGTAAAAAAATAATACTTTCGGAGATGAGAAACTGGTTATAGAGTCGTGAGGTTTGTTGTATTGCTTCATCACTTGTGTGGTTATTTTCCAGCATCTAATTAAGAGTTCCTGCAAAGCCCACGTTGATTCAATCTTTCTAGATGCAGCTAGTTTAGAATCTCGTGTTTATCAACTTATTCCATTTTGGTAGAAAAACTCACAATGCACAAACTAGATTGTGGGTTTTTCTACTATAGTATCAACACGGTAGTGTTTTCCATTCATTATTCTATTTTCTATTCTTTATACGCGATTTGAAAAACTCATGTCCGTGTTTTGTCATGTTACTTTCAGCAATTGTTGCAAAGACATTGACCTCAAAGGTCATCTCATTTCAAATGGTGCGTAGAAAAACATCTGTCAATCTCTCAATATGCAAGAGCAAATCTTCCGTTTTCAACAAGCCTCCGTGGCACAATCGGTTAGCGCGTTCGGCTGTTAACCGAAAGGTTGGTGGTTCGAGCCCACCCGGGGGCGAATGTTTTTGTATATTAATACAATGCCTGCTAAATTTTGTGACTCGATAAATGGGTTTAGTAGTTGCCTGTGTAGTAGCTTAGTATATCCAAGGTCATTATAGGGTTGGCTGTTTTATACCAGGGGTACAAGTTAAGCAAGGCCAGTTAACATACCGAGGTATAAAATGGGCTAGGGTAGAATATATCCCTCAAGGTCAGAATATACCTCTCTTTTCCATGTAACGAGTATATTACTGTACCGCCAGAAGGTAATAGCTGGTATTAATGTGAATCATGCACTGACCTCAAAACTAGATATTTTCTGTGCATTCTGGAATGAATTCTACGTCACAATAATACACAAACGAAATATTTTTCAACAGGGTTAACTTGTTGGATGTATTTATCATAATTTTCTATATTGTACAGGCCGCAATGTTTTTGATGCCTCATATGCACATTTAGCTGGTGTCTGTATAAGTGTTCCATTTGTAACTGATCAAAATTTTCATGTGACTAGTATATACTGGTCACATAAAAATTTTGATCTGTTACAAATTGTATTATTATTGTTAGAAGTAGCAGTAGCATACGGCCATTTCAAAATAAAAGCATGATTGGTGTTAAATTAGTTATATTGGTAATTCAATTTTGTTTGATTTATATAAAAAAAATATATTGGACTGTGGTATTTGATTTTCTTTTCGTAGGAATATGAGGTTAAAATCAACCAATCCGAGGAAGGGTTAATGTATATTCGGAAATTATTTATGAAGTCTAACAGTGTGGCAAATGTTCATTCAACAATTAATTGTTGATTTTTTCTTAATATAGCGCATGTCGTTCTCAGTTTTTGACATTGGTAATCTGTAATGTGCTCAAGATTCACTTGAATTCACCAAATTACCATGATAATATTATTGCTACCTATCTGAGATGAAGTTCAGGTTGAGGTTGATAATAATAACTATGTCAATAATATTGATTATTATTATCATAAATTGCATGTATTCTCATTATGACAAGTAATAACATGAAACAACAGTAATGCAAAAAAAAAAAAAAGTGAAAATTAAATTTCGAAAGTGATAACACTGTTTTACTACAATGCAAAATAATTGCAATAATAATACTTCAAAACACCTTTCATAATAACAACAATCATAATCACACCGAAAACAAACGAAATAATGCTGATGATTATTATGATAATGGTGATGGGAAAAGTAATGATGATGGTGGTGGGGATGGTCATGGTTCGATGATGAGTGCGATGACATTGTTGATGTGAACAATAGTAATATCTGTGGTATGGTAAGAGTGGTAATGATGATGATTATCATTATCTTTCATCATAACAATATCAACGACAGCAGTAACAGGCGCTAGTAGGAGTAACAGTAGTAGAAATGGGAATAGTAGTTATAATAATACTTGTATAGAAATAATATTAATATAAATGCTATTTCTGCTTCTACAACTAATACTATTATCATTATGAATTTAATTAGTATTATTACCATTTTAATTTTCACTATCATACTATAATACTAGTAGTAGTAGTTGTTGTTATTGTTGCAACTTTAATAGTTGTAGTAATAGTAGCAACAACAGCAACTGTTGATTTTCAGAGACGTTTGGAGCAGTAAGACGTTTCGATAATTCCAACTGAGCATTCCTTGAATCCAGACTCTGTTTTATCTTAACCCCGAATCCAGATAGCAGAATAACCTTCGCTGACCTCTCGGGGAATAAGGCTTCGACACCAGGATGCTATAGAGGAGGAATATAGGACAAAGTTGGATCAGGAAGGCTGTTGCCAGTAGATCGACAGTTCCTGTTACCGTGAGAGTGAGGAGTGATGGGGATCAGGTGACAAGAGGGTGAAGTTCATATCGCTCAGCCACACCTACAGGTTATCATGCTGTTAACATCTTCAACACTGCAACAGATCAGCAAACACATAACTGGATGTTGCTATATTTTATATTGCCTGTCGTTACACTTACCTACCAATAATTTTCTGTTAAGATATCAATCAGTTGTATTTACCGGTTTCTTGATATTTCTATCAATGCCACATTAAACAATCCAATTCACCTCTTCGTATTCTAAATATTACGTCGTGTTGCAAAATCCTCGGTAAGCCTCTCAGACTGTAAGAGAGATTCTTTCTAATACATTAAGCCTCCGTGGCACAATCGGTTAGCGCGTTCGGCTGTTAACCGAAAGGTTGGTGGTTCGAGCCCACCCGGGGGCGAATTCTTTAATTAGTTGATTAAGCACCTAAATTCTGCGATCTATTACCTGCAGCATAGGACTGGAATGCCCGTCGAATATGTATTCCTCGATGATTACTAATTGGTATAAATATATTTCAGTATTTGAAAAGTACAAATGATTATTAGACAACCAATATCTACATATAGTGCCTGGATTCGTGGAAATTTATTGTTAAATTGCGCTGATAATACAATTACCACTTATATGATGATAGCAAAGACGATGCGATGTAGTTGAGTTTGATGGACACAAGGACGCAGCAGTTATGTTAATACTGATTATTCTTAACATCGGTTACAGGTATTTATTACAAACAAAAAACTGAAATGGTAATTATACCAATATTTTACTACTAAACACGATAGTTATAACAATAATAAAATTGCAAACCTATAACTCTAACAATAGTATAATTAGCAGTCATAATCACAGCGCCAAGTTTCGAAATACAAAAGGAATGATGATGATATTGATGTCGGTGATCGCGATACCGATGACACATGTTAATAACAGTAATATCGTTGGTATCAATAAGGGTGATCAAAAGGTTTATGATTATTCGTCATCATAATAACAACTGCCACAACAATATTAACACCCGCTAATAGCAGTAATGGTAATAGTAGTAGCAGTAGTGAAAGTAGCAGCTGTAATAGCAGTAGTAACAGTGTGAATAGTTATACTAATACTTATACAAGAGTAATAGTAATAGCAATACTAAGCTTATACAATGGTACTATATCTGCTACTACAACTAATGATAGTTCTACTATTATCGTTTTCATTACCATTATCATATTTTTTATTATCAACATTATCGTTAACATTAACATTTCCTTAATATTATCAATATCATAATGGTAGTAGTGGCGATACTTGGAATACTTGTAGAAGTAGTAGTAGCAGTAGCTATTGCAATAGCATTAGTAACAAAAACTGGTTTAAACTGATTCATAGACGTTTGGAGCACGCTGACTTCCCGAGGAAAGTGGTTTATGCACCAGGGCGCTACGGAGGGGGTACAAAAGACAAAGTTGAGTCAGGAAGGATGTCGGCAGTAGGTCGGCAGTTCACCTATAGTTAAAGTGTAAAGTGGTAGACATCAGGTGACATTGGGTATAATTCATATAGCTAAGCCACACCTACGGGTCATCCCCGAGCCGCTAACATATTCAACATTGCAACAGATCGCGGTGATGAAGATTGCCAAGTGAATATCTTCAGTTCTCTACGTTGTATTTAATTCAAGTTCCTGAGAATCCCATTTAGAATTTAGAATCTATCAACTGGTCCAGTTTGTTTTAAATGATACCCAATTTAATGCAGTTACATTTATTTAAATATGTTTGTCGTGATAATTTTGTGTTGCAAAGAAATCAGTATCAGTTCTACTTTCCGTTTTTTCGATACATGTTGCATCTTCCAAATATTACGTCGGGTTGTAAAATTCATGGTCAGCCTTTCAATATAGAAGCGCAAATCTTCAGTGTAATATAAGCCTCCGTGGCACAATCGGTTAGCGCGTTCGGCTGTTAACCGAAAGGTTGGTGGTTCGAGCCCACCCGGGGGCGTTACCTTTAAGTAAATAATTACACGCCTACTAAATTCTGTACCTCATAAAGTGCATCTTAGAATTAGAATGCCCGTCGAATATATAACAGCACGCGAAGATCAAATGGGATGACTACTTGGATAAACATACATTTCAGTATTTGTGAATTATAACGGGAACATTAAGTGAGACAAAGTTATTTATCTTGTTTGCACTTGACCATCAGCATAGAGACGATTTTAATAATGCTTCTCCATAGGGTAAACTTTCAATCTGGGAAAAATCTACCCCTCGGAATACAAGTTTATATGATGGAACTGGCGGGAGTTATTTAACATGTGCTTTTCTGCTTTAGTTTTAATTTATAGATAAAGAGATATAGATATAAGTATTTAGTGCACCAGTTTCCACGTTTTCTAATGCCTTTGGAATTTATTTCATTTATAAATAAGTGGATTATTGCATCCATAGATATTCTTTTCACGAGAGGCAAAAGTAAATCAGTCCCATGAAGGGTTGAGATATTAAGGTGTTCATGACGTCTGACACAAATACTTAGGGACATATCTGGCAAATGTTCAATCAACGAATAATTGTTGGATCTTCTTAATATACCACACGGTTTAATTCTGACATTAACGATGTGTTCTGGATTCGTTGCAATGGAGTTGGGATTAATGGCATTAGTAATTATATCAATAATGTTGATTTATATTATCATTTACAAGTATTATTACAAGCAATGAAATGAAATGCTAATAACAATGCAAAAAAAAACATAAAGAAGTCAAATCAGAATAGTAAGAACATTATTCTGTTATTACTACGCACGATACTCATAACAGTAAAAGAATGTAAAACTGCAATACTTATAATAGTAGTATCTGCAATCAAAATCACACCTCGAAGTTTTTAAATTCACACGGGAAACAATTTATCTAAAAATAAGTAGTAATCAAGGTCATTCGTTGATGACAATATCATTTAAAAATCTTATTCACTGTAAGTACCATTATCAAAAGTTATATTTCAGTAATCTCCGAAGACATTATCTATAACAGTTAAGCATCCCCTTTATAGAAATTACGTCATAAATCTGCCTACTAAGGTCAGAGTCGGCGTTTGTTTATGAGATTTGCAGATTAATCCCCTTCGGCACATTTCAATTTAGGATTGAAAATAAAGGAATTGAGCGATAACAAATGTTCATGATTCTTCAGTTCCAGTTTTACTAACCTTGAATATGAGCATACCGGATTTAGCGTGAAAGGTCAATATTCAGATTTAGCCTAATGATTGTTATTCACTGTTTTTGTTGCCATTGGGGCAATTCAATAATCATTTTTAAAGAAGTAATTGGAATTCAGAGTTGATGATATTTATCTATAGATCAGAAACGTACAGTACCCTAGCTTCCCCTTCCCAAGAAGACCAAGCTTAACCTCGATTGCAGAGTCATGATTTTAAAATACCCACTTCACTGACTTCTCGGGGAAAGAGGCTGCTTCTCTTCACCTTGAGCGTCGGTTCAGGATTCAGTGCATGTCAAGTATAACAAGACGCGTTATCAATGACTCGACTGTAGGTAATTTACGTATCCGCTCCAGATATCCTTAAACTCAAGTTTGCCATCGACAACTTTCATTCGTCATTTTTTTCTATCTAAATGCAAAACAAATAATTAATTAAGAGAAACGATAATTTCAAGATTCTTCTACAGAGTTGCAATCTGTCATTTCAAATGCATCCTGTAACAAAATTATTGATTAGCTATTCCTTTTATACTAAAAAGCTTTCTATACATGGCAGGCCTCCGTGGCACAATCGGTTAGCGCGTTCGGCTGTTAACCGAAAGGTTGGTGGTTCGAGCCCACCCGGGGGCGAATACTTTAGTTAGTAACGCGAAACACTGGATTCTAGTAACCGCAGGTTATACACTACTTAGTTCTAAGTTGTATGAAAGACAGTGGCATAAGTATATAAATATCAGTATTCAGTCAGTGTGGGGAACACTTAGTAACAAAAACATTTATTTTCTTTAAAAAATAACGAAGACGATTGTGATACATATGAAAAATATTAATGGAAGTTGATATTTATTGTTATTAAGCAAATGTTTTGTTAACAAACAGTTTATGGATCTATTCTTATATATGATTTTCTTATGGTACTGGCCGTACCTGAAATATTTTCAGCAATCATTTCAAATTACTTAAATCATGTTGATGCTATTTCCGGTACAGACAGTAGGACACATGACAAGGTGGTAGTATAAATGGTAATACGATTGATTTACGGCTGAGACTGTAATACTGGCAATAATGTTCTCAGGATTAAAGGCATCAAGATAAATTTTTAACAAAATATGAACAGTAATATTAACAATGGCAATATTAGTAATAACATTACTTCCTCAATTTCGTATTAATAAAAATTAAAATGCCAGTAATAACGGTAATTTTACAGAACAGCTGTCGTAACGGATCGCAGCCATTTTGGTATCGATGGATTCCTCTCGCACTCTAGAATCCAAAATATATTGATATTATTGCACTGAACACCCCCTTCCCCGAGCCCCTCATTCTTGGCCAAGATAGCAGGGTAGTCATGAAAGGCACCTGGGAAATTGCGGGGTAAACCCAAAATAATATAATGGAACTAATAACATTGTGATGGTAATACATCACTGTACTGTTCATTGCAAATAATCCTTCACGTACTCACGGCAGGATAAAGTGTATGACCTACATGCGGGGCGAACACGGAAATATATAACCTAGGAATAATAGGCTAATGGAGAGTGAAACTGAAGCGCTGTGCGGCAGGCAGGAGGTCCTAGGCCGGAGGGTATGTGTTACTGCAGCGCACAGGAAGTAGTGCATCCTCACGTTCAGGTGCTGGTAGTGTATGAGAAACATGCACCAGGCCAGATATCCGACAAAGCGCTTCTTCCTGCGGTCATAGTGTGGAACCTTCCTCTTTGTATCCCGCCACTGCTGCTCGATCGTGTTCGCGTATTCAGCGTGTCCCGATCTACAAAGTGGTACAAATGATTGACGGTCAGGTACTTGTACCACTCCTTAGAGAGGTAGCTGTGGGCCTTCTAGCAATCGGAGATGACGATCGACCCTGGGTTGAGCCGTTACTTAATAAGTTGTATCGCTGGTCAGAGACTCCACCAGGACGAGTGACCCTGCAGATACCGCCGAAGATCCACTGCCCGTCAATCGCTCTGCCACGTTGTACTTGCGGCGGCCAAACTTACTCTTGTCTATCTCAACGATCCTTCCTTGGCCCCCGATCAAACCCTGCTAATCTAGAACGAGGCGAACCAGCCAGAATCTCTTCTCTTCTGTTTGCCTTTGATCTAGGCATCCCGCTTGCCCGCACCCAGTACGGATTAAAAGATCGTCGCTAATGAGGGGAGGAAGTTCGAGCGCAATAATTTCTATATATTTGGAAACTATAGTGAGAGAAATCCATCGATACCGAGAGTCGCGAGCCGTTACAAGCCACTATTCTGTAAAATTACCATAACTATAATAATGATAATAAAAAAATATTAATAGAAATAATAACAAAATATTAATAGAAATAAAATAATTTCCATTATAAAAATAATACTAATTACAATGATAATAGTGATGGTGGTGATGATGATGACAATAGCAATAACAATAAGAATGTATTACCTCTAATAATTTTCATGCCTGCAAATGTTCACCCTTCATTAAAGAAGAATTTCTACTGCGTTAATGAGTAGATGAATACGAATTCCATTAAAATCAAACATAAGTGTAATAAATAACGTTATATTTCCACAATCTGCAATTTCAATTATTGGCCAACCAATAATGGAAATATTCAGCATTTAGGCCGTGGCGAAAACAGACCGAGCATGGCGTCACGGATCACAGCGATCTCGCGCACGGTCATTTACAGTGTGAGCAGCCTCCAAACTCGGCCATCGCGGCGGCGCCTGCAGGACCGTTTCATTGCAACACTATTGCTCAATATATGACGGCAGGGACAGGAATTTATTCGTGTATTAACACTATAATTTCGTATTTACTGTATTCCATTCATATATTCCCCCACAATTCCCTTGGTACCGTTCAATGCCTTCTGCTCTCGGGGAAAAAGATCGTCGCTAATGGAGGGAGGAGGTTTAGCGCAATAATTTCTAAATATTTGGAAACTGGAGTGAGAGGAATCCATCGATACCAAAATAGTCGTGAGCCGTTACGAGCCACTATTCTGTAAAATTACCATAACTATAATAAGGATAATTTTTAAAAATCATTATAAGAGTAATACTAATGACAATGATAATAATAACGGTGGTGATGACAATAAGACTACTACAACCTCTACTAATACTTTTCATGTCTGAATTACGTTAGATTGACTTCGATTTCGTTCAAAATCATGACTGATAGGTATGCAAAACGAAATTCTAACGGCTTCTAGACAGAAGACTCAACTCCTAACGGCCTCTAGATACAATTCCTGACTTCAAACAGCTTCTAGACTGTGGACTCAACTCCAAACAACTTGAATTCGGACTCTAGTGTCCGCGGTCGCGAGTTGTATCGGCCTACAGTCGCCTTGAGAGAATTTCGATGCCCGTGCCTCTCTTTTAATAGTACTGAAGTAGGAAACGATACATAAGATTACTGTAAAGATTATTTCGGTACCAAAGTGATAAACACAAATACAATGTGTCCTATCACACTAATATATATTACGTTGTGATATATTTTATATATCATATATCACATTCTGCTACATGATATAAGATTAGGAAACAAACTAAAAGACCTGTAGAGTGTAAATATACTTATACTTCTAAACCATTATGTCAATGGCCAATATTCTGTCTATGGCGTCCAATAAATGAATTCCAACAATGACACTCGTCCACTTTTCAGATTCTGATCATCTGATATTTCTCCCTATATTTTCTTTCCTCCCTGTTGACGGATAATTTATGCTGCTCCTTTTGCAATTCTACAAGTATCAAAGGTGAGCAGCAAGATTTTAGTCAAGTTGCAGCGCCATCCTTCAAGACAGGTGTTAGTCCGAGATAGGTCTTGCTTTACTCTCTCGTACATGTTCCACTGGATGTACGGGAAATGTTCTGGGATGTATACTTTGTTTATTCGCTGCCCTACGTATGTGCCTTGGAAAGATCGAATGACCTCCAAGATACCATCGCGCCTTGGAGTCTCCTCTGCAATCATGGTCATGGTATGATTTGGCAGTCCTCATACAGGGCTGCGGGCGACACGGAAGGGGAAAAATCATAAGGCAATTCCTCATGTGATGGAACATCAAGTACAGGATATGAAGGCAGTGGAAGCTCTAGTGTGTATTGCTTCATTGCACTGAATGACAAACCAATAAACGTCTATATTCAGAAAGCATGAAGAAGGCACACAAGCACTTCGTCGGTTAAAAGGAACGAAGTAACAATATCAATCTTATAAATAATAATGATAATAATTATTAGAAACGATAATAGTAATGCCAATAACAATGATAATAATGATTATTTTTATTATTGACACTAATATAATTTATAATAATGACATCATTATTATAATTGTTGTTATTATTGTAGTGACAATAATAAAATCAATGATAATGATAGTAAGAATGACAATGGTGATAATACAACAATAATGATTGTAATCATAATAAAGATGACAATTGCAACGGAGAAGCTGATAGCAACAAAAGCAACAGAAACATAAATGCACTAAGATTTCTACTAATAAGACTTAAATAACTGATATTGTTAAAATTAAACCGAGTAAGGTCATTCATAGTTCATAATAAATTATAGCCCATTGTTCTATATATGTCAACAACAAAATATACATATTTAAGCTCGATTTTACTAATTCGCCATTTAGCCTAAACGATCAAGAATCAGAATTTTTCTATTTTATGATGTATTTAGTCAAGCTCAAATTCTTAGCCATACATGGAGCTCGACCACAAAATTTATCGTATTGGTCTTGTAATAAGCTGCAAGAAAAAAAAATATGATAACTATTGTCGGGTATCAACATAATTATTTCCAAACTAAAATATATCTGGCATAGATAGTCATCATAAATAGATAATCTTGTTCAATATACGCCATGGGATTGTTAATATCTTCGGTCCCTTTTTTCTTATATATTTTTAAATTTCCTATGTGATATGCCTCCGTGGCACAATCGGTTAGCGCGTTCGGCTGTTAACCGAAAGGTTGGTGGTTCGAGCCCACCCGGGGGCGTTGTCTTTAATTATTACTTAGTGTAGGCAGGTTCACACCGTGAAGACGTTTCTGGTGACAACTTGACATTCGAGTTATTACTCATGATATTCGGTGTGTGTGTGTGTGTGTGTGTGTGTGTGTGTGTGTGTGTGTGTGTGTGTGTGTGTGTGTGTGTGTGTGTGTGTGTGTGTGTGTGATGGAAAAACCATAGTTGTATAAATTAAATTATGTTGTAGTAGAATCGTTTACAAACATCAGCAAGCCAAAACATTTTACAAGAAAATAACAGACTAGCAAAAATATTAAGATAACCTATATAGGACCAAGGCATGAAAGTGGCAGGACGAAAGAAGTAGGTTTACCGTGTAAAAAAATGTCGACAGCGGAACATCAAGAATAAAATCAGCAAGGTAATCGGTTTCAGTTATTATCATCGCTACTTTACTGTGTTCTTAACCGATAAAAATGTATAACAGACTTCCGCGACACCAACTCTTTATTCTATTAAGATACTAATACGAATTTATTATATATTTAGGCTATACAGTTTATTATATTCCATGGGATATGTACAAAATATTGTGCATTACTAGATATGTAAACTCAATACGCTCTAATCAATGGGAAATTACATAGTTATATATATAACTTTCTACAATTCCCCAGTATTTCAGATTAAAAAGGCAGTAATCTAAAAGGTAGAATAACATATCTGTAAAATATTATGTAACACTTATAGGATAATCGTGTCACACAGGTTGAGAACCACTTATGTGTATGTGTGTAATACACAGAGTGTATTCAACATAAACATATGGTTTATTTATTCATTCAGTGATATATACAGATAAAGATACAGAAATGCAGATACATATAACTATTTTTGTACATTAATCTGTCTATCCTGTCACATAAATAGGATAGTTGGTCTCTATCACCTTTATTTTGCTTATTCGTATCTTTATATTACAAGTATAAACTAAGAATTTTCCACGGGTAAACTTCAGCAAATATGGATAAAGTATAGTATTAGGTTATAAATCAACATTTAACTACGGCTATATTTTATGAAAATTAAATATGCTAAATTTTCGTGAACATAAAGCTTGTGTCATTACATTCAATTTATATAAGAAGTAAAGCCAGATATCATTTAAAACTATGTTTCCACATGCCTCCGTGGCACAATCGGTTAGCGCGTTCGGCTGTTAACCGAAAGGTTGGTGGTTCGAGCCCACCCGGGGGCGCTACTTTTCTAGGGAACAATAACCCCAGTAATCCTCTAAATTAGAAAGATTGTCAAAACAAAGCTAATGTACCCATTTTCATAACTGTAGCTGTAGACTAAATACCACTGGTGCAACGGAAGTGAAAACTGTTGAATTTGGAAATGCTAGGTCATTATCTTAACTATAGGTGCTAATTCATTACAAAACATTACAGTTATTCACGTTCTATTAGGATATATTTTAAGAGAACATAGTATAAAAGCTCAGTCACACCATATCTGTCATTAAACGGTGAAGCCTCTACATTTCTGAAGGGCTAAATTCTGACATTCTGTTGATACCATATCAGTATTTCTTAATATTTCTGGATATGGATATCCCATACAATAACAGATGGATCATGGTTATAATTTATTTTCATGGCTATCATTGTGATATGCAATATGCATAATGACAAATTAAAATACACAGCACTGACGTGGTGATTAAAGAAAAAGTATGCAGAATTCATCTTCCGGTTCTCAGCCTCCTTCACACTGATCAGCTGTAGCTTCATTAAAGGAAGTAATTTGTACTGCGTTAATAAATAGATGGATACGAGTTCCATTAAAGTCAAACACGTGTAATAAATGACATATATCAACAATTTGCAATTTCAAGGAAAGTGATCTCTTCATATTTATTTCTCTCACTAATTACAAAAACCCAAATAACAGGAAACGTGGATTCCTAAAATATTTCGGCCGACCGCTTATCGAAATATTCAACATTATTTAAATTTTTACGACCAACAATTCCTACTGATTTGAAGCGAACGATTTATATTTCGGAAACTATTACAATTACTAATAATTAGCGTTGGAGAATAGAAGCACAAAAATATTTTGAGACTCAAACCTTTCAATTTTAAATTTCCACGTTGCTCATTTACTGTAAAGAAATACACCATGACAATAGTTAAACATTTAGCTCCATTAATATTCGGTAGCTCTGCACTGGTTTGCTTCATGATTAAATGTATAACGATGGCGAATCCTAGTTTCATCACCATCATTACTACTGGTTTCCCATCTGTGAGGCACAGGTAAAGGCCTAATTTACCCGAGGGTCATAGACAAGCAGGTAGTACTGTAAAATACAAAACAATCCAAGAATGCTGCAACATAATCAGATACGGAGTGATATATATATATATATATATATATATATATATATATATATATATATATATATATATATATATATATATATATATATATATATATATATATATGAGTAAAGGGAAATTTTTTTTCGCATGTATCGATTTCATTAATAAAAAAACCTAGGGTTACAACTCCGTATCTGATTATATATATATATATATATATATATATATATATATATATATTTATATATATATATATATATATATATATGAACCCTTCTTCCAAACGGCCTAAAATGCACTTATTTAATCAGATGCCTTAGCCTTGACAATAATCAAATAGGCTTGATGGGTAATCCATTTCACATAGCATATTTGTGCAAATATTCTTGCATTTATTTACACACAATATCCTAACTTCCATGTGTTAGGATGTAAAACCTTTCTAATCCTTCATTCTGTTGTGAAGATAGTGGCAAGACTCCGGGATATGAAGAGAAAACATCATCCCATTAAGCAAGCCTCCGTGGCACAATCGGTTAGCGCGTTCGGCTGTTAACCGAAAGGTTGGTGGTTCGAGCCCACCCGGGGGCGCTACTTTTATCTCAAAATCCCTTACAAGTGAATATGCTGTTCCCAAATAATTAAACCTGACACTGTAGCTGCGTAGTAGCAAATGTCATGACACATTTCTTGCCGTCATTCCGGGTAGTGCTTTCTCCACACATGTTTTTTAATACACAAGACGAAACTAAGGCATAAAAATAACATTTCGAATTTATGGGAATACATGAAATAAAAAAAATAAAAAAAATAGTGACGGTAGCGGTATTTCGTATATAACAACAAAATAATGTCGAGTTGATAAATGCTGTATAAACGGGAGCGAGGATTCATCTATCTGAGCCGGGACAGTCGAAGTACAATGAATACACAATAACGATGCTATATATTCATCATTACTGAAATTTCAGGAAAGGCTAAATGAAAATACTATATTATTTCATCCACATTTGCAATTCATAAATTCAGATTTCAAAATAGTGCAAAAATCCATGAGATGGATGCCACTGCTTATGCTGTAAATGGATATTCTCCCTGAAAGCCTCTAAAGTAAGAAGTGAAGTACATGAAGATGCTGATCAAGAGGACCAAATAATATTTCCATGACTGTAGAGTTAGCATTAATAATATCCACGTAAAACGAACTGTTAAAATGGTAGTAGTGCAACATATCAATCAAAATACTAAACTCGTTTTCTATTGCTTAAACTTAATTGTTAAGTACATAAATTTCATACGCCATCTTCCGCATCGCATAACATGAGCAAAGTGATTAAAACCCCCAAGGATCTCGAAGCTGGTGTTCCTACGATAACGGAGATCATTGATACCGTTAATACTAATACTGGACAAGCTTCCGAAAGAATCTATGCCTGAAATTGTGTTATGCGTTGGACTCACTCACACACTCTCTCTCTCTCTCTCTCTCTCTCTCTCTCTCTCTCTCTCTCTCTCTCTCTCTCTCTCTCTTTGTATTCTACAAAAAACACATTTATATAAATGAATTCTCTCTCTCTCTCTCTCTCTCTCTCTCTCTCTCTCTCTCTCTCTCTCTCTCTCTCTCTCTCTCTCTCTCTTGTATTCTACAAGAGAGGGATATCTAAAATGAAAGTTATTAGTATCGTATTGCTAATGGTTCATTTACAAATCATTTAACAATTTTTGTCTTAAAGTTTAAGCGAGAGGGAAAATAAAGAGTGAAAAGGAATCGTGATAATCTTACTTTGTAGTCAATATCATTCTCTACTTGTGCTGCACGTTGCCTATTCCGTGTTATATAGATCAGTTGGCTATCTCATCATGTCTCATTATTTCCCACAAATAACCATGGGGTCCAAGGCCGTTCACCACGCATATATTCATTACATATTGGCAAACTATACCACTATAGCACCAGGTCACCTTTCTCGATAATTTGACTTACTTACCATGCGTAATTGTAACAGCTATTTTCTAGGGACGTCGATTACAT
>NC_091566.1:22328845-22336345 GCF_042767895.1 Penaeus vannamei | reverse complement strand
CATACACACATATACACGTCCATTCAGACATCGGTTTGTATGTGTGCCTATATGGACACAGACACACATATACATACATATATATGTATATATATACATATATATATATATATATATATATACATTATATATAAAATCATATATTTATATACATGCCTATATATATGTGTGTGCGTGTATGTGTGTATATATACACACACACACACAAACACACACACACACACACACACACACACACACACACACACACACACATATATATATATATATATATATATATACATATATTATACATACATATACATATATTATACATACATGTATATAAATATATATATATATATCATATATACATACATATATATGTATATATCATATATACAAACATATATGTATGTGTATATTTATATTTATTCATATATATATATATACATATATATATATATATATATATATATATATATATATATATACATTCCTATACAGGCACATACACGTACGTCATTCACATTTTCTCACTTTAATGTATACCAAAAGTAAATATAGGCTATACATACACATTTGCGTTTATATATACTCGTCTATGTGAGATGAGGATATAGAGGAAGAGAGTCAGTCAGTCATTAAAATGACAGGTGATTTAGTCAGGATGCAATAGTGTAACAAATCCATTCAACTCTTCCGTAAATTCATTAATCATATGATCATATATGTATCTGTGTGTGTATGTGTGTGTGTGTGTGTGTGTGTGTGTGTGTGTGTGTGTGTGTGTGTGTGTGTGTGTGTGTGTGTGTGTGTGTGTGTGTGTGTGCATCACACACAGTATACATCAAAATGAAAATTAAGAAAATATGAATGGCTCAATGTTATGAACTGGTCATGCTAGGGAATCCAGACTGGGGGAATATTTGTTAATATGTAGACTGGTATATTCACATATCTATCCCATCACCATTAGTAAACGCCTCCTTTGAGGAATACGTGGTGATAAATTTATCAACACAGTAATATCCCTATCACAGAAATTACATACGCATACACATACACAAGTTGATTATAAACCAGCCAAAAAGATCCCATTTCAAACTGAAGCCGCCATTAGAAATAGAGACGTCGTTATAATCTCTACTAGTTCTTAATATTTCATGCCCAAACGTATAACCTTTCGGGTGAACTTGGTTAAACTGAAGCGACCTGACTTAGTCGTAAATAAGAGCGACAGTGAAAGCACGGAGGTACCGCAAGACCTTCAGGCGATAAAACTACTACAGGTGGGCTTGGCACACAGACTCCCATGTATTTGATTTTTTTTTACAACCGAAAGCAAATACGTGTTTGTGTGCGTGTGTGTATGTGTCTTCGTGTGCGCACGCACGCGCACACGCACGCACGCACACACACACACACACACACACACACACATATATAATTTATATATGTGCCTATGTGTGTATTTACATAATGCACAAAATAGATTTATTGAAATAAATGAGGCAGAGCTGAAGCTGGAATCCAGGGTGATTTCGAAGCTGTTGTCTCCTTTTTTTAATTAATGTAGTTTGTACATTGTGGATTTTTCTATTTTAATCAACACGTTAGTGTTAGTCCTCTCATTATAATAGAGATGGACACGTATAATACAGTCCGTGCTATGAATAAACAAAAAGATATTTAGTTATATTTATGGAGACCTCAAACTAAAGAAACTTACTGACCTTCATCTCTTACCGCCACAAGCACACAAACATTTTATCAAAAACATGATTGCGACTTCATGATATTTAACTTTGCTTAAGGCTTCCTCTTCCCTACTCTCTCCGCAATTCCTCCACAAAAGTAAATAACTGTCACATAGTCTCGCTACACCTTTGTCTAATGTACTGAGATCGTGAAGGCTTTTATCAAATCTCATTATATTGATGCGACTACAAAAATACAAAATAAAAAAGTAATATAAGCCCAAATTCGTCATCAACTCTCACCTTATATTTTTCTAATTGATCATTTTTTAAAAAGGTCTGAGAGATAAAACATGAATGAGTGTGAATGAGTGACCTGTGCAAGGAATCCCATCGCCAACCACGTGGCCCAGACTTTCAGGAACCCGCTGGAATAACATGACTTGAATTCCTGGAGCACCCGTCAAGTGATCACAGTCAGTACTGTTATTTCATATCCCGATATAATCCGAAATCGTGGTAACTGTCTATTCAGTCGAAGAAAATCATATAATCAACAGTACTGGAAGCCAAAGAAAGCTATTAAACCACCGCGTAATATGCATAAATGATCCACGACTTAAACAATGTATGTACAGGGGAAAGGTCGGCCGGGAGAGACAAGAATCCTACCTTGAGAAACCATGAGTATATGCTTACCTTGACCTGAGACGCGGAGACACGAGACATGCTGTGGGGGATCCGCAATTTAAGCAAGAGTAAGAGAGTGTAAAGGATAAGAATTCTCTTTTATTGAATTTTGTCTTCTCATGTTATTCATATGCATCGTATAAAAAAATGGTAAAATCAATATGTGACCTTGTTTCAGTATTAAAAATGTATAAAACTGACATCCTCACGGGTATCTGAAGGTTAGTTAAAATACAAGGAATGCAGAGAATCGAGTGACATATTGGCGTTAAAAATGCAAGCGACCTTTCTAACATGGACCAATAGAACAAAATAGCCTGAAACTTTTCTGCGAACTTCAGCGTGTATGGCTATGTCACCTGGGCCAATTGCATCCTAGTTCAAGTGCTGCTATGCCTTTAATTCTCTCTCTCTCTCTCTCTCTCTCTCTCTCTCTCTCTCTCTCTCTCTGTCTCTCTCTGTCTCTCTCTCTCTCTCTCCAGTTCACTTCACCCCTGCCCTTCTCAACCGTGACCTGTTGGACATCTTGCCCTCGAGCTAACCCCGCAACCCCTCCCCCTCCCCTTTGGGCGCGATCAGCTGATGTTCAATATTCTGAATGACATTATGGAATTTGCATACATGTATAGGTGAGTTTATCACCTATATACACAGCATTACTATATTTCATGACAAACGTTTGCTTTTCACCATTTCGCTTTACCATTCTTGTGAATTACCAAAATATTTCAACACACATCTATACCTTGTACATTAGTTACACCATAAAATTGTGGGGCAGTCACTTTTATTGTAGCCATTGTAGGGTATAGCGACGGTTATTTCATTGCCCCTTAAAGTTAGCGATAAGACCTTGACTTTCAAGTGTGTTACAACGACCTAACCTTCCAATCTGTATTCACTTCCGTAGCCATGCCTGAGTTGGTATTTGTTTTCCCCTTTATCGTCGGTGTTAAATCATAAAAAATGCCACACTAGTTCCACAGAGGGTTACCATGCCTATGGAGTGGCTGCATTCACAATGCACTATTAAAGGGTATACACAATAACATAAAATACTACTGATTAATCTAAAAAACAAACCTGTTAATATGAAGGAAAAATCAAGTGTTGGCAAGAAATAGCGTGATTATGGCGATTTAATTTGCATGTTCCCTCAAAGAAATGGTTATCAAATGTACATACCCTTGGAGTTATCAAAAAGCCACCTTGTTATCTTACTGGTAAGGGTCGTGTGACATTAATGGCTATCGCCTTCCGTCTCCTTGCCTAATCTCGAAAGTTTGTGAAAAGGACTATCAGTTACTGCCTATTTTTTTCCCCTTGAAAAGCTGTAAATTCGAACATCACTCTGTATTCCAGGGAAGAAATACTTGGATCGAGTGCTTTAAATCTAGCAGTATTTAGTTATTTTTCGTTCACCTAATATTATCATTCCATTTCCTACTTATCGTGTTATTGTATAAGAAAGCTAAAAACTTGTTAATTAGCAAACCGCTATCGATTAACACCATGGTACGTTTTAAAGGGTTTATACGATATATACATTTTCATACACAAGCAGAAACAAGCATCCCCGTTAGGCAATAGGAACACCACTTCCTTACTCTCTCTGAACATGAAAATGCAAGATGGTGAAACTAATGATTCCTCTAAAGCACTTTGGCGAGACGAGCGAAGAAAATTTGCGTTTCATTTCACTGATATGTTTAATCGCAACAGAGAAAACAAAAAAGTATAATGTATCGGCAATGGAAAAAAATCTGAGGAAACACTAGTACTGATTCCAGAAAACGAGGCTGTTGCGCCAAGTCACGGAACAAGGAAAAAATATTTTCCAGGTCACGAGAACGGCCGGAGCACACGCACTATAACCTTGTTGTTGAAGAAGATAAGCAAGCGTATACGCGCGCGCACACACACACACAAACACACACATTCGGAAACATGCACACTTACACATATACACTTATATTCGGACACATATACAAGTACATGCGCGTTCGCATACGCTAACACAAACACACACACACACGTGTGTGTGTGTGTGTATGCGAATACACACATCGGAAAATGTATACGGTAACTCGGCAACTATCCGTAAAAGTTCGCTTACCTTGGGGTTATATCCGTACCGACAGGTCACGCGTGGGCGATGCAACGTTTCTGCTGGTGAAAGTCTGATCCCCACAGGGTGTGCAGTGCACCTATTGTTGTGCTCCTAGATAACACTTTCTTCAAACGCTTCATCTAAATTAGTGATGTTATATTAATGCATTTTGTACAGTATATTCATAGAACCTGCCTGTGTTAGTACATCAGATTAACATAAATTCCTGTACGCTTCCCTACTGTATCTCGGAAGAATCTATGTGATAATAAACTATTTATGTCACCGACTTTTAATACGTTTCTTGCATATTTTGCCGAA
The DNA here is from genome assembly GCF_042767895.1 of Penaeus vannamei. Taxonomy (NCBI): domain Eukaryota; kingdom Metazoa; phylum Arthropoda; class Malacostraca; order Decapoda; family Penaeidae; genus Penaeus; species Penaeus vannamei. The sequence goes on along the minus strand of NC_091566.1, from coordinate 22,331,545 downwards.
TTAGGCAAATGTGCTTATCATAAAGTCTTTAAAAATAGCGCCCCCGGGTGGGCTCGAACCACCAACCTTTCGGTTAACAGCCGAACGCGCTAACCGATTGTGCCACGGAGGCTTCATATTCTGTTGGTTGCATTACGCATAACAAATTTGGTATGTCCATAGTCTCTTATGATTATGTGCGCTCGCATTTACACTGTTTTCCATACTTTGAATTCCAATATTCATATCTAAGAACATGTGTACGTTTGAATTAATACGTTCTGCATACTTAGCAGTATCTTAACTATATGACCTTGTAGATAAACAATCTCGAAAGCCCATACCGATGTTATTGGTTTTCAGGATAAATATGTTTATTTACGTATGTGCTTCTGCATAATTGTGTATTTTTTTACACACACACACACACACACATATATATATGTATATATACATACAAATATGTGTGTACGCACACACATACTGTACATATATGCATTGGTGTGCTTATGTACACGTGCAGGCATACACATACAGATACATATGCACATGTGTAGCCTACATGCAAATGTGTGTGTGTGTGTGTGTGTGTGTGTGTGTGTGTGTGTGTGTGTGTGTGTGTATTTAAACACACTTTTACCGTATATTTTTATTGATTTAAATATTTTTTGTTGTTCAAATTATTGGGGATAACGACAGTTGTGTTCTACTCGATTCTAAAGATTTTCAAATCTATACACACCCAGAAACCTAAACCAACATTGTCTATAACTAATTTTCATTAAAACCAGTAAAAAAAATCTAGCAATGTGGATGCAAAAAAAAAAAATCTATATCAATATCTATACCTGTATATATCTACCTATCGATATCACGCATGACGCGCGTGCGTGCGTAAGAGAGACAGACAGATACCGAGAGGGAAAAGGTTACATCGTAACATGGACCAAGGCTATCAGGAAACAAAACGGAAAACAAAACTCGCTAATATTTTAAGATACCTGTCTTTTGTCTTTGCTACGTCTGAGTACGAACTGAAAATTTGCATCATTAATGTCTTTGTGTATATCCACTTCCCTATTATACTCAAATTTCAAGTTAAGCATTAAATTTCAATGTTCTAACGTCTGCATATAAAACTTGACTCGCCTGATAAGCCATTACTTAATATTTTATTTCTCTTAGTTAACCCAAAATAGCAAATTCTCATGTCAGGTAACAAATAATCATATTGTTTTTACTTAAACTTTTAATGTAAATAATAGGATTTATATAATATAACAATCATGCTTTGCAAAATAGTCTTTCACTAAAGTGAAAAATAATTTTGACAATCGTAAGTTTAAAGTTTCAGAGTAATAAATGAGTTTTCTGTTTATGTGGAGTATTGACTAAAATGTCAATACAAATGACGGAGACAATTATAAAACTATTCTAAGAAATATCCAAAACCATCACAAGTGGTTATATGATCGACCTGCTGTATAGGCCTATGTAACATGGGAAACCGTGTCTTTATCCTGAGATGTTCCGTTCCTGACACGAGATATTGTACAATCAGATGAATATATTCGTTGTATAAAGAAATGAGTGACCCTTGCTAAACTCTAATTATAGAATAACGGCATGATGTGGTGAGTGCAGAAGAGTTCAGATTTATGTCAAGGGCATGCTTGGTAGTCAGCGGTGGTGTCGGGGTGGGGGTTGCAACCAGTCTGCATATTCTCCCAGTGGTAATCCAACATTTGTAGGGGACTGGCGATTCGAAATACTTTATGCATCCAAGACGAAATAAATGCAATTCCACAGGATTTTGCCAATTAGCTTTAGTAGGACTCTTCAGAAATTCCTATTACTTCCTCCTGAGTCCTGCACACTAATCAGTTTTGGATACCATTCTCTTTATTGATATAACTGTTGTTTCTGATACCTGTTCTGCAGTTAAAATCCCACACATTTTCTAACATAGCCTTCAACATTTAATTTCTAAGTTCCGTGATCCTAACGATCACTTACAAAAGAAACTGTGGTTGTCTTGATTTTACTGTATCATTAGAACGGTCGTATGGATGACTATAACGATAAACATTGCCTGGGAGTATAGAAGATATTGCATTCCAAGTTCTATGTCAGCCCCACCGCCGTGTGACATACCATGTTGTCAGATATTAGTGCCTTTCTTGACTAAAAGATACGCCCCCGGGTGGGCTCGAACCACCAACCTTTCGGTTAACAGCCGAACGCGCTAACCGATTGTGCCACGGAGGCATACTTCCCGTGGAACGTTTTCAGATTTTTGTATGAATTATCGTCTTCAGATTCTTTAGCTAATATATCTTTTCTATCAGATAGACCTACACGGTGCATGGAACATAATTTGCAATTATATTTTCCAAACATGTATAATGGCTATATTTGCACACAAAAATCTAAGGGTCATCTTCGATGTGTTTTACTTACCATGACTTAATTGTTCAAGGTTTATTCATTATCATTTTTATCTTATCACGCTGAGCTTGAGATGTTAAGTGCACCAAAGTTAGTTATTGGCGTAAAACGTCTAATTATTATATTTTTTAAATATATAAAATAACCAAAATGCAATGCAAATAAATTCTGAACATATCAATGTTATTGACATAGACACATATCCTATGCAAGTGTTATCTTTAACCTCATCAAATACAAAAATCAACTGCATTCCTGAATCATCCCGAATTC
>NC_091566.1:22318845-22323845 GCF_042767895.1 Penaeus vannamei | reverse complement strand
GACTACATGCTACAGTTGTGTTTCATTTAAACAAGGGCATTCTTTTCAGCAACGCAAACTGATTGTAATCGAATCAACAATATATTTGAATGGTATGTTTAGCTCGGTGCGATTATCACGATTACCGCTTTATGATAATTCTTCAACGTTTATCGCTGCACGATAATAGAGGGTATACTATTTTGTTCCGATCGTCTGTCTTTTTCAAAACATTTTTTACGAGTCACGTGACAGAAGCGACCCATGAAGGTAGTTTCGCAAAGATATGGCTTTGGGCAAATTGAGTAGAAGGTTGGTAATGAACTCCAACCACCACCCCATTCCACTCCCCTTCTCCCCTACACATTTTCCAAATATATGGGAGAAAAGGGGTTAAATCAATTGGTGTCTGAATTATTTTAGAAAATTGATTGCATAAATTGATATTTCACAAAAATCTCATACTGTTCATCGATAAACTTGGGAGCCATGATGGCACACACCACTCCTTCCAAATTTAAACGATCGTTTGCGATTGTGATTGTATTCATCCTCCAGCCGTGCGACAATTCGAAGCCAACGATGATCGTTACCGAATAACGGCAGTCGCTCGAAGCAAAACAAGCCCATTCAAAAACAACCGTACCTAAACGAAAAAGATTTCACAAAAATCCTAATTGAAACATTGTACATGGATCTCGGAATATATCCAAAATGTGAAGAAGATAAGACTAGCGGTGCAAAACCAATTGACAGGCAAAGGTTCAGCGAGGACAGCAGGCGAATCGTGTTTTTTTTTTTCCCTCTCTCTCCCTCTCCCTCTCCCTCTCCCTCTCTCCCTCCCTCTCTCCCTCCCTCTCTCCCTCTCTCCCTCTTTCCCTCTCTCCCTCTCTCCCTCTCTCCCTCTCTCCCTCTCTCTCTCTCTCTCGTACTCGCCTCACTATAAATATATAGTACATAATGTACCTCTTGCCAAAGAAGGAAACTTAGGCCTACATCGTTGTAATTAGTGCTATTACGCACTTAAAAGTTGATTTTTTTTCCTTGGAAAGTTTTCAAACAAAATATTCTGTTGTCATACAGTATAAATTGAACTAAAACTAAAGTTAAGATATCGTAATCATAACGTCAACACTGTACTAGCACCTGTTCTCTATAACCTAACCTAACCATCAGTGGTAGACTATATGACAGACACGTCCTTTTTGTATAAATGTTTCCTTTGGTGGGAAAACGATGCGCGTGAATGTCTATACACAATGGGAAAAAAGGAAAGAAAATGAGTAATGAATTCTATTACAGTGACAAAAAAAGTATATTTTTCAGTTTTTTGTTAATATTTTATGCTTTTGGTATGGACGTTTTCTAGCTTAATAGCAACCTAATATCATCAGTGTGATTGCTAATCTTGAACATAGCGGCCAAGCAAAAGGCTACTAAATGTGGCGCAAACTGGTTCACTATCTCCTTATACAGTAAAATAGCATGGAATAACTTGCACCTATATGAGAATCATCATCCCGCGATTTGTGTTCCTAGTCATGAGAACCAGATGTAACAATCCCATTCTGGTACCGAGATACTAATGAATAAAGTTGGAATGATTAACAACCCACCTTATATCTAAAACATCATTTGTATTTTTGTATTCCAGAACCGATGTGATTACGGACTTGATGTTTATTTATTTTCTCCTCTTTATTTATTCATTGATAGATGATTAAACATTTTGAGTATTCTAACATTATAATCACACAAGGTATTCACCGCGAATGACCTTGGCTGTTGACGCAGCAGACAACTTTGAATAATTTCTCAATCCTTCTTCTTACTCTTCTTTTTCTATCTTATCTCCGTTGTTCGTAAAGTTTCTAACTGATCATAATTTTGTGGTTGTAGGACCCTCAGTATCAATACAATAACTCAAATATGTAATTTAGTTATTCACAAAATAACTCTATTGTTTCCCTTGGATTACACCATTCGTGCAAACGTATTAAGCCCAACATAAAATATCTCTTGAAGGTAAAACAGAAAAAAACTGTTCTGTCCACGGCCTCACCATATTTTCCGCAATCTCAAATTATCTAAATCATAATTCTGAACAAATCTTTCCCCCTATTCCGATGATGATGATGATGGTGGTGATGGTGATGGTGATGATGGTGGTGGTGGTGATGATGGTGGTGGTGGTGGTGATGGTGGTGGTGGTGGTGATGATGATGATGGTGGTGGTGGTGGTGGTGGTGGTGGTGGTGGTGGTGGTGGTGGTGGTGGTGGTGGTGGTGGTGGTGGTGGTGGTGGTGGTGGTGGTGATGATGATGATGATGATGATGATGATGATGATGATGATGATGATGATGATGGTGGTGGTGGTGGTGATGGTGGTAGTGGTGGTGGTGGTGGTGGTGGTGGTGGTGGTGGTGGTGGTGATGGTGGTGGTGGTGGTGGTGGTGGTGATGATGATGATGATGATGATGATGATGATGATGATGATGATGGTGGTGATCGTGATGGTGATGGTGTTGGTGATCGTGATGGTGTTGGTGGTGATGATGATGGTGGTGGTGATGGTGATGATGGTAATAATAAGGAATGTTATACTGTTATACATCAACATATTAATAACGGCACGTTACCTGCATCTGCTTCACTTACAGCCCTCTGCGAAGATTTCTTGTTGGTGTTACGTATTGGAATTATAACATATAATTGTTACACAAATTTTCATCACTTTCACTTTTCATATTTTCACTGAATACTGACAAAAATCGCATTGGCCCTGAAAAAGAATCGAGAAAACTGAATCAACAATACCCAAACCTTTCACATATTTTAATCGCTTTCTTCATAATTTCACTAACAAAACTTTCTATATTCTCTAGACACTAACACAACTTCACACTATCACTTAAGAATAGCAAGATTCCACATTTTCACAGAGAAATAACAAATATATGAACGGAACTGAAACACATCCGGTCACTGTTACGACAAAGCGCTAACTGACTTTTCTTGATGACAATATTTGAAATTGAATGAGCATACATTTTTGCACATTAAGTATCTGTGTCGAAAAGCGATCAATAATATTGTATTTGTATCATGTCATATTCTTTTAAACATACAAATATAAAATTCTGACTAAAATGATGATTTACTGTTCTTAAAGATGTATATATAATAGTGGCCTTGCAGTATGATCAGCTGATTTATCATAATGCAAAAAACATAAAAAGGTAAATTTGAAATAAACACGGATGGTAGCGAGTTCATATATGGTCTCTAAGGTATTTGTCTACTTATCAGTTAATGAACAACGTCATTAAAAAAAAAAATCTGCAAAATGATATTAATATTTGTTTATTTGATATTTGATATTTGTTTACATGTGTCGGGAAGTCTGATCGCAGCCGCGGAATTTAAACACAGATGAAACGTGCAGTCGTTGTAATTGAGAATACATCGGATATTCATATTATGTACAGTATATGACCATGTATACACATACACACACACACACTTATGTGTGTGAGTGTGTGTGTGTGTGTGTGTGTGTGTGTGTGTGTGTGTGTGTGTGTGTGTGTGTGTGTGTGTGTGTGTGTGTGTGTGTGTGTGTGTGTGTGTGTGTATATATATATATATATAATATATAGGGACGGTCATCGTGACGTCACCAGAGCTGACACGTGATCAATCGGAGGCAGTGGTGGGCAAAAACAACAACAAAATCCCGCGAACTTCGTTATTAAGTATTAGTCTGTCGCGAACATCATCCTTTTTTTCTCGATTTATATAAGATGCGCATCCTTTTTCACCCTTTTGTAAGAAACTTCGACATAGTGAACAGTTGCATCATTATTGGATATGCAAATGGACAGCAAAAAGGTTCAACTTTGAGTTTTAATTGTTTTCCGAAAGACAAGGACTTTGATCCTGTACCTGGGAGTGATGTAAGAGTTTGTGCTTTGTACGAGAGCCTTTCTGTAAAGATATTCTAAAATTTAAACTGGTAAGTTATATCGTCATAACTCTTTCTAGGGAATGTATATCCCCGTGGTTAGGCATAGGCCTAGGCGGTGGCAGATGTGGGTGACTGGTTACTATTGAGTATCTTCTTTCACTTTGTTTCAGTTAATTTCATTTTAAAACTTCCCCTGAACAAAGATCGTAAGACATTAAATGGGAACAAAATGAAGATAGTAAATCTAATGACTGCTACACTGCCCTCTCAACAACTTCAGGAAATTTGCTTAAATCTTTTCAAGGGTATCATGATGAGTATTGCGTGGGAATGTAAATTTAACCTTTTAGAAAAGTCTGGCTATAACGTCCGAAAATTATTGATAAAAGTCCTGTTTTGAGCAACTTTTCGAAAAACCAGGCCTAAAAGGCAAAGAGCGAGCAAGAAAATTACGCAATTTCAGGAGTATTGAGTACTTACTTGTACCCTTCCATAGATTTGTTGGCCTTTAATTCTTTTTATGTGTAAACACCAGGTGTTTGTATAAGGTCGGGCAACCAAACAATTAGTATCGCCCAGCAAATACAGATACTGTATTCTGATTTTTTCTTGTGATGAATACCAAATTCCATTATTCTGTTTTCTTTTAAAAGTTAAGAAAAATACTTGAAAGCTTCGAGTGATTTGTGGGCTTTCAACTACTCTTCTGTGTAACTACCTGACGAGTGTATTAGGTAGGGATAGATATCACCAAAACTAACATCGGGCCAACCATTAAGGCTCTCAGACTAGCCATCAGAGATAGAGAAAGGATCTGGTAAGCTTTCTGTACTTTTAGAATACTTAATTTTTTCATTATAACGTTTTTTAGCAACTAAATCAAGAGTTTTGCAGTAGGTTGACATCGTTCTCACAGTTGATTCAGCGGCCGTTGTTGATTTTTGCCCACCAGTGTTGGGCACGTACGCAAAAAAACGTTTTTGTTTTGTTGACCGTCCCTATATATATGTATATATATAAACGTACATATATACATATAAATACATATACAATATAA
>NC_091566.1:22231345-22263845 GCF_042767895.1 Penaeus vannamei | reverse complement strand
TTCTTCTCCTTTTGTTTCCATTATAAGTTTTCTACATATGCTCAGTCCTTTATTTTTTATTATGATTATTCTACCACCATATTCGTTTGCCAGTTTCTGTGCCCCCGCCCCCTCTTTCTCTTTCTCCTGAAGTGTGATGCTGGGAGCTGCAGCTGTGTATTGATCCAGGAGATAAAGCAGGTGTAATACAATTTGCGATATTAATTTTAAAGTTACATTATTCTAGAATGCTATATTGACATTTCTCTCTCTCTCTCTCTCTCTCTCTCTCTCTCTCTCTCTCTCTCTCTCTCTCTCTCTCTCTCTCTCTCTTTCTCTCTCTCTCTCTCTCTCTCTCTCTCTCTCTGTCTTTGTATTTTGTTTTTATCTTTGTAATTCTGTAATTCCACAAAATACCTACAGACATATTTTTCTTCCACTCATTTCTTCCTATCTTCATTTGGTTATATTCATAAGCAAATCCATAATATTCTATAGTTATATAATATAACTTGAATAGAACAGTCAAGTATGTCAGTTCCGATATAGGGTGATTCCCCATTTTTTTTTTTTTTCCTTTGCTAAAATCGGGAGATGGTCATGATGAATGAATGTGTTTGTACTAAATTCATACTTTTTCTAGATTTACCTGCATTTTTAGCACTTACGGAGGAATGAGCGATGATTCCTTCTTTCCCTCTTAGTCTTGCTTATTTTACCTTTTTCTGTAATACGAGGGTTCGTTCATACCTTCCCATCCGGAAGACGCGCAGCTCATGGAACTCTAACAGGGCGTGTAACCTGCTTGTACGACCTGTAATTGCTCGCTCGATTACCGTGTGTTAAGCATCCGGGAAGTTGGGACATAACGAGGTTATCATCCCACTGAATAGACCGGTGCTATTCATCATTTCATGTTTTTTTGTTTATAGTTCTGGATTGAGAATTCCAGAGAGCCATATGTTGCAATGGGCGTATAGCTTGTGTGAGGGAGAAATACATATAAAGTTGTTCCTGGCGTTAGGCAACACAGGAAAGTGATATGTCATGTCATGAGCTTGTTTTTGTAGAAAAACCGGACATGGATATAGACTCTTCGTAGAGAGAAAGAAGGGGGAGGGTGCTGGGAAGGGCGATTGAGAGGTTATTCTTGGCGAAATCTAAATATTTATGCATTTTATTTCATTTTGCAGACTTTTTCGGTATCTGCCAGTATAGCCTCACTCTCTCTCCTCTTTCCTCTCTCTCTCTCCCTCCCCCCCCCTATCCCACATCCTCACATTCGTTCTCCGTGACTAGCATTGCATTTAGTCAGCTATAGCTGTAGAGTTTCCCTTGATTTGTAGTTTATTATAGGGTGTTATTCTCGCTTGTTTACCGTGGGCTCATTATAGGCCTGTGTAAACTTACTACTCGACAGGCGAGGTTTTCTGTATGCAACCTTACTATTTTTTCGAGACGATGATGCTTTTGACCGTTTGGTAATGGTGATTGACATGTTAACAAGTTGGTGATAGTTTTCTTGATCACAAAGTTGATGGCAATCACTTGAAATACCGTTATTAAGCCAGTCCGGAAAAAGAATGACTTAGTCTTAAACAACATACCACTTTTGGGTTCAGATGTGTATCCCGTTCCTTGCCCCCTCGGTTGTTCTTTAGTGTTATACTCCCCCTGTTATTTTGATTTCTCTTTTTCACATGGTTGCTATGCCTGTTCATAATGTGCTATTCTAGAAGGGCTCTGGTTGCTTACTGGATATTAATACCACGTTCTTTTCAACATTGTGGAAGTCCTATCATTGGCGGATGTAGGAAAGATTGCATTATATTTTGATAGCACTTATTCTTTGCTGGTTCGAATTGTGCGGTGATAAGATAGTGGCATAGTGTTGGGAATTTGATAACATGCATCAGTAGGTAGGATAAGAGGTGCCGTATTTTTGTGGGATTATGTTGTCACTGCTTATCGACAATAAGTTCCTGTTGTTATAAGTGTTAAATTACATCAAGAATTTTTGCAAACACATTTGTTAATAAACTCCAAAAATTGATTTTTATCCTCGAGTTACTTTTTCTTATCAGCGTGTTCTACATTCTTGAACTAAATTGACTGATTCAGATAAAAATCTTTTTGTGTATCAAAGGAGTTCTCAAGTATCCAGAGAAGCGAAAAAAACAAGATAGGTTCTATCACACGGATGACGTAAGCATCTTGACCCGTCCTGAGTCATGTTATTCGCTTTAATATTCGCCTCCAAAGAAGGTTATATCAATTGCGCAAAGAAACTACGTCGCCCTTCAAGATGCCGCTCCCTCCCACCGCCATTGTCTTGCAAGGATTTCTGGGCTGTCCTTCGCTCCTTTCCTCTTGGGGTTTCAACACGCCCCTCTTCACTCTCGGGCGTATCCTTTATCCTCCTCCGCCCGGCGTCCTTTGGCTCGGCCTTTGGGAGGAAAGAATCTCGGACGTGATCTGTCGCCTCACCTGGAGACGGCTGGCTTGTGGCAAGACGAGGGGCTTCGTGGCGAATAGGATGCACATGCGGGGACGCACAAGGGTACACGCACATCACGTATACGTATACACATGCATGCACATCCACAACCGCACATGCATACATGTACATACACATACACAACCACTTACACATGAAATACATACATATACATACACATACACAACCACTTACTCATACATATACATATACATATACATACACAACCACTTACTCATACATATACATATACATATACATACACAACCACTTACTCATACATATACATACACATACACAACCACTTACTCATACATATACATACACATACACAACCACTTACTCATACATATACATACACATACACAACCACTTACTCATACATATACATACACATACACAACCACTTACTCATACATATACATACACATACACAACCACTTACTCATACATATACATACACATACACAACCACTTACTCATACATATACATACACATACACAACCACTTACTCATACATATACATACACATACACAACCACTTACTCATACATATACATACACATACACAACCACTTACTCATACATATACATATACATACACAACCACTTACTCATACATATACATACACATACACAACCACTTACTCATACATATACATACACATACGCAACCACTTACTCATACACATACACAACCACTTGTACCTACACACATGCATATACATACATATGCATACACATACATACGCATACACAACCACTTGCACATACATATATATACATGCACTACCACTTACACATCCACTTATATATATATTTTATATATATGTATATATATTTATACACATACATATACACATACACATACACACCCTTGTTTCCCCCAATCCCCTTCCGCCCCTCGCCCTCGAGCACGCGCCTTCACCTCCTCTTGCTGCAGTGCGTAGCAGTACGCCCGCCCGAGATGCGTCTACTGCCGTGAGCCTCAAGGAAAAACGCCATAAAAAGAACCCAAGAAAGAAACGGACAAGATCGTCGCACCGAAGGGTTCTCTCGGGCGTACTCTTTCCTTCGGCAGTTTCAGCAGTCGGGTCACGGCTGAAGCGAGGCGGCCGCTGCGAGTAGAATTTTTTTTAGTTGTATTTTTTTTTTTTGTGTGTGTGTGTGTGTGTGCGCGCTCAAGATGGCGGTAGAGCCTTCGTCAGGTGATAGACGTATATTGCTTTTATTTTAGATTTGTTTCGAAGTTCTTTATTCTTATTATTATATTCTTATTTTGATTTGATTTGGAAGTTCATCATTTTTTTTATACCAAACACGCACTTCTTTTTTCCGCACACTTATTTCACTTTGTACTCTTTGTAGACTTTATTTTCTCTTCCCCAAAAAATGTTCTTTTTCCCCTTACCCCCCTTTCTTTATCTTTTTTTTTTTTCTTTCCTCTTACCCCCCCCTTCTGTATCTTTTTTCTCTTCGCCCCATTGTCGCAGGTAACTAGCAATTGATCAGAATTCTTGGGAGAGTGTCAGTACGTCCTTTCCGTGACAAACATCCAAACAGGAGGATTGAATGAAGGGGATGTCATGCATACCAAAATTCTTCGACATGTGTACACGAGTGCCATGATAAGATGAATTTTATTTTATTTCAATTTTCGTTTCTTTTGGAGAAATTAAATAGAAACTGACAGTCGTGTATGTGGTATGATATAGAATTTGTTTCTCGTCGGAATGCCTTGTCAAATTTTTCTGGTGTCTTTTAAGATAAGCTTGTTTTTCGCATGTATTACAACGATGTTGGATTATATATCGTTTAATAATAACGAAGTTGGGATATATAACGCTTTTCATTTTCCGATACGGTTAAATAGGTGTGAAGAAAATCGAAAATGTTCTTAGGCGTAAGCGGCGGGCCGGAAAGACGCGTTGCTATGACAACGCAGTAGCCATTCAGCTTTAGCCAGTGTGCCAATAGGTGCGTGGAGGAAAATCACTAACAAGATGAATGAGACAATCAGACATGCACGAATAAATGAAAAATAAAAGACAAAGAATAAGGATTCGGAAAAAAAACACGAAACCAGGGGAAAGATACACAATTCGCAAAGAATAAAGATTTCAATGTTAAATCGGGAAGAAACCGAAAAGGAAAAAAATAAAAAAAATTGGAAAGGAAATAAAATAAAGTAAAAGGTACACACCAACCATACAGGAAGTCCATACAATGCCAACATGAAATATACGCACAGCCCTCCTGGGAATAGTAATGAGCCATTGGTAACTCATGGTCAAGGTAGTCGACGCCGAGACCAAGTTCAAGGCGAAGGATAAACACACCAAGCTATTTATATATCTTCAGAGGGGAAAGCGTTATTCAACTGTTTTATCTCCGTTTTTCTTAATGCCACGATTTTGTAACGTCTTTTGTTTATACGGGTTTATAGGTTTATAGAATTAGGAGTGGCTTCAGTTCTGTAAATATGGGTGTATATATGCAGGCATACACACACGCTCACAAACCTGCATATATTACGCACAAGATACACTTCCCTGACAATAATGAACCTAATACCTTGTAATCAGCTGTTGCTGTATGGAATTACATTACGCAAGTTCTTCACTTCACTCTCCAATTACATACTTGAACTGGAAAAGATCAACACACGTCAAACAGGTTTTAAGATCTGGTGTTTCTCTGAACTGATCCGGTGACACATCGCGTATGTTCAGTTATACTTAGGAATGCATAGTTCTTTGCGTTGATTGTGTCTTTCGTTCATAAGTGGCGAAGTTCAAAGGGCGTTATAAATCTAAAATATCTTCATGCTTGTTAGGTTATGCTTCCTCCCACAATAAAGATTAAGATGCACGTGGCTCTTCACTTTTAGATAAGGATACACTCTTTACTACAGATTTCTTAAAATGATTCGTGCATTGCGTGATGCCAGGATCCACGGCCGTGTGTCATGAGAGCGGCTACCTGCTGTCACCGCCCTCGCACCTGCACGCGTTCCAATGGTTACCCCTCCTTATTGATTCCTTGTTACCTCTTGCCCACCAGCCAGCCTCTTTCTTATTTATATTTTCTTCAACAGTTCTGCACTTCATTGTATTTTTTAGGGGGGATATCACATCAGTGGTTATTATTATTAGTTTATTTTTCTCTTTTCCTTTAAACAAAACTTTTTACTTATTCTTTAGGGCTTGTTTTTTATTTGCGTCTTTCATCAACGTTGCATCGGTTGTGCAGTCATCCTCAAGGCCCTGCCAAAGTATTTATAAATTCTTTAATTCATACCTTCTTTCTTGCTTTGTCATTCTGTGTACACTCTTGTCTCTAATTCTTGTTCCAGTTTCCTCTCTTCTTCCCCTCTTACACCGCTCGCTTCTCCCCTCTTCCCTGTTTTTCTTCCCTCTCGCAGTGGAAATTTCCAGTCCACATCTTTTTCCCATTTTTTCTTCCTAAATCAGTAGTCAGTTCAGATATCGGTATAATTTTCTTGGACCTCCGCGGTCTCTTCTGCCTCCTGAGACTCCATAATTGGGCACATTAGGCGTCTGGGGGCATTTTTTATTTTTTATTTTCATTTAAATGCTCCTGGAATTCCCTCTGACGTTTATACCTGCATGCTGCTTGCGTAGATGAGATTTCAGGTAGAATCCGGAATCGTATAGAACAGGTTTTTTGAGTGACTGTAAGTGCGGACGGGATTAGGCAGTCCAAGAACTCTCCGGGAACCACGTCATTAACCACGCCAAGGTGAGATGAAAGCTCTCGGCCAACCTGCTTTGGACTCCCTCACGGCCAAGGGAGTCTTCTCGCGGCAGCACACTGAGATCCCAATCCAAACACGTACATGGGACGATTTCTAATTTCTTTCTTTTGTGAGAAGTCTGTCGACAATCGATTTCGTCCACTTGCCTCTGTCACTGGCTCAGTCGTGTCGTGCTTGATTCAGTGGTTGTGGATTGCATAGGCCTATCTTGTAACAACTTTTCTCCCTAGTAAAATCTCAAATAGACCACGGTAAGGAAGGACGTACAATGGTGGCATTGATCATCCAGAACGTTCTACGCTTCGTTTTTCTACATCACATCTGCAGCATCAGCTTAAAAAGCCACGTGGCGAACCTGGGGCCACCGCTCTACCTCGCACAGTCAAAGCGTGTGCAAGTGTAGCGCCACTTTAAACTTCACACGTCACAGGACCAAATATTCACACGAATGCCATGGTACACTCTCACCCCCTTTTGAGACCTATATTTAGATCTCCGTTTATACAGTCTATCAAGTCTATCGGTACTATTTTAGTGCGGTACATGAACGAGACTTCGTTCCGTGTAGGCCGTTGCTTGCGTGCTGGTACAGTCGGCGCCGGACAAGGCGAAGCGTACATGCACCGTCTTTGAACGCCATGGAGTCGCATTTTGTGATGTTTTGTGTTTGTGATAGCTAGTCTCGGTATCCTCTGTTCCTTCTACTTGTGTCGATTTCTAAGAGGTCGCTTGCTCAAGTTTTCGAAGAGCCGGGAACGCCAATCGATAAAACCTCATGACATTTCGAAGCGAGGCGAGCGGAGAGGGTGTTAGGTATGACTCGCGCTGCACATCTAACGTAATGGACTGTGTATCATAAGAAATAAAAACTTTGCACTAGCGGTTGGGTTTCTCGGATGATGCTTTGGGGTTTAGAGGGCGATTCCAGGAGAGGTGAATCTCGGGCGTTCTTGGGTATATCTCGGATAGGTTTTATTCTTGGCTCGTCTCCACCGCCAGCTATCGATTTCTTCCGGCCGAGGTACTGGTGGTGACGTCACTGCGTTTGTTCGTGTGTGTGTCTGGGTGTATGTGTGCGTGTGTTTGGTCGTTTGTGCGTATGCATGCGTGTGTTAATGTACCTGTTTGCTTGTTTGATGTTTGTACGTGTTTGCTCGCATTATTTGATCGCTTGTGTGGGCGTGCAAGTTTTGATTTACATGTTGCATATTTAATTTGTGGGAGGATTTAAGCCTTTGCTTGTTTCTTTTTTCATCTTTGAATATTTATGAATGTGCAAGACCTCAAATTAGCTTTCCTTTGCTACTAATTATCCCACATACTAATGGAATCTTTCCTCGCTCTTGGATGCCTCTTACATTTATGATTACATTGTATATTTTATACACATTTTACGAGTGACGAATTGTTTATTTCTCGTTAATCCGAGTCGATTTGATCGAGTGATGCGTATTGTCCGGACGGTTTGATTTGTTTGTTTGCGATTTATATATAGCTGGTGGTTGGGGGTTGGGGGGAGGCCGTATTTGCCTGACTGGGGAAACCTCTCAAAGGCTTTAGTGACATTTGTCAGCAGTTTCGTAATGTTTCGTTCAAATGGGATTTTTAAAGTTATTTTTTCAGTGATCGTTCATGCAAAGCAATGGTTTTATATTTTTATTCATTGCTATCCGTAATTGATGTCTTTTTGCCTCTTTGAGATGGAAAGTCCAATAATTTCACTTTTATATTTCTTTACATCATCACTATCTCCTTTACATAACCCGTGACGCTTAACCTAGTGCACCGACCCGCTCGCTCCCTCAGACAACATCTTCCCCTCATTCTCTCTTGTCCTCATTCAACCTCATCCACGGCGCGCTCCCTCAGCCTTGCCCTCGCTTCGAAAATCTCTTGGTAATGATCTCCATCACGAAAGGCGGTTTTGTGAGCGATGGGCGAGCTGACGAGTGCCCCGGGAAGGAAGTTGTGGATTTTGGTATTGCGAGGTTGCGGCGCGGGCAGTGTTGTGTGGAGTGGCATGTGTGTCATGTCTGTTTCTTTTTCTTTCTGTGGCGGCGTCATGTCTGTTTCTTTTTCTTTCTGTGGCGGCGTCATGTCTGTTTCTTTTTCTTTCTGTGGCGGCGTCATATCTTTTGTAGTGTCACGTTATGCCTCTTGTGTATGACAATGCCAACTGTCAGCTGAATGCGCCGCGTCATATTCAGTTGCATTCAGCGTCGCGGCGTCACGAGTCTAGTACCCCTCTGAAGTGCGCGTCATCTCCCTTTCTTGCTATCCTGAGCATTTCTTGAAAACAGTGACTAGGGAAAATAAACAATTCATGTAATGTACTTAATCTCATTGTCAGAAAGGGTACTTGGTCTAATTAGCACAGTCAGATAATAAGTAACAAACAGTGACTGTTTTGGATGTCATTGCACAATTGCATTTCAGTGCAGGCAAGTGCGTGATCATGCGTCTAACAAAGCATAGTTAAATCTGCCCTCAACGCCCTGTACAAGCAACAGCTGTTTTATTAAGACTCCTGCTTTAGTGCTTTCTTTCATTCTGTTCTCCGTGATCAAATATTGATTTTAAATGGATCTCGTGCTCTTCAGATATCACTTTGATGTTGATTCATCATCTGAATGAGGAGATTTATGACCCCCACCCCCTTCTCTCTCTCTCTCTCTCTCTCTCTCTCTCTCTCTCTCTCTCTCTCTCTCTCCCCTTCATTCTTTCCATTTTCTTTCCCTCGTCCCTCTTTCACTCGCACCATTTATCTAATTCCCTCACTCTCTCATTGCACCTATCTCTGGCAATAGAATGAGTGCATTAGCTTAAGTGTGACGAGAAGGGTATCAGTGTGCTTGGTAAGGACGACTGTCAGGAGGGAAGACTAGTTTTGTAACAGAAGATTCTCCGACTGTGGTACATCGGCTCAATGACAACAGCAAGGCATAAAAACCGCGATAGGAACAGTGCCAATGGGAACAACGCTAACAGCATCTGTGTTTTTATACCATTCATTTCCTTTTAGCCCTACTACGGTTTATTTTTTGTATACAGGTTAGGCCGCTATATTCATGGCTCCTGAATCATCTGGCGGGCAACTTGGCTATCGCACTTTTGCGGCTGGTAGCCAAGCCCTCGTGCCAAGGATAGGTAACAAGTGTTCCCAAGTGAGAACGCGCATTGTTTGCATATGTGAGCCAACGGAGTCGCCCTGCCTGCTTTACGTGGGCGTGTAGTTAAGGGGGAAATAAGCCATCATTTTAATGTTAACCCATGGTCTTGTTACAAATGAGTCGTTACGGCGGTGCTGAATCATGACTTTCTCATGTAAATGGAAAAGTCCGGTCATGATGAGAATAGAACTTGCGTGCTTTACAAAGGGACGGACTGCTCCTTCGCCCTATCTTCTGAGCATCTGTTTTTCTGGTCAGCTTGACAACGCAAGGGCCATCGTGGTGTCCGTAAAGGCCTAATTACATTAAACGCGTTAGGCCTCACCGAGAAGCACACAATTATCGGATTTCTTATCTGATCACATGTGGAAGGACAGGTATAATCCGCGTTTTCTTTCTTTTTCGGGTCGAGTAAGTCTCCCTACATATTTTGAGGTTTGTAATGTTTAACTATGGGCGGTTTCGTTCAGAATCGTGCCGCATCAGCGATAGCGATAAATCACGTGATATAAAGGTTGCCTTATCGTCATGCCGCAACAATGACTACTGATAAGAGCACATGGTTTAGGGATGGCGCGAGGAATGGCGGGACGCAGTGATTCTACTTTTCCCCCAATTTGGCGTTCCATGACTTGTATTTTCTGGTATTTATTCAGCGGTCTTTCGAACTTGGGCGTATTGTAAGAGAGGCTACAATTGGATGTTTGATAAGGCTAGTGAGGCAGGGAAGCGGGAAAGAG
This sequence comes from Penaeus vannamei, assembly GCF_042767895.1. Classification (NCBI taxonomy): domain Eukaryota; kingdom Metazoa; phylum Arthropoda; class Malacostraca; order Decapoda; family Penaeidae; genus Penaeus; species Penaeus vannamei. The sequence goes on along the minus strand of NC_091566.1, from coordinate 22,253,680 downwards.
TGTGTATCTAGATTTTTTTTTACTCCTATTGGGCCATGATTGGCAAGATTTTGTCGATTGATATCGTGGAAGATGCAATTGTTGGCTTTTGATAACTGAAGGTCAAAAGGCTACAGTTTGTCGATTCGATTCAGGGGTTTCCTTCTAACCCCCCCCCCCCAAAAAAAAAAAAAAAAAAAGTGAAAGCACAGCGAGAAAGTCGTTTTGACAAAATTCCAACGATCACAAAAAACACAAAATCTAAACGTGAATGTATACCTTATGATTAATCGAAACCTTCCCTCCTTTCCAAAACACAAGAGGATGTTCCAACAGGGTGCGTTATGCCAATTATGCAAATTTTTGGTGAAAGAGAGAGAAAAATGGACTCAAGGTCTTCTATACCTACTTTCTCACTTTCGGATCAACAAAAAGAAGAGGGAGCCGCCACCTCGGTCGTTAAGGACACCAGGGAATCTGCCTAATAAAAAAGGCCTCAGCATCTTCGTGTCTTTTTGTTTTTTCTTTTATTTGTTTTCATTATCTGGGGGGGTGAATGGGTGTAGGTAACGTAAGTGATTGATGGAATATATTGCAAGATATACATGAAATTAGTGTGTTTTTAAGAACACAATAGACGGCCATGTAGATTTGTGTACGAGTTCATTATGCCCAACGGCCCCATGTTATTCCTACCCGAAATGAATAGGATTTTTTTTTAATATGCCTTTTTTCTTGTAAGGAAGGCCTAGGCTATTGTGAATGGTTGTTATTACTAGGCTCTTTCAGATAGCCCGCGCGCACAGTATCCGCCATTTATAGAAATCGTGGCTGTTACTAGATTAACAGGTGTCTGGGAGAAAGCAAGGTCAGGGAGGAGTGTTGGTGCGAGGATTCCTTATCTCCCATCTTCTCTGAAAGGAGGGTGTTTTTCCTTTTGGGTTTTCGTTTTCGAGATAAAGCTGGAGGATTAAGACAAAATCGGATGGGGTTTATGTTTGAGGAGGTCCTTTCAGAGAGTAAATATCGGTTGGAGAAATCCAGTGAAGGTTCAAAGAAAGTCTATATGTATAAACGTCAATGATAACGAAGTGTTGGAAGTGTTGGAGAGTGAAAGTAAAATAAGGATACGACTGACGGTGTGAATGATAAGAAGCATGGGGTGTCCAGCAGCTCCAACAATCTTCTCGCAATAGCAACCATTACACGAGTCCTATATTACCCAATATCTCGAAGGCTGTATTTCAGTGAAGGAATTTCGACGATGCGAGGGAATCCCCTTCTGGGCGGTCATGAGGAAAATCCCCCAAGACATGGCTTTTGAAAATCGAGTTTGATAGAAAGAGAAAAAAGTTAAATCCTTGCTTGCCCCACTAACCCCCCCCCCCTTTCCTTCCTCTCCCTGACATCCTCTTGGGCTGGATACAGCTGGGCTTCCGGTTAAGATGATGTAGGCGTTATTTTTGGAATTGGTGGATTACAGGTTGAAACTTTGCATAATTTCTCCCTCTCTCCCTCTCTCCCTCCCTCTAGGGAATTTAAGATTTATAATTCATTAGCAATTATTTAGCCGATAAAAGAAGGCTAGTCCTACCATCTATAATACTAAGCTTTTTAAATATTCATAAAATGTTAAAATCTTGCAAGATGTAGAAGTTATTCTAGTCTTTAAAAAATGCTGAACTGGTATAAAGAAAAAATGGCATAAGAAGAGGAATATAGAAAAAATGGCTTCAGTTCACCTTGCTTATCCTTGGACAACACGCTACGTCATCTAACCACGCCGAGAGAGTGAATCTGTGTACCTGTAGAAGCTGCAAAAGGTCAGTCGTGTCCGCACCTTATCTGGTCCATAGTGACCCGAGCCGCGTAGTACGGCTATTGCGTCATCATATCTTTAAGAATGCGACTTAATTACGAAGTATTTAGTAAAAATAAATAAATAAAAAATAAAGTCGTAACCCTTTTTTTAAATAACTGCATCTTCCATATAAGGTTTCACTTTTGTTTTAATCTGCAAGGATTATAATATTAACGCGCAAAAGGATCCAAAGAAAGATGGTGACCTCATAAGCCACTACGACCCCACAGTCACGTGGTCTTTCTAGAAAGTGACGAGAATAGGAGTGGTTAGGAGGCATTGGTAACGGAGCGACATCCTGTGGCATTTGACCGTGGGGAAGAGTGGAAGGAGGGTGAGAGGATGGGGGGGAGGTAGTGGGAGATGGTGGGGGAAGGGGGGGAAACTGGCGAAGTGAATGTATTAGTGTAGGTGAATGTACAGTCTCCATTTACTAAACCGTGTGGTCTGGGTGCGTAAGATATTTTCGTTTTATTCTCTTATTATTTTCATTATTTTAAGGGGGTAATTTGCATCTCTCGGGGTATTATTTTAATCATGTCTTATTTTCCTTGAAGGATCTCTAAAGGAAAGTATTGTCTTGAAGATCAAGGCTTTAACACTTCATTCAAGGCTCGATGACGGTTAGCACGTGGAGCCTCGACGAATTGTAAACAAACGCACGTGCTTCGCCGGAGAGATTCGCTTGAGGTCAACAAACGCCAAATCGCTTGAATCTAATTGGATAGAAGGAATAAGAATACACAAAAATAACAAACCTAAATGTCTGTTATTGCATATCCAAAGGGGAACCATAAAGTAGGTTAGGTAGTCGAGTTACAGATCCGAGGATTGAATTCAAAGCACAAATAGTAAACAGACGCACATGCTCACTATACCACTCGGCGCGGTCACCCAACAGCTGTTCTTGCACACGACACTAGTTCTACCGGTCGTTCTGTCTGGTCCAATGCAGGCCAGCTGGTCGTCTTTTCTGTATGCCGATTTATCAGTAAATTGTTTATTTACATTTCATAGATTAACTGGTTTTCGCAATAATTCGTGGAAGAACGGTTTTCTAACGTTGTGTCGAAACCCGTGGACCGGATAATTGGATGGGTGTTATAGATAAATGATTATCTGTGGTTAGTCTGGTCTGTCATTTTGTTATATGGATATTTGTTTTAAATGTTTTATTTCTCTCTCTCTCTCTCTCTCTCTCTCTCTCTCTCTCTCTCTCTCTCTCTCTCTCTCTCTCTCTCTCTCTCTCTATTTTTTTCTTATCCATCCATCTTTCCCTCCCTTCTTTTCACCTTCTTTCTCTCACCCTCCATCCATTCCTTCCTCCTTTTCACCTCTCTTCCACCCCCAACCCTCCATTCTCTCCCTACTTTCACCTACTCCCTATCTCTGTCCTTCTTTCCCTCCCTCTTTTCTGTAATGGGTCGCTACTCCTTTTCCCCTCTCTGTCCAATCCCTTCTCCTTCTCCACCCCTCCCCTATCCTTCTTGTCTCTCCCGCCTTTCTTTTACCTCTCTCTCTCTCTCTCTCTCTCTCTCTCTCTCTCTCTCTCTCTCTCTCTCTCTCTCTCTCTCTCTCTCTCTCTCTCTCTCTCTCTCTCTCTCTCTCTCTCTCTCTCTCTCTCTCTCTCTCTCTCCCCACGCGCCTTCTCTCTCTCGGCTTGCAGAACCAGTCGTCTCCCTCAACTTTCACCCAGAGTCCTTGGTTGTTTTTGTGTAAACTTGGGGTAACTAACCTACCTTTTCTTTAATACTCCACACTGTTTACAAGAACTCCGTATTTATGGAATTTAAGACGAAGAAGGTTCTTTTTGTATGAATATCAGTTTAATCATTTCTTTTTTTAGATTGGTTGCTGAAAAGGGGAATTCATGCATCAGTTTTGTCCTTCTTGCACCAGACTGGTAAAGAGGAAATTGCTAATGGTAATATATTCGGAAAGCAAATGCACGAGATGGCAACTCTCTTTGAGCTGTCTATACGTGCATACGATTTTTTTTATTTTTTTTTTTTTTTTGCGTTCATCACTGAACTTGTTTCTGAATATAACGGTGAGCGTACAGTTCATGAATGTGGTTCAGAATTTATTGATGAATTACGTTTTTGTCTCGGGTCAAAAGTATAACCTTTTTAGTATAACAAAAGGTGAATGAACACTAAATAAAACTTCCGCTAAGTTTTATCAATTTACATCAAAATTGCAGCTGCATACTGGGTTAATCTAGTTCCCCAGTCCATGCAAAACGAGCAGATCCTTGCGAGTCTTAAGTGACGAGGTCAATGGAACTGCATTGTAGAACCTGAAAGAAGAGCATGAGGAAAAAAAAGAATTTCCTTAAGAGCATTTTACAATACCCCAGTCTCACGGGGAATCCCCTGGAAGTCACGGTAACTGCGTGGGCTCCTGAACTCTGATGCAACTGGCCAGGTGGGGCTGATCCTGCGCTCTCGTCAGCTGATGTCTGCCCCGGCGACACGGAATATGGCGACCTGCTCAGCTGTTCTGTTATCTGCCAGGATTGTCGTTCTTACTCTTTCGGTGTCTATTATATATAGGCCATCTATCAGTCACACAAGCATTTTTTTCTTCGTGATTGCATACCGAATTAATTGCACTAAATTTTTTGGGTCGATTGATGACAGCGGCAATTTGCATTACTTAGTTATTCGACAATAGGGTAATTGTTCTAATCTACTTAATTGTATCATGTCAGCTTGATGTACCAGGCTGGGGAGGAAGGGAAAAGGACATGGTCGCCGTTTCTTAAGGAATTTACGTGTGTGTGTAGCCTGTCTAACCTCTAGGAAACCTACTACACGTCTTTGGTTCACCTTTCCCGAGAACCATTCATGTACTCAGCATCTCAAGAGACGTTAAAAAACAGTAGTAACCGTGTCCTTCGGAGCCTGAATTCCCAGGGACCGTCACGGCAGCATAGCGAAGCCTCTTCCAGCTGTTTCCATTTGCCGTATTGGTCAGCTTTAAAGATGATGACGCGGTACAGAGGTGCACGGGGCTAGAGGCGAACGGGGTCAGGCAGCATGACCTTGGCTCGTGGAGGGTTGGCTCTAGGGTGTTGTGTGACGGTGTATAATCTCCTTAGTCGTTGAATGCCATAAGAGATTGAGATAAAATAGCCAGAGAGGCTAGGCTTATTGTGCAGTCTTTTGTTAAGCACGCTCTTTTCCTTCTGGTTCTCTGTATGGCTGTCACTCAAATAGCGGGCACTTGCAATGAAAGTTAATAAGTTACGCAGTTTCTGTACTGTTAAATCAAGGAGGCCTTGAAACCATCATTTGAATTACATAATAATATCACGGTAAAATCAATATATACCAAATGCAGTGCAAATGCAAATTTGAATTTTGATTTTATAACTGTCTTTATGCTAAACTACGTGACATTTACTGAATAAATGTCACACCTCATTCTGTATCGACATTGGTCTCGCCCAAGTTGACCTCTTCGCCTGGCGTTTCTTACGACTATTGGTATAATTAGATGGGAGATGGTAGTGCACAGTGAAAGGGAAAGGGAAGGGCGCGTGTGGTGGGATAGGGGCGCCATAAACCTGCCGTTGAATGAGCGAGGAGACGATGGGAGTCAGGCGGGTTAATGGTCCGGAGCGCACTAAATGACGAGTGAACGGTGATTGGCCATGCGTGTGGATGATGACAGATGATAATCGGTTTGCGATGAGCTGTAACAGTTGACAAGGTGAGCGGCGAGAGGGACTGGCATGACGGCTAATGAGTGGGAAAGAAGGTTGTGAAACACGCGCCACAGCACGTGCGTACACACCACATAACACCAAACATACACTCACGCACAATAAAAAAACTGCAATGAGCAGAGGTGTAGCGGAGGCAAGCAGGAGTGAGGGAAGGAAGTGCAATGCTGTTGTTAATGCCTGGTCATGCAACCAGTCATACCAACAGACATCCCGGTGCCATGCAGCGCACTTGTATCAAAGATAGCATTCCTGACTGCTGTGGGTGCCAACAAAGCTCTCCTAAGAATATGAAGTAAAGATAGCATAAGTGGAAGCCGCAGCAGTTTATAATTATAAGTTGTGGCGAAATATAAGCCGTGGCACCTGCCGTCTCTTGTTTACTCTAGGGGCTTGACGGGTGCTGCAGTGTGGCGAATGCGCTGAATTATGGCTCTGCATGTTTTCGGGTTTGTTGCTTTTGTGCATGTAAAGTTAACAATGAAAATTTCGTTGATAAATGGTTATATTAGTCGAGCGAAATAAAATAAAGAATACGGATTTCTCCATGCTATGTAAATGCGTATTATAACTGAAAATACTGCTCATCCGTAGTACAAAAGAAAACCCCAAAGCAACCAAGATGAATCGCAACGGCAATTTATCTAAAAGGTAACCTAAACCAGCGTCGAGACCATTTTTCTATATCGCTTGGGAACCGGCCGCCACAAACACGCGAGAAGGTAGACCAGAATATGACGAAATGCGCAGGAAAGATCATGGACGGATTATGTGGTTGGTGCAGCCTCAATCCTCTCTGTGAAGGGTCTTGTTAGGTCTTCCTTTTATTTTGTTCCCCAGCCCCTCTCTCCTTTCTCCACTTTCGTGTATGTGTATAATATTCGTTTATTCGTTTAACCTTCCCACCTCCCCATCCCTTCCCCTTGTATAATCCCACGAATGGGATCCCCGACACACCCAAGGTTTTCCTCGCAACTGAAAGTACCCGAAGACTCCCCATAGCGTATAACCTTGACCTGCGTTCTCTCCACCTTGTTGCATGCCCTACTCCGTCTCAGTCTCCACCCGTAGGCAGTCTGGGATGAAAGTGTTTTTGTGCGTCTTTTTGTGTGACAAGTACAGATTGTAACAGAGGTCTAGAAAAGTTTATTTTTATTCTTTGTTATGTTTTATTTGTCTAGGTTGTGTAAGTTGACTAAGTTCAATGAGTTGTTCAGATTACCTTCGTGTTGTCATACCTTCCTGACTGACGTCAACATTGCGCACGCGCTTACTGGCTTAATATCGTTATTATGTGTAATAAACTCTAATGGCAGACCGTGTTGCGAAATGAGTACATCCGACATCAAAACTGTAATCTAACTTTCTTCAGTTCATATTACACATGTTGCGTTACATTGGAGTTGTGAATGTGACTAAAATAAACACATCTATGCTATTTTTGTCTGTTAGTTATGGTGTGTATAAGCCTACATTTCAACAAGGGTCGTTGTCTGGTCAATCTGGGTCATTCCTAACCTGTGTACTAGGTAACGTGACTACAAGATTTGTGATAAAAGAAAATTCTTTCCGATACCTCTTCATTCCTCTCCCTCCCTCCCTCCCTCCCTCCCCGAATAAGTGTTTAAAATCTGTTAATAGTAGTGTTTAGGAAAAAATTGGTAATTCTCTCTCTCTCTCTCTCTCTCTCTCTCTCTCTCTCTCTCTCTCTCTCTCTCTCTCTCTCTGTCTCTCTCTCTGTCTCTCTCTCTGTCTCTCTCTCTGTCTCTCTCTCTCTCTCTCTCTCTCCCCCCCCCCCATAAATGTTTAAAAGTTATTATCCCTGGTGTTTGGGAGAAATTTGGTAATGGCAAAACCACAGTACACCGCAACCCTCACCATCTCGTCATTCAAACCGCGGTCGATACAAGGTGAGAAACCAGACATCTCGGAGCCCAGTGCCTGATTTCGTGATTAGAAGATTGTGCTTTTTTTCTTTATCAGAAGTCAAATGCATAAATTGTTGCAGGGAAAAAAATGGTTAAGCACTTTGCTACAAATACATGTGCACTATTTTGCGAGGAGGGGATTTAAATTAGGTTTTCCCATGTATCTAAAGTGGATCCATTGTTTGTTTAGGATCGAATTGCACATTGCAGTGTAAACAAACCTCGCCTGGCGCTTTCGTCGTGAGACATATTGCAAGACTAGTGCCAGGGGATGGTGGGCAGGGACCATGGGGGGTATCGGCGTTGAGGTTGTTTTTTGGTTAAATTGTTGGCTGACGAGTTTTGGGTGGGTGTCAGGTTGATTCTGCATTATTTCCATATTAGGTTAAGTGGGAACTCTAGACAGTGGTTTGAATTGTTCTTGACAGTATTATAATGTAACCGCTTTGCATTTGATAGTTCTTTCTCTTCCTTATAAAGAATTACTGCTGATTGATTCTCGACAGACTAGCTGATTAATGGATAAAAAATTGTAGCCCCCTTTTTACGTAATATTGACCATAGGATTAAAAATGCATCGCCTAGGACTCAACCAGAACACGTGTTCTGGTCCGTGAAGGTCGGTTTAAATAACCGCAAGTAACATTGTCGGAAGGTTAGAGATGCATATATTTTGACTGATAATTTAGTGTTATTTTCCCCTTTTACTGCAAGCATTCTTTGCCTTGTTATAATTACCAACTAGATATTGTCAACTGTATAGAGTAAAACAATGGAATGAACTGGATTGACTGATTTTTGATAATAGGAAAGTTTCCCCGATATCAGGCGGAAGTAACCGCCCGAAGTCTCGTGACTCATGAGTGATGAGTAATCTATGACACCAATTCACCTCCAAATTGAGGTGTAGTTTTGTTTTCCTTGTAATTATCATAGTTTTACATTTGGTTGAAACATGTGCTTTGATTTTATTTGGATGAATATGGAGGCCTGCGAGTATATTTGGGATATCGGTCAAGCACCCTGGAAAAAGTGTAAATACCATTTCTTTACATATTTACGGATGTATTTATGAAAGTCTGCTTGTATGTCAATATAGGGAATAGTACGGGAACGCGGGAATGAAAAGGCCTTATACGACGAGAACACGGGGATGAAAAGACCTTTTATACGAAGAGGGGCAAGGTGAATTGAGGATAATTGAATTTTATTGACGCAGTAGCTCGCCGGTCTTGCACATTCAGGAGCGGCGGCGCCTATAGTACTCGGGAGTATACGGGCTTGCATCTCAAGTGTTTTTTCTTCGCTCTGGGTAATGCGTGTGTGCGTGGGGCAGTTGATTCACCGAGGTCTGGTCATGGTACACGTAGACTGATCTTCGACGAATCAATGAGAGATTTATCACAAGAATCTAAGGGCTAAAACATTCGAACAGTTTCCTGAGGTGGTGATATTAAAAGTTTTGGATTTTTTCATATTTAAGAGACTGAAGTTCCGCGTGGATTTTCCTGGAAACGTGACTCAATGGTTCGAATTTTTAAAAATATTTTTTACCTATTATGATTCGGCTCTTGTACTGGATTTTCCTGGAACATGACTCAAGGTAAGGGACAATACAATAATTTTTAAATTTCGAGCACAATTTCTTAATCGAGTCCTTGAAGGTAGCTTTATGTACATGGAATTAATGATGGCTGCTATATTCATTTTTTTTTGCAAGTATGAAGCTATTACTAACGGTGTTCCTTCGCTGTCCCCGTGCTGTTTTGTGTACCGCTTGACATGTCCTGATTAATGAACTTTGCCTAACAATGCAGTAGACATAACAATAGCTTTCAAAACATCAATTCCGTCCCGTCCACTGTCTCCCTCCGTCTTCCCTTCTAGGTATCTATTATTTCATCTACCTCTTTCATATTTAAAGCAATTCGATAAACTTTCTCGCCCTCCGAATAAGTATTTCAAAGACGGGTATGCTTGCGCGCTCTGACGCACAGTATCCAACATGTCAACGCGTCACAGAACCGCCAACGGTTATAACACTGGCGCGCCTTGACGTCAGAGCTTGTCACGTGGATACGAAACAGAGCTTGGTGGGGTGCCGGGAGCATTTGTGATATTTGTATTCGATTATAATAATTATTTTTCGAAGTAAAGATGTAATCATTAGTCACTAATGATGTATATATAATTATTCCTTAATTGTTGCGTCAAGGGTAGTTACGCCAGGTAGAGAGAGAGAGAGAAATTGGTCTCATTACTTATTTATAGTTTCATTACAGTGCCAGAGAGAGAGATTGAAGGGAGCAGAGGGGGAGGGGAGAGGCAAGAGGTAGGGAGCGAGGGCAACGGGGGCGGGGCTCAGGGAGAAACAGGTGCCACCCAGCGGACGCTAAAAAGAAGTGCCAACTTTTGTAGTCTTACAAAACATTTTATTAGCGCGAGGATATATTTTTCGGTATGAAGTCCTACCTAAATTATATATATATATATAATATATATATATATATATATATATATATATATATATATATATATATATATATATATATATATATATATATATATAGCGAGCAAAAAAACAAACAAATACCCTGTAACAGCCGATGTATTTGCTCCAAGGATGTCCGAAGGAGAGGTGTGATTTCTGGCGGGAGGGAAGCGGGCCGGGACGAAGGTTCACCATATTGCAGAGGAACTTTCTCCGACCCCCAGAGCCCATCGCTCAAGTTCACATCAACCACTAAAAAAACTTTTACGTTCAGGGTGGAATGACTCGAGTCCTTTCCCTTTCATTTCCTCTTGGGAGGCGGAGGTGGAGGCTGGGTGAGTGACAGCGTAGGTTGAGCGAGTGAATCCGGGAATTGAACGAATTCGTCTTTTATATAAAACCGGGCGTTTTTTACTGGTCCCTTTGCATAACCACTTTCATCCATATGGTCTCTTATTACACTCTTGCAGGTCTTATGCGATCCCCATTTTATGAATTACTTGTCTGATATTTCTTGTTTTAACTATTGACATATAATTATTTTCCCTTAATATTTTACTTTATAATTATCTGTAATGATTAGGTAATATGACCCTTGGTGTATCGTTTTTAGATATAGTGTGTTGATGCTTTGTAAAACTGGTTTGTCAAAATAAAGCTTGTTAAAACCTGAAACCTTACACATGCACCATGCTTTCATCCTTTGTGTATCTAGAATAGCACAACTGGAAGAAAAGAAATGTGTATTCTTCCTCCTCCTTCCATTAACTTCTAGTCACGCTACCTTTTGACATTATGTAGTTTGCGTTTCTCTATCTCATTAGGAGTTAAAGGGTCTTGCGTGGAATTACCTCATATAATATCAATTAGCATTCATAAAGAATTTGCTTCAAAGGCTGTTACCGCTGTTTGTGCAATTTTGTTGGTATTTCCCCTGAGACAATGGAATTCATGAAAATGGGGTGTAATAATAATAGTAACAAAAATAATCTTGAAAAAATCTATTAGGTAGTTTGATATGTAGAGGTATGACTCCTTATTTAAGATATAAATATATAATAAATGTGGCTGCATGTATAGAGTATAATTCACAGCAAAAGTATTGTTTTTTCATAGTGATCTTCTCTTGTAGGTCCTGCCACTTGGGCCAGCCTCTACCCCATTGCTGGTGGCAGTCACCAGTCCCCAATTGACATCAAGGGGTCGAGTTGCCCGTGCGACAGTAACCTAACTGGCATTCAGGCGACATATCAAGACATCAGGATCTCGGAGCTCTCCAACAGCGGACATTCATGGAAGGCTCAGGTTGCTGGGGGAATGTCACGTGAGTAGAAGAGACACTTTGCTGGATGTCGATATATAAGCAGAGAGATTCTTGAAATATGATTTTTTTTTTCTTTTTAATAGGTAACCACGGAAAGTATATTTGCGCAACATGCATTTGACTCCACGTTTTCAGTTGTGATATTATCCAATTATTTAATTATTTCAACTTTTTCCCAATAGTCCTAAAAGGAGGACCTCTGTCGGACGAATACGTATTGGAACAGTTCCATTGCCACTGGGGTAAGACGAATGAAACCGGATCCGAACACACCGTCAATGGTCACTGCTACTCTGGGGAGGTAATAGATATTAACGTTTTCATGTGCTGCAATATCCGCATAACGTAAACATAATAAAAATGACAGTTTCTTTATATTCCTAAATATTGCATTTGCAGTTTGTCCCACTATTTGATTTTTTCTCACTGCAGTTGCATTTGGTGCACTGGAACAAGACCAAGTTTAAGAGTTTTGCTGAAGCTGCAGCTGCTGAGGGTGGTCTTGCTGTACTGGGGATGTTCCTTGTTGTAAGTTTAAGAAAAAATGCAGTTCTCTGACATTGTTAAATGCACTAGGCTTAAATGCAAATTATATGCCTTTGTTCATCCCAATTTTACAAAGCTTGTATGAAGTTGCATATGAATTAAGACAATTTGAAGTAATTTAATTAAAGTAATATTTTTTAAACCATTGTACCTCATCACATGTATAAATATTCATAAAGTCCTTAATTTTAGGTTGGCAATGAACATGCTGAACTCGGCAAAGTTTGCAAGTTGCTCCCCTTCATTCAGCACAAAGGCCAAGCTATTACTTTAACTGATCCAGTTAACCCAGCAGCTTTCCTGCCTGGTAAGTATCAGCAAAGAGGTAGTTAAAGAAAATGGTCTTTTATTTTAATGGAGTTCATTTCTTACAATTGTTCTCATGGTTGGTATTTTCATTCCAACTGTAAAGTGTCTCATTTCAAGCCCATTGCCTAAAATAGCATGTAGGCAGATTTCCAGCACTGACTAGAGATGTTGTCTTCTAAAGCAGTTCTGGTGTGAAGAAAAGTGTTCAAGGTGTTCTCCCAAGACTGTCAGGTATTATACAAGATTATCCTTACTGAATGGCACTACTACCTTTTTTACTGTATCACAGCTTCTAAAGCTTGCTCTATATCCCAAATATAATTATGACATATATGAAGCTCGCCAAACTTCAGGATACAATTTTATTGATCATGCTCCTGAAAAAGGCATTTGGATTCTTTCTTTCTGCCTCCTCTACTTTCTCATTGCTGCATTATATTTGGCAAATACACAGATCAGAAAAAGAATATGGCTTTCAGGTTATACCATAACCATATGCTTTCTGTTGTCTTGCCTTGATGTGGAGGCACATACTTGCAGCATTATAATGAATACTTCAGTGATTTTCCTTTTCTCTTCTTTACCTGTAATTCATTCTAAATGAAGAATATAGGCCTCCAGTGAGAAATGCATATTAATTTAGAATTCTGAAGCAGCTGATTGGTGTGTGTGTGTATGTATGTATGTATGTATATACATACATATACACACACTGTTTATAAAAACTAAATTGTAAAATATTACGAGTGATTATAATTGATTGTGTCAGTACAAGTATTTTTGTGCATAAGAAAATGCGTTGTTTGAGCTATGGTTCGCTATTAGCCTTATTGTTAATGTTACACTTTGTTCAGAATTTTACCAACAAAGGAATATGACTGATTATTCAAAGACATTTTTATTCATTTAAGAATATTAGCCTGATTTATAAAAATCTCAATTTCTCCATCACCTCCATTGTCCAGATGTGATAATTTTTAATCTTCAAAACCTAGTTATAAGTAAAAAAAAAAATAAAAAATAAATTTTGTATTTCCCATTTACATCAGTCTTTTCATGATTTATAAAGGATAATGACCTGTAATTCATTATTGTTAGTAAAGAAAGTAGAGATTTTAAAAACCCTTAAGATGGATTACAACATGGAAACTGTAGGCACAAAAAGGAAAAATGCCCACCACAAATACGCTAGCAAAGAAAAAGAAAAGGTTAATACTTTGTATAGCAATCAACACAGCTTTAATGTCTGACATCACGTGGCTACTCGAGCTTTCCCATGAGGAATGACACTTTTTTTCAGGCATTTCTTTAAGCCATGTCTGGTGTATTTCAACAATGCATGCTATCAGAATATCTTTAAAATACATTCAGCAATTTTATTTTATATGTAACAGGGGCTAATCTGCACCCCAGTTTAGTCAACATGCTAAGAAGCTGAATGATAATGAAGATTAAGTCAATTTTTTTATGCCTAAAATATATTTGGTGTTGCTGCTCAGAGCTTTCCATTTCCATTGCCATGACTTTGTTATAAATGGTCATCTGAATTCCAAAAAAGCTATTACTTATCATAACTATTGTTAAGCTAAAAATGAAGTCTAGTTTTCAAGGTTTTTGGAATATCTTGAATACTGTTATAGAATTGTGTAATATGTCAACAGGATAGGCCTATTACAGCTGAAATAGAACTATATATATTTTGTTCATCCTTCCATTATCATTGTATTTTTGTTATAGGTTTTACCAGTATCATAATACAATTATTTGGCTGTTATTGTATTTTATTTTCACAGCATATAGATCAGGGTTTTTGTAATTTTTTTTTAATGAAGTTCAGACAAGTATTTCATAAGCTTGCCAGACTGTTTGACACAACTATTTACCTTTATAGGCAGTGGATCATATTGGACCTATTCTGGCTCCCTCACTACCCCACCTTGCTATGAATCCGTCACTTGGATTGTCTTTGAGGAGCCCATTCAGCTGTCCCAGGAGCAATTGGATGCCTTTAGGTAGGTCTTTTTGATGAATGGTAGAAATGTTTATATATATTTGTTAATTTCTAGTAGGGCTACACAAAGCTTTTCCTTCAGTTTGTATTTCACTTAAGATGCACAGCACACTTTTAATGTGTGCTGACAGTCATTGTAGTATATTACAGTATTCTTTAAAATATTTTACTTTTCAGAGCAATGAAATCCTACCATCCCACCGAGTGTTGCCCAGAGGATGAACTCGGAGGATGCCTTGTGGAGAACTATAGGCCACCATGTCCTCTCTTTGACAGAGTTGTCCGATCATACAAGGACAAGATGGAGGAAGAGTAAAACAAAGGCTGCAGAAGAATAATTATGGAAGGGGATTTTAAAGTGCTTAGAATTTAACTAGAGAAATAAGTGACACTCCAAACCAGATTGAAGATCTATAAACATCCCCAGTAATTTATTAAAAGAGCAACAGTACCAGTGGAAATTATTAATACAAAGGAAATAGTCTGAAAATGATTTTTAACATTGAAACATCATTACTTGAAGTAGTCTTTACTTTAGTTACACAAACTGATTACAGTAGAGATGTGTTAGAGATTGGTAAATGTACACTAGACATGTTAAATGTACAGTGCATTTCCAGCTGAAAAAAATAATAATAATAAAGTGCATGGTAGGCAAGTACACATTTAGGATATGTATGGCTTACAAATGTTTTGTAGATCTATGAATAATGAAGTCGAGGCATTCATTCTGGCCTTTGGCCCTGAGATAGTCGTGTTGTTTCCACACAGTTAACAGTGCATGTTACCTCACATTTGTCTTCCTCATGTGTTAAGCTATGTTCAGAAGGCACATGACATATAGCTGATGGAAAGAAGAGTGACTTGTAGGCTTAAACAGTCTGAGGTAAAAATCATTGTTAGAAAAGTGAAAGATTAGTTGATCACATTCATATTGAATAATGATTCGGGGGCCAATTTTTAAGTATTGCTGAGAAGTTTCAGATTGTGATAGTTATGTCATAAATTTTAGTGGCATGCAGGCTTACCTGGAGGGTGATTATTAATTAAAATCATTGTAAATAAAAGTGTTCCCTACCTATGTGCTCATATTGAATGAGACGTATAAACACACTTGCAACCATTTCTTGATGCGAATTGGCTGTGCAAAAATGGAGAATATTTGTTAATTTTAGTGTTTCTTTTGTAGAGATATTCCTCTGCTTTCTGTGTTCGTCCTGTTTTAACACAAGACAAATTTTATTAATTTTCTTCAAGCATGTAGTACAGTATATATATGATAATCAGTGAAGGAATTCCGGCTTTTAATGGATTCTGTAAGCTGTTAAAGCTCAGATTATTTATTTTCATGCATTGATCACATTGTTACACTTGTATATATCTATAGATGATCAAGATGTGATTTGGAACTTCAAAAAAATGATAAAATTTGAAATTGTTAAAATCTTTATGCAGTTGTGTGAATGAATATTATTTTTATGAAGCGTTGCTGTTATGTACATAAAAAGTTTTTCACACAAATGCTGAATCATCAATTACAATGTGAGGTGCAGAATACAATCTTGTTCGGCTGTTTGAAAGATAACAGCCTGACAAGGTATTTTTTCAGATTGTTGATGAAAAGTGGCAAGTTGTTAACCAGATATATGAACATAAGCTACATGTGATGAGGCAAACTATACGATATTAAAACATAGTATTATTGTCCTGTCTTTTGAAATCCGTTTACCATAAAATGCATGAAATTTCCCTTTTTTTATTATTTGATATTTGGTATTGCCCAGAACTGGTGCAATTTGCTGGAAACCAAGTATCTATGATAGAATATTTAAATTACTGACCAGTTCTTAGGTATATGTATTTTCCTAGTGATTACTTTTATTTTTTTCATCTAAACCAACAAAATTATCCTTGGTTTTACTTTTGTACTAGAGTTTCATGGACAAGATGCATTGATGATTTTGCTGAAGTAGGAGTCCCTTTAAATTTGAAAAAATATGGAAAGGAGTAGACATGCTACTAGTTTTCAGAGGATAGACCATACAAAGATAAATAATGGATGCAAAAATTATAATTCAATGGTATTGTAAATGCCTTAATTTCAAATCTACATATAACTAAATCTCAAAACTGGCAAGTTGTATAGTGGCCCCTCTGTGGGCTAAGCCTGTTGTATATACTTGTGCTACTGCCATATATTTATCAGGCAGCCAGTCTGACCACACTGCTGTCTGGTCTAACTCGCAAGCATTTGCAAGTGCCCACTACTGGTTGATCTGGTAACTTAAAAGCTTAAAAGTGAGGGATTGCATCCAGTCCCCAGTGCCCAGTGCCCGTCTTGCATATCAATTTCATGTGGAAAGGCCTTTAAGCCATATCCACAATCAGTAGGCAGTTGTTCAGAAGAGGGAGAGAGGAGCAAAAGAATAACAAACATGAACCCAAATGAAACTAAATCATAATGAGGGCTTACAGCATTCTCTGAACAGGAATAATTTGGTTAGCAATGATAGTCAAGCCTGCCTAGAATGTGCACCAACACACTTGGCATTTCCGAGTGAATCCACTCCACTAAAAGTTTGCTATAAACCATTAAAATGAAATACCCCCCAATCCCTTGTTCATTGCCATGGAGGGGCTTGGGAGACGGACTGAGGCCCAGTGTAGAGGATCACCCCGACTTTTGACCTTGGCCCCCCACCTCTAACTTCTTATGGTCTTTCCTTCTCTTCAGTCTGTATCCTAAAGTGAGAGCTGTGCTGTGAAAGGGTGAAAGGCTAGCTTTGTGTCAGTCCTGAACAACATTCATACCCAGTTTGCTCTTCCCTCTTTACCCTTTTCACTACCATACTAACCTACAGAGCTCTAGAACCTTTGAAATTTGATATTTTGTCTTAATTGGTAACTCGACCTTTTTGCCACACAAGTTTTGACCATTAACCATTCCTGTATCTACAAATATCGTCTTATGAACCAAAAAACATCTTTATAGCGATAGGGTGAAGCTTGGGGCAAAGCCCCCAGGTATACACTGCTAATGACCTTTGATGACATTGGAAAGTGGAAAACGGGTGAAAAAGAAACAATTTTATCTGTATAGTCCTTTATATCAGCATATCAATACAGACCTAAACAATATGAACATACAGTGGTCCTTGCTGCAATTGTTATTGATGGCTATTTTGATTAATACTTTATGATACACTCAGTGTTGATATCAAATCTAGTTTCTCTTGTGATTCTTTGATATTGCTGAACTCGCATATGAGCTTATCATAAAAAAGCTTGAAGCTTTGGAGGCCAAAAGGGAAAATTATGGCATATCAGATATACTACTTGTACACTGCCAATGCAGTGATTTTTATAAATTTCTTAAATCTACCAGCATTTTCTTGTTTAGTATGCAATATCATTACTAAAATATTTTATATCTTCATTACAATAATATAAAAGATGTTTTGCTATGCAAGTATAAAATTAAATATACGTCTTGATAATTGCCAATCTTATTGATCTAGTAATATATAAATAAAGCTAAAATACACATTTGTTAAAACATCCCAAGCAAAAAACTGGAAGAACTTGTAAGAGTTTGACCTTTAACAGCCTGTAACATATCACATCACTGCATTTTCTTCAGACAAAGCAAAGATGGTAAAATGTCTTCTTTTTTCTCTTCCAACTTTTTTATCTACCATAATGCTTTTCTGGGTGCATCAGTAATTACTGTGTTACTTTCTCATAGAGGATCATGTAGATGTGAGCCTTCTTCACTTCTTCCAAACTTGCTTCCCTCACTAAGAGATCTGAAGCGTAGAACCATCTGTAGGGATATCAAGCAACCAGTTATTAGAGACAGTATGGTGATTGAGTGGGATAAGTATGCAAATGTATAGGCAAAGCTCATTATGACAAATGTGGTGCATACAGACAAAACTAAACAGCTACCAGATGAAGTGAATAAAAGTGATTCATGAAAGATTTATGTAATCGGAAAAGGAAAATTATGGAAGCTATATAAATTGCAACAGTGTTGAATACAAAGTTGAAAATAAGATCAAACAACTTTAAACTATCTAAAGCCATTGCAAAGTCAATTGCATGGATAATGAACTAGTCACAGATGCCAGGTGACTTGCACTAATCTTATGTTTTGTAATAATTTTGCTGATGCATATATATAATTCTAAGATTTAAATGCAATACCTCAAATCACATATCCTACACTGTGCAGTTATTAACCTAGTGGATCCAGGTGATGAAGACGCCTTGTCATTAAAAGAAATTGGCCGAGTGGCAGATAACAGGGAAATCTCATCATGAGTGTATAAAGCACTTCGAGGGGAATTAATTTGGTAAGCCTTCAGAAAGGGGGCTTATTTACAAGGATTTCTGTCAGTCCACAAAGGTAACCTATTCCTATCTGTCATTACTGGCAGTACAAGTGTAATACAAAAAAACTGAATAATACATAAAATTACTTATTGTTACTGTTATCAAACAGTGTACAAAACACCTGGAAAGATAATATAGGGCACTGCAAAGAGGAGGCAAGGTGTCTTCATAATGTACATAAGAATTCATGTGGGCCAGGCCTTGTAGCCACACATCTGGGAGGGTCACCACTTAACCCCTGGGATAAGATCCGGGTGATGTGCCAGTCTCATCATGGAAAAATCTGGGTCTAGGACAATGTGGCATGAACATGCTATTATCAGACAAAATAGCCGCTGACTGGGTGACATGAACGTGTTGTCATGAGCGAAGGCCTGGGTGATGGAAAAGATACGTCACGAGTGTACAAACCTCTTGGAGTGTGATTACTCATTTGGCACTTAGAAGGGAACTTTTGCATAATTCCTATCGATAAACAAATGTGGAATGTAATGTACCTAAGCCGTGACTGGAAGAGCGCCGGCTCCATGGAGGATACCATTTCCATTCTCAACATCGTATTCCTGGTCACTGTGACTGGTGGCGCAGGTTGTACAGCCAAATCTTACATTTTTTTTATTTACTACATAACAAAATGATATGGAGTCTGTGCAAGGAAAATAAGCTATTACCATCTGACTAAAGCAAATCAAAAGACAAATATGTACATTGGAAAATTGCAAAACATCTTTTAAAATTTACGTAAAATAAATTTGCAAAGGGGAGGCACAGTCTTGTAACAGCTTGTGAGTGTTCACGCGAGCCTGGCCTATCTGCCACACACCCAGGATATTGGCCACTTACACAATCCATTGCCCGTATTTTCAGCTCTGTGATTTCTGTGATAAAAACAGATCCAACAGGTTAGCAAAGCTTCTTGCCCAGATTTTGGTCCGCATGCAAGCTGTGAGGTACCCAGATCCAATGGGTTCATTCTCATTTATATTTTTTTACATGTGAATACATAGCCAAATGGAAGGCTATTTAACTTTCCTTAAATCAGGGGGTTTATTAATCCACTTTGATAATAAGAACAATAATACCAATCAATAATCATAATAAGAAAATAACAATGTACTCTAATAGTTATCAACCTGTTTCTGGTGCGTGAACCTATCGCTCCTCGACGGTATGTCACAAAATGTCCACAGAAGACATCTCCAACATGGACAATAACTGCCTTCAGTCTGTACAGCTGTTCACATCGCACCCTTGACACGTGCACAAATGAGCTGAGGGAAGAAAAGACGCAAGATTGTTGCTACGCCCATAATAATAGTTACACAAAACAGAAAATAACTTTCCTGGCCTCAAGGAATCCAGTTGTACTAGATGAATATGTACCTATCTAAATATTACATAATTTGCATTCAGACTGCTAATCCTGATATGCTACATTCAATGGTGTTTAGAAACGCTATTAATTAGTTTTATGGAATTTTCACAATCATAATTTCATGTTTCCATTCACAATAAGTAAATAAACGAAACTTCAAATTGTAACAATAAACACTGCCGGGTGTCCCGCCATTGTGACACTGTAAAATATACCAGTGTTAATGGGTTAAGTTTGTATATCAGATATAACCTTTCAGGGAGGACGTCATTTCCATGCTGCGCACTGTATTCCTAGCTGAAAAAATGAGATATATGACACAAATAACCAAATGTTCCATATTTTATTTACCACATAAAGAGATGATATAGAGTCTATGCAAGGAAAATAAGTAATAACCATCTGGATAAAGCAAATCAAAAGACAAATATGGTCATTGGAAAATGGTAATAAAGCTAAAAATGTTTACACAAAATAACTTTGCAAGGGGGAGGCACAGAATCTTGTTACTGCTCATGGGCGTTCGTGCGTGCCTGGCCTACGTGCCACACGCCCGGGAAGTTGGCCACTTACATAACCCATTGCCCAGGTTTTCAGCACCATGATTTCCATGATGCACCTGGATCCACAGGGTTAATAATGAGTTACCAAACAGCATCTATAACTCATTTTGATTATTCTCAATCATGTTCTTAAATTTGATTGAAGTTTTCGCTATCACTATTCTGAAAGACTGAACAACTGTCCTCTTCCCCGCATTTTGTAAAAGACCACCATTGGTCAGGATGCCCCTTGACCAATGCAGCTAAAATTCAACAAGACCCATATCTCCTAGTAAAAGGCAGCACGGTGATGAAAATGACTATTTGGAGATATGATACATCACAGAATGTCAACACAGAGAGATTGAACAAACCTCCAGTTTGCCCAGCAGTATTTGGAGAAAAATCTAGATAACTAGCAAAAAGTATTAAGGACAGATAATAAATAAATAAATAAAAAACAGTTCCACCGCACACAGGAAGCTCCACTGCTGGATGAGTGGTAAAAGGTGTAAATAATATTAACCCCTTTCAATTTGTTCATTCATGAATATTATTCAAATTTTGATAAAGGTAAGTTTGCACCTCCATACTTCATACTTCATATTCTGATTATATATCGTGTTTAAAAAGTGATCTACACAAATTCTGCCTTTAAAAGGTAAACATAGGTGATTTGTTATATGGCTTATTATTTTTTCTTCTGGTACCATACCTGTTCTTAGAATCTGCTAGAGTTCATGCAAAGAAACAACCACCACATATCAGCATCACAAATGTTACGAGTTATTTGTACTTATCATTGCAAAGAGAAAACTGTATAAAATAAAGAAAACAAAATCCAAACCAACCTGGGTTCTAGCTGACTGGAGGTTGCATGTTTACTCAAGATGGAAAGTGATTGGTGATCATAACTATTTGCAGACCAATCTGTGGACAGGTTTGCTCCACCATTTCTTTCAGAAGTGGGATGACTGTGATCTGAGCTATCTCGCAAACTGTCACGTTGTCCCTATTAAGTGAAAGGAATAATTAATCCTGCTTCCCTTTCCTAGTATTTACTATCCACAATAAGCATAGCTCTGCCCTAATCTTATATGTTCTATAGATTTTATGGGAAAAATATTTCATGTATAGACTAAGATACTTTCAGCCTTTCTTGCTCCATGAAGAATTCCCATGGACAACTTTTATGAGAGTGTATATAATAATACTTTAGGCTTAAATGCATTCAACAACTAATATCTATATAGACATATTGATGCTAATATACACAACATATCTATAGTCTAGCTGAATAATAATAATACATATAATAATAATAATAACACCAACAATATTAAAATAAAAACTGGTGATATGTAAAAATATCTACCATCATGGTGCTCTTTGTATTATACAAGAAATCTATCTATGTTGAGAAATAGAGTACAATTTCCAAGTAGAAGGATGAAATTATCATCAAAGCACTTTATAAGTTAAGCTAAGGCTAATGCTACTCAGCCCAATTTAGAACACTATTTACCTGTGTTGTAATAGAGGTAGTGTAGGTGTATGGGTCCATGGTCAGGAACTCTGGAAAAATGACGTGGTCCCGTCGTTTGATGGCTGTTCCATTTTCTAACCATATTGTGCGTTTTACATGAAAGCACAAACATTCTGGGAGCTGAAATTATTCAAAGAGATGTTTGAATGGTCTATATACAGGTACATATATAGGCATGCACACATACATACATATGTAATAATTTGCAGAATAAAAGCCACTTTGAGAACAAATTTCTATCACTAAATGCAGCAGACAATGCTTCTATTTTCACGTTCTGCAATTCTTTACTTGCCAA
>NC_091566.1:22206345-22226345 GCF_042767895.1 Penaeus vannamei | reverse complement strand
TAGAGAGTTTTCCACTGTTTTGTCATATTTTGATATGAACATGAGATTTTTGTTGAAAAGGATTGATGATGACAATCCAAGTAAGGAAAGAACAAAGATGAGAGACAAAATCCATACCTTATGACCACACAATATACACTGAAGCTGGCTAGCCAAGTATCCTCTAAATGGGCTATCCTGCTGATCTGGACGGGTTTTCCAGTACCTGTCAACTGTACCTTTTTCCATATCTTCTCTTCGGGGAATAGTTGGTGGAATCACAGAACCTCTGTCTGGCTCATCATTATTTTTTCTGTCACTGGGCTTGTTACTCTCAAATGAGTGGTTGGTACAGTCTTCCACCTGAGAACTCAGGTTGGATATTTCACTAGACTCTTTGGCACTAATAATTTTCCCATTATGTATGTTTCCTTGGCTATGCTCTCCATTCACATATATGTTATCTGTATCATTCTTACTATCTACATCGTTCTGATATTTACAACTTTCACTGTCACAACCTGGATTTCTTTCATGAGAATTTGACCCATTTGTGTTCCCCTCAGCACCATTTTTGGCAGAATCATTCTTTCCTAGGCTAAAATTATCACAGTTCTGATTAGCAACAGTCATATCTGTACTGGGAAAGGAATCTGATATATCCACATTTTCACCACCTTTCATGTAGCTGTTATCCATTGCAGCACATTCTGTATTTCCATTCACCTCCACACCATTCATCTTCTTGATGCTATAATCCCTGTTCAAATACTCCACTGATGCAGCCTTGAGCAAAACACCTTCCTCATATATGTTAGTTTCACTTTCTTCCATCCATGAAACATCAAGGAGTGAGGGCGTTGTGAGGACATTTCCTAGCTCTTCATCCAAGGTGGCTGTCAGGGCATGAAAGAGTTCATGTGTGTCTTGTTCCTCTGCAGAGATGACCCAACCATGGGCCCTGAGAGCTCGCATCACTTCACCTGCACATGCATCCCCTCCATGGCCTCCATCATTGTTCAATACTGCCAAGAGATTAGAAATGGCATGAGTTTAAGGTGTAGAAAAATTAGAAAAAAAAGAAGGATGAAGTGACAGAAGAAGAAGAGGGGGAGGAGGAAGGAGAGAAGGAAGAGGGAGAGGGGGTGAAGGAGGAGGAGGTGGAAGAAGTGGAGGAGGAGGTGGAAGAAGTGGAGGAGGAGGTGGAAGAAATGGAGGTGGAGGAGGAGGTGGAAGAAGTGGAGGAGCAGGAGGTGGAAGAAGTGGAGGAGGAGGAGATGGAAAAAGTGGAGGAGCAGGAGGTGGATGAAGATGAGGAGGAGAAGGAGAAAAAGGAGGAAGAGGAGGAGGAGGAGGATGATGATGATGAGGAGGAGGAGGAGGAGGATGAGGATGAGGATGAGGATGAGGATGAGGATGAGGATGAGGAGAAGCAGAAGCAGAAGCAGAAGCAGAAGCAGAAGGAGAAGGAGAAGGAGAAGGAGAAGGAGAAGGAGAAGGAGAAGGAGAAGGAGAAGGAGAAGGAGAAGGAGAAGGAGAAGGAGAAGGAGAAGGAGAAGGAGAAGGAGAAGGAGAAGGAGAAGGAGAAGGAGAAGGAGAAGGAGAAGGAGAAGGAGAAGCAGAAGGAGAAGGAGAAGGAGAAGGAGAAGGAGAAGGAGAAGGAGAAGGAGAAGGAGAAGGAGGAGAAGGAGGAGAAGGAGGAGAAGGAGAAGGAGAAGGAGAAGAAGGAGAAGGAGAAGGAGAAGGAGAAGGAGAAGGAGAAGGAGAAGGAGAAGGAGAAGGAGAAGGAGAAGGAGAAGGAGAAGGAGAAGGAGAAGGAGAAGGAGAAGGAGAAGGAGAAGGAGAAGAAGGAGAAGGAGAAGGAGAAGGAGAAGGAGAAGAAGGAGAAGGAGAAGGAGAAGGAGAAGGAGAAGGAGAAGGAGAAGGAGAAGGAGAAGGAGAAGGAGAAGGAGAAGGAGAAGGAGAAGAAGGAGAAGAAGGAGAAGAAGGAGAAGGAGAAGGAGAAGGAGAAGGAGAAGGAGAAGGAGAAGGAGAAGGAGAAGGAGAAGGAGAAGGAGAAGGAGAAGGAGAAGGAGAAGGAGAAGGAGAAGGAGAAGGAGGAGAAGGAGAAGGAGAAGGAGAAGGAGAAGGAGAAGGAGAAGGAGAAGGAGAAGGAGAAGGAGAAGGAGAAGGAGAAGGAGAAGGAGAAGGAGAAGGAGAAGGAGAAGGAGAAGGAGAAGGAGAAGGAGAAGGAGAAGAAGGAGAAGAAGGAGAAGGAGAAAAAAAAAGAAGAAAAAGAAGAAGAAAAAGAAGAAGAGGGGGAGGTGGAGAATGAAAGAGTACAACTATCTCTACAATCCCTGCAAAATTTCAACAAGATAAACTAATAACAAAAGAAGGCTTCACCAAACAACAGATGCCTACCTTTCAGGAGGTCATGAAGTGCTGTCACCAAAGGAGGAGATGGATCCCTGAGCTTGGACGTCAGCCAGTTGATGAAAAGAGGGCATGATGCTAATGACTGGACAAGAGCATTTAGGAAACATGAGTTGCCTACATTCGCCAATCCAGGGATAATATCTGCGAGGAAAAAAGAAAAACAATAATAATAAAAAAATAAAAAAATAAATAAATGAATGATAACAAATTAATACTACAAATATATTCTGCATCTCTTTTTAGGTTAATGTAGAGAAAAGGTGACTAATTAGTTACTGTACATGAATTTCAAAATTGCTGAGGAGTATTGTCAAAAACCATTATGTCACTTCCGAAGAGAATGATACCTCTATGGATACAGTTTCTATTTCCATGTAGTAATCACAAATATATTTCAGATATTTAAGTTACCTTGAAAAGAAGGAGAAAAGAAATCTACTGATCTATCTACCTATCTACATATAGTTATTGGTGATGCATGGCTTTTCTAAAGATTTACTTGCTATTCCCACATCTGTGTCCCAACTTTTCTGGGTCAGTCCATACTAGATATCAGTATAAGTTACCAAGAGTGAGGGATGGGGATAGTGGCAAATGGACACTGCCATCTTATTGAGTGTAGAAAATGGAGTAAGAAACAACATAGTTTAAGCTGTAGTGGCCTGATCTTTATGGTAAATGAAGAAAATTGCTGTATATCACAGCTCAAAGACAAAGTCAACAACACCCTAACACTGCAAGAGTTCTTCATTTATGTCTACATTTTCTGTGTTTGTTTTCTATATGTTGCATTTTTAAAAAATATGTTTTCTAAAAAGGTCACATTTTCTGTGAACGAGTTTCAAGTAACCCAGAAATATTTCCAATTGGTCATTTTGTTATCCATTATCCATCATATTCCTTTACCTTTTCCTTTCCTTGTTTTATGTTTATACATTACAATGTGTCTTCTACCTACTGTTGGTACCTTATTTTTTCATTTTTCTTTTCATTAACTTTATCTATTCTTAACATTCAAACTACATTACTGCCTCTTAACCCACTAACACCAATATATTTTGAAGTTTTCAGGAGGCTACAAAATCGGCACATGGGGCTGTCCCGGCCTCTGCCCCATGCCGGCAGCAGCCGGCTGCCGAGTCTGAGCACGAAACCCAATACAGTGTCACACCAGCGGGACACCTGGCAATTTTTTTTTTTCCTTCTTTTTGGGGTGTCTCATATGTGGGGCACCCATCGCAAATGGGTTAACAAGAATTGTCTAGCCATGAGCATTTTCAGGCGCTAGGTTTCACAGTATGATTCTGGCCATTCCGTGAGAGGTAGCCAGTCAGAAATGCTTTGTGTTTCAGTGTTGTGTTGATTCTGGATTATTCTTTAGATTAAACTGTGGCAAAGAATAAGAAATAGGCTTTAATAAAATCATAGTTTGATATCTAAGTCCTTAAAGTGCCCTAAATGCAAAAAAAAAGAGAGATTAAAATGGAGCAATTTGGATAGTAGAAAGAAGCAAATGAAAGTCTGGTGTTTTCAGATATTGAGGTATTTGGTTAATCATTTTACAGTGAAGAAATTGTATCCTTGGGGGAGTTGGGGGGCAGAGCAGCCCCCTCAACCCTCCCTTTGGGCAGTCCCCTAGTCACAGGAACTTAGATTGCTAGGATAGATGGGGTTAATTGTTCAGGACCTATTTTGAGGATTTGGAAGGCGTGAATTCCCGTAGATTTTACTGAAAGGTGATGGATTCCCATAAATAATTTTTTTTATTTTGACACTTCAATCCTTAGAATTTCAAAACTGATGGGCACGACTGAAGTTTCATTAGCTAATTTTATGCGTTTTTTAGTGCTGGTTTTATGCATTTTTGTTCTTTATTGTTCCTATTTGAGCCAGTTTTACACTGTAATTTCCCTGATATACTTCACACCCTCCCCTGCTATCCTATCGAGATTACCAAATCAGGATCGTTGATTGTGAAATGGCACTCAGCTCTCATCAATGATTAATTAACAGAAGTAAAAACACCAAGAACTGATAAAATCATAGGATTTCCTGCAGAAAACATTTATTTTTATCAACTTACAATAACTTGTTTGGATTCACCCTGGTACTCCTAATGGTGCATCCGGAACTGCTCATCTATCTCGTCCAGACCAGTTGGACAAGTTGTTTTGACCGTTCGGAACCTCCACTTCCTTGTCCCGAACAAGTAGTCAAGCTCATCCAACTCACCCTCCTGCGAAGGTGGCCGAGCAGGACGAGATGACGTCACAATAGTTTTTGTATGTAAACATTGACAGTTGCAGTTAACCACAAGATATTGGTGGGTAATTTTATGACCCTTTATTGGTGTTATCAAAGGATATTTTTGTGTTTGTCAGTTGCAGGTAAGTTAAATATGCATCAAAGGAGTTACAAATCCTATGCAGCATGTAAAATAAAGACACCAGTATGATGAAGAAGTGAATGTATACATTCGGGCCGGTTGCATTCTGGGCAGAAAGGGTCTTGGAGGTTCCAAATGCGGCCCACTTGTCCTGCTGGTCCTGGACAAGATGTCTGGACGAGCAAGACAAGCAGTTCCGAACGCAGCACAATGTGCATGACTCTGTAGTCTCGACCAAGAGTGTTATGGGGGAGATTCATCTGATCCCTAAAAGTGCTGCAATTGGTTATGTGAAGGTATTCTGAAAAGTTATCTTTCCATGCTACAATCTACATTTATGCACTATCACAGCCCAGTTTCCATGAAGGGGTGGGGAAGGGGTCCAAATATAAATTACTATATAAATATACACACCTGAGGACGGGAAGAATCCATGATACCAATATTGTAGCATTTGGCGAAGCAGCCATATTCTATATATCTAACAAACAGGGCTTCCTCATGACTAACAGGTATCCTGAACCAAACCCACCTTTGCGTCTCCTTTTCTTCCTGCTGTCGCCTGGACCGCCGAATATAACGTAAGTCCCGATGATGATCGCTCCAGCCAAACAGGCGGAGGTGCGTAGCGTTAAACTTATCCCCAACATATCTTCTCCTTAATCCTCTGACTGCTTGTCATATGGCTACCATAGTTCTCTTCCGAATCAATCCTGGGGACTAATGCTAAATGACAAGATCTCTAAAGGTACTCTAGCATCTGTGTACAGCAGAAACGTAGCCTTTGACAACAACCTTCTGAATGGTCTATTTTCATTGGGGAAGGCGTTATAAAACAGGGTCGGGTAATGGATTTTATTTAGTTTTATTTATTAATAATAATCAATACCAACGAGTACGTAGACACCTATGTTACCAATATAAATAATGAAGCTAATAAATATTAAATCACTTTTGTTAAGATAAAAGTGAAATAATTGATGCGCCTTTTCAACGTTATACAAGCTTAACAGCTACAAGCCAACAGCAATAAAAGGGATTATTATTGTTGACTGTAGTTGGTTTCCTACTGTGATTCTCAATATAGAACCGACGAACTATCGTGTAACAGCAATATCATCAGCGACCAAACTGGTAACTTCAACGGAAGTAATAACGATTATCATGATAGTAAGAATAATAAATACAAATGAAACTAAAATAATGACAACAATAACAAATTGTTAACTCTAATCATTATATAATTATGATGCAGTAACGAAAAAGGTAATATCAATGATAATGATAGTAATGAAGATAACAATGATGAATTAGATATTCTTACTGTTACTACCACAACTACTACTAATTGTAATGTAGATAAACAAAAATAATGATAATGGTGATGATTACGATGACGATGATGGTGATGATGATGGTGATGACGATGACGATGACGATGACGATGGCGATGACGATGACGATGATGATGGTGGTGATGATAATAATGATGATGATGATGATACTATTAATACTACTACTACTGAAGATAATGATCCTGTAATCATAATGATTATGATAAAGATGACACATGATAACTATGATACTAAAGATAACAATAATAATGATAATTACAATAATAATAATGATACAGAAATGCATTTGTAACCATATGTATGTGTGTATTGGTGGCGATGGAAAGCCCGCCGGACACGTTGGAGCGTGATTGGTTGGCCGCAGATAGAGCGAGACCGGCGCTGTGATTGGCTCTCTTCGTGTGCCTGACAAGCACTGATTACGAGAGGGCATCTTTTGAAAGGAGAACTTGCTTTATGAATATTATAATATTCTAAGGAAGAGTGATTGTGTTATCCTGTTGTGTTGAGGAGGGGTGAAATAACGTGTCAGAGCTGTGTCTGTGTGTGCGTGGGGTGACCGCCTGTCAATAAATTTTATGGGTTGATACCTGCCTGTCCTTTCACATTCCCGCCAACCTTCTTCAGTGCCCTGCGTGCGTGAACACTCATCAGGAGCTGCCCACCGAAACCAGTGGTACTGGTATCAAAGGAGTGCAGCATCCTGACATATAGTGAGTTGCATGAAACACTCCGTACTGGTGAACCTGTAAGTGTACATACATGCCCGCCGACTTGAGAAGAGAGGGTCAAAAGTAGGGGTTATGTAACTACAGTAATACAAAATAAGTATAAGAATATAGATAGCAATAATTGTAATAATAGTAGTAACACACACATAGAAAAATGTATGTAGATATAGACAGATGTATAAAATATATATATGTATATTATATATATATAGATATATGTATTGAGAGGTGTAGCAAGTGGGGTGGGAAGAGCAGATTTTTCACTGCTTCCCGGAGAACCCCTAAAAGACGACTGAGAAAGGAAAAAAGTCGTAAAATTATGAAAATAAAAGGATGAGTAATTGAAAACTCTTTAAATGATTTTATGTTTTTGTGCAAAAATATCTAATGTTTAATAAAGATTTAAAAGTTTTCAGTTTCACATATATAATTTTTTCATCACCCAAAATAAAAAGGAGTAAGGATTGAAGGGAGGGATAGAATTTTATATATCTGTCTCTTTCTATCTTTATGCACACACATATGTACCTATATGTGTGTGTGTGTGTGTCAATATATATAAATATATATACATATACATACATACACATCCATCCGCTGAAATATAATGACCTGTCTACGAAAATCCGTCATCAAGACTATGTAATATGTATTAAAGCAGTTAAATGACTCAGATGATGTAATATTCATGTCACGGACACCTGTCCCACCTGCCATATCGTCGCCGAGACTCGAACTGCAGTCGTTCGCTAATCACTATGAAGAGAAGGAGATTCTTATTCGCTTTGCTGGTCGGAGTAAGTACGTTCATCATCCTAAGGGTACGTTGCATTTTTTTTTTTTTTGAGAGAACTTTGCATCTTATGCTGAGAGCAATAATGATAATGGTAGTAGTAACATTTACACATACACACGTACACACACGCAAACACACACACACACACACGTACACACGCAAACACACACACATAAACTACCTTTGTTTATCCATTAGCATTATCTTATTTATTCATACCGGTGGTTCTCAGTTTGTATCTCGTAACATTTAATGTTATGTTTGATGCAATGTTTTTTGCTTCTTAATTCACTTCAGTCTGATACACTAGGAAAAGGTGAACATTTTCTGGTTGAACACGTGATTAGGCTGATGAAAATCTACTTTGAAAATGATAATGACGTTAATGATATTAATGATAAGGAAATAAGGACGTGCTCTTAATTGTCCCACGTAATACACAGTAACTTTGTCCGTACAGTCTGGCGAAAGTTTCCCATTAATTAAGAAGGTATTTCGATTCAGTTAGTACTTTTAAAGGGAATAAAATAACTATGCATGTATAATACATTCGTATGAATATAGAGTAAAGAGATTTTTAGTGTGTTTGAAGACTTGAAAAATATATTCAGGGTGCCGCGGCCCCAAACTGTAAAGGTTGTGTTACACGTACATCCATTGATAAGAATGATAGGCTTTATCTGCAGCGCCAAATAATAGCAATTATTTGAAATCAGTGGGCGGAGCATTGGCGTCGTCGGGCTTACGAAAATCCATTGGGTCAAACCAGTTGTCTCACACACCGTCAGTACCATGACACGACGGTTTCTTTACATGAAATAATGTGATTTTATGGTAATTGAGATTTCAATGGCTTACACCTGATGCCACATCACATGATAGAATTATGGGATATAACTCAATCGTCCTAAAATCATCATTTTACTTTATTTGCATGAGTTGCATGGTTGACTTCCCATTCCTACCATGCTATATCATTGTCATTAAGGCTATTATTCATATAGCGGTGATGCTTAACAATATAGTGGTATATGGTCATAAAGCATATAACTATAAAACTGTGTCAGCGATTTCTGATAATCCACTTGACCGATTTTTAAAAAGGTATGACAGTTTTTTTAATGTGTATTTTAGACATTAACATAAATTTGAAATGACATTATTTTAAGATATTTTATAAAAAAAGTCGTGACACGGCTTTGCAGTTGGACCTTATAATCTCTGTAGCCCAAAAGAGCACATTGATGCCAAGAGTCGCTAGCCAGATATTAAAATGGTATTTTCTCCTCACAAGTGTCATAATCGAATAAGATCAATTTGAAAAAGTATGTTTTATGTAGGTGATGTAATTATGATGCATGAAAACCATACAGCGAATATATATATATATATATATATATATATATATATATATATATATATATATATATATTATATGTGTGTGTGTGTGTGTGTGTGTGTATTTGTGTGTGTGTGTGTGTGTGTGTGTGTGTGTGTGTGTGTGTGTGTGTGTGTGTGTGTTTGTGTGTATATTTATTTATTTATTAATAATAATAAAATAAGTTATTACGAAGAAATGATGAAATCATATTCACAGTTACTTGCTGTGATCACACATACAAAGTGTGGATAATGAATATATTTACGTCCACATTTTGAATACCTTGTAATTTATCGAATAAACTCACAGTATGAATATTTTTCCATAGCATTACCTGAATATAGAATATAGCTGTAAGGATAGCTTACCTGCAGTACGCCAATGGCAATACTGAAAGTCCATATGGAATGTAAATTAAGCTTGCTCATCATCCATATTAAGCGATGCTATGAAATGGCGAATACTGTATCTGAGAGGCATAATAATTGTCAAAGCCTGATGTAAACATATTTTTCACATACATCGATCACTAGAACTACCGTATGGCATTTATTTATTCATACATGTAAATAAAATGTCTTAAAAGTAGTGCAAAAAAGTATGGCTCTTGAATATCTGCCCTCATTTCTTTCTTTCATGAAAGTTTCCAAACTCAGGTGATAACCGTAAGATAACAACAATACGGACATGGCGTTACTTTCGTGAGTTTCCCTCCTATGAATTTGAGTGAATATCATATAGTCTGTATTCTGGCACACCAACAGAATCATAGTTGTCTGAGAATGGGAATTAAAAAGGGAATATAGAGCTGTATTGAAAAAAAAAATACTTGAGAGGATCTTTAAATGAAATAAGTAATTAACATCGAAGTCTCTGTGGAGACTACGATTTATGACCATAAAATGTAAACAAACTGGTCATGTTAATTCTATAGTTTCTTCGTAATGTCTACTTTCTTCTTTATAGGGTTTGTATGCATTATAATAACAGAATTTAAATGAAATATTCAAATTTCAGCTCGTATTTATTTAATTGGAGCGTATGTAAATGTAGATAAAACGTTTGAATTACCGGCTGACGACACCTGGCATTCTGCGCTCTTCTGAGAAAACCGCGCCCGGAAAGGGGCAATTATCATCTGGTAAAAATGTTGGTGATAAAAAAACGACATAAATATCCTATGCTAGATGATGGCGTTAATGCTGGTGAGTTCAGCAGGATAATAAGAGTAATTATAGTAACATTCATGATGAATACCCTTACATAATTACTGCGGTAATACTAGTATTATCATTATCATCGTTCTCATAACTACCCTCAGCCTCATAATTATAGGCGTCCTTATCTCCAATTTCTTGATATTCCTTTTTTTCTGCTGTATATCTATATTAAGTAATTTCAAGTCTACGCGCCGCCTACACAGACGTGTCAACCTGTCCATTCAACTAGTCAACAAGGTCTATATGCTCGTCAATACCGCATGCGCGACCCATTGCCGTATGGGTGAAATGCCAACTACTTATATTCTATTTTGTAACTCTTCATTTAGCCATTCAGTTATATAAAATATAGTTTATAAAGAAAGGGATGTGGAAATAGTATAGAATTAAACAGAAAGGCATACCGTATATTTCTAGGCTCAAAAGAGTCAATGCAACGTAACACAATTGACACTTAAGGCAGCATTGATAAATGGGGGATTAGTAATCTAGGGGCATTTCGCTTCGGAAATCCCGTAAACTCTACCTGGAAATCCGAAGAAAAATACGGAAATCCTTAAGATTTTTTTTTTTGGAAAGCCGGAAATCTTCAAGAAATTCTTTAAAAATCCGTTAATCTCCAGGAAATCCCCAAAAATACTGTCTCGCGATTCTTCCATTCGAATTAAAAAATAAAAATAAAAATAAAAAAACTCTTGGTAAACGCACTGATGTCTTTAAAAATCGATAAAAGAAAATAGTCATTAAATCGCCAAACACCTGAGCAGTTGAAGGGCAGAGGCATAGAAGCTTTTCGTTAGCTGCCATGGAGTTCGATTGATAAACAAAATCTCGATCAGTCGCAGAATTAAACGCTGAATATCATAGAAAAATATACTCAATCGATCTTCTTTTGGCACAGACTTAAAAGTCACTTCTTAGACTTGGAATTCTCCATTACAGCTCATCAGTTTTGTCTGTTTTATTAAATATACATGATACGTGGATCACTGTGTTGCTGTATAAGCAATGTTTTTTTTTTTTTTTTATCGATACGTAGATAAAGGTGGAAATGAAAAGTTAGTATATATTCGTATATGAATTATCCATTTTTGACATATGTATTGACATGTGTAAAATAATTGTGAATAGAAAAAAATGCTGACCAACAATGCTTTTTGCCATAGCTAGGGTTTAGAGTCTAAACCATCATTAAACCAATCTTAGAAGCATAAAGTTCGTCAGAGTTTTCCTATTCACTTAGTTTCATCCTGCAGCATTTCTCATTTCAGTCAACGACGCCCGAAAAAGACCTCTATAAGCTGTATACTGCTGAGGAAATCTCTAGCAAGAAACCTACTTTTGCATCAAAAGAAGTCCTAACAACTAAAGTAAGTAAATGTTCCAAATGGTATTCAGTTATTTAGATACTGATAGAGAAACATGACATAAACTTGTAACATCCTGAAACTCGGGTGACATACTGCACAATGCAAGAACTGCAAGCTCAGTGCAAGGTTCGTGCTTTTCCACTCGTTATAACAGAACAGGTGTGCCTCAACAATACGATTAAGCTAACTCTGATCATTTAACTTTACTTCATCGTAGAATTGTGCATGTGTGTGTGCGCGTACATGTAAACATTTAATTATAAACGTTTAATTTATCCATTTCACATTACAGAGAGAGTTTCTTTACGCACACGACAATGCGTCTCAAGCCAGGCCACTGGACGATGACATGACCAGTAGTCTGACCCTTGACCCAGACATCCTCAGCAGGTCAAATCATGACGAGGCCATGGCCAGTCTCATGGAGCGACGGCGTGCATACTTGCGTAGGCAGTGCATTGCAACAAATGCTAACAAGGTCAAACCAGCGATGAAATGGATAACGAGAGTTACGCTGAACGCAAAGGGATTTTTCCGTGTCTGTGCAACCCCTAAGGTTGGTTGGTTTCATTTGATTATCATTCCATAAAAGATTGTGTATACATATATAAGCACACACACACGTCCAATTTTCATGTTAAGTAATTACTAACGAAGAAAAATCGCGAAGTGCAAATTCGTCAGCTGCGTCTAATTATGCTAATGGGGGAAAATCTATTTGGTTCCTGAGGCAACATAGACCAGGCGATTTTGCTTTTTTTTTAGTGCAAAATTCGTCTCGAAACGCTACAACGTATTCCCCTTTGCCCTGCCAAGCATTGCGGTGATAAGAACAAATGCTACTTCTTGGTCGCCAAATGCCAAGTTCGAATTTACCAAATGCAAATATACCAAATGCTAGGCTTTATTACACCATACAATGCCGAAAATCTACCACTTACTTACCCAAGAAATCCTAAGAATGATGTAGCACCAACTCTTTTCCTCACAAATAATGTCAACATTTCCTTACTGGGATTCACAAAACCATCCAAATTATTAATTAGAAATTCACACTATAAAAATCAAAGGTTACTATGATCTAATTTCAAGTTGAGAGGTACTTGGGGGAAATGTAATATGAAACAAATAAATATAATCTTAAATTCCTTCCTGATATATTAAGCCATAAATTATTACATAAAAAAATCACATTCAATTGTATCAATCAAATTTTCCTGTCGTTTCCTCCAACTTCTTCGCTCAAATATTTCTTATCCATCGTACAAAATTCCATTGCCTGGATGAGTTTAAATCCTTAATATCTCAAGAAGTATGTCTGGATGGTGTCACAGTGCCACGTGTCCGCCTTTAGCTCTGATATGCCAACATATTAACCTTAACCCATTCGTGTAGTTAAGATGGCACTGCTCTCTCTCTCTCTCTCTCTCTCTCTCTCTCTCTCTCTCTCTCTCTCTCTCTCTCTCTCTCTCTCTCTCTCTCTGTCTGTCTGTCTCTCTCTCTCTCTCTCTCTCTCTCTCTCTCTCTCTCTCTCTCTCTCTCTCTCTCTCTCTCTCTCTCTCTCTCTGTTATCATTGTTGTAAAATCAGGATGTAATATCGTAATTTGTATGTACTTCAAAAATTAACCTCTACTCATATCACATATATTAGAACCATATAATCCTTCACGATTTATGTATGGACAATATCAACTTAAAAAGCCTCTACTCAGTAATAGAAATAATACATATTTATTTCTTCATTAAACAGTAATTAAACAACGTTGACATAATAAGGTGCCAATGATAATAAATTACCCTTAAATCAAAATAAAGAAGCACTCTAAAAACCTACATAGCCAAAGACTATGTAAATGAGGTATACAGAAAATAGTTTATATAGTAATTTTGAGCCATTCAAGCTTCCCATCCCCTGTGCTCAGTATTTACTTGTGGGGTTAGGAAAGACCAAAAATTCGTGAAGTATATTGCCCATATCAAAAATCACATTTCAGGTCTGAAACTGAAAACATCCCTTTCCTGCTATTTCAGAATTGTAACACATTCTGGTGCTCGAAGAAGGTAGACATATTAGATTATATACCGCAGTTCCATATGAATTTTGTATCGTCCTTTCAGACAACACTGGGCCATTCTACCTGAATGCAACCAGAGAATCTGAACTTTACGCGTTGACAGCCCCCAATTGTTGCACAAAACCATACCAACTTTCGCTAGCCCTATAGAGAATCATAGTATAGACTAGTTGTTTCCTACCTCGCACCTCATGCAGTATAATGGAAGGTATTAAAATAATCTAGGTTCCTTCCATGTCCTATTTAATTGGACAGCTGTTTACTTGATTTTTTCTCTTTTGGTCTCTTGTCTGATATCCAACTATATCCTTACTATGAAGGCGATGGCGTAACTGCTGTTTAACACTATTCTGAATACACTAACATCATCACCTAAGCAACTGTTAGCGAATACGAGGCACTTCAGCATTTAATGAGGATAGCTAAAAGTAAGTTTCCTGATTTGTTTATTGCGAGTTTGCTCCGAGCTCGCCCTCCTCAGTGCGGCATTTTTAACAGTCCCATCACTGAAGGCGTGGTACCTTTCCCAGGAAAGCGATCCATCACATTTCCGATTCCCAAATCAAATCCATCCAACTCTCTGAACGACTTTAGGTAAAATACTCGATAAAATAATTGCTAAGGAGATATAGAAGCATTCTTCATCAAATTAGATCATCGTCATCAAAGGAAGCTCCATAGTCCAGTAATTGGTTGACCTTATCAGTCACATCACATCAAACGTAAGCAAACGGCTGAAGGCGATCTCTGTCACCCGATACCTGCAGAAAGCAGTCGACCCTCATCGATCAGACCTCAAATTTAAAAATTATATATATATATATATGTATATATATATATATATATATACATACATACATACATATATGTATATATATGTATGTGTGTGTGTGTACACACACACATCAATAATTCCCTAACAGGGAGGTTCTACGTCGTGGCGGCAGCTGACCCTGCGGATGCCGAAAGATGTGGTCGGCCGATCCCCGCCACTGCAGATCCTGAGCGTCAGACATCCCTTGGCCCGCCTCGCCTCAGCCTACAGGTGAGTGCAGAGAAGCTGGGACAGCATTATTATTAGCCTGCCGGTCAGGTTATGAAATGTTTGAATGGTCAGTTTAATAGATCTAGATTAGTTATACTTCCAATATACAAAATGAAATTAACAATTATTCTTTAACCCTACCCCGATCTCTCTCTCTCTCTCTCTCTCTCTCTCTCTCTCTCGCTCTCTCTCTCTCTCTCTCTCTCTCTCTCTCTCTCTCTCTCTCTCTCTGTCTCTCTCTCGCTCTCGCTCTCGCTCTCGCTCTCGCTCTCGCTCTCGCTCTCGCTCTCGCTCTCGCTCTCGCTCTCTCTCTCTCTCTCTCTCTCTCTTACTCTTACTCTGTCTGTCTGTCTGTCTGTCTGTCTGTCTGTCTGTCTCTCTCTCTCTCTCTCTCTCTCTCTCTCTCTCTCTCTCTCTCTCTCTCTCTCTCTCTCTCTCTCTCTCTCTCTCTCTCTCCCTCCCTCCCTCTCTGCATACCAGAGACAAATTTCTGGGAGGATTGCCCCTCTACAAATACGACCAGGAATGGCGCCAGAAAACGAAGTCCCGGATGCCTTGGTACAACGAGTGGGAGACCTTCTGGTTCTCAGCGCTCGCAGCTCGAGGCTCGTTTCCCTTCCGGCCCAATCTGCGGATGAGAGCCAGGAACGCAACTTACTGGGCCAATGTGGACCACGGAAGAGAGATCTACAAAGTCCTGAAAAACTCCTATGGCAAGGCCGGCTTCAGGCTGAGAAGCGATTTCCGCAACGCGTCCTTCACCTTCGAGGACTTCCTGCGCTATGTGGTCTGGACCCATGATGTCGGCTTCATGAACAAGCACTGGGCGCCTCTCGTGTTCCTGTGCAACCCGTGCAAGCACAGATACCATTTCATTGTTCACCTGGAGACCATCGCCCCCGAGTTCAACTACGTCATGAACTTTCTGAATCACACGGAAGGCATAGAGCTCAAGGAGGATCGCAAGACGAAGACGACGAACCGATCGGACATATACCTCTATGAGGATATACCGAAAGATATAATGGAAAGGATATTGGAGATTTATAAATTTGATTTTGAACTATTTGGATACAGATACCCCTCTCTCTGATGCACCTCTGCGGTATATCAATTCCGAATTTGTTGTACATATTGATTTTAAACGCGTGTTTGTCGGATAAATTAGAAATAAGATAAATATCAGGGAGATAAATAGAAGACGGCTAAATAAAAAAAAATATATATAACCACACATCTGCGTACATACGCAAATGTGACGTGGATAAACGGTATATAAGCAAGATAGAGCGAATGGAAATAAAGTGACTGGATCGAAGGACAAAGACCGAAGGCCATCTAAATCACTGTAATTTAGTGCACATGTGCGGATAGTGAACTAATGATGAAAAGAAATGTAGTAGAAATCTCCATCAAGGTTCAGATACTGAAATGAATACACTCCATTCCACTGGTTATGTAATTTCCATATGCACACGAATATGGAGCACATATGAGACGTAATTCAGCTGACCGTTACCATACATCTTTATAAGCAAGATTTCAAAATAACATCAGTGACATGACGTGATTCTAATATGGTGGAAAATAGCAGTGTAGATACATATGATGATAGCTGATCATCATAAACAATACATGCACTTGTTTTTTTTCAATTTCTTAAAGTAACATACAGTTTGGGCCTCTGACTTTTCCAAGGTGATTAGAGGACAGCGAATTATTTTCCCATAATTTTTCCGGTACTGGTTTAAATATCTGAATCAACAGAATTCATACGAAACACATGTTAAATTTGTTCACTCATCAGGTTATTTATTACCCTCTAAAACATGTCGAAAGAGAGAGAGAGAGAGAGAGAGAGAGAGAGAGAGAGAGAGAGAGAGATTTGACTGATTTTATAAAAAAAAAAAAAAAAAAAAAAAAAAAAAAAAAAAAAAGATTCACAAACCTGTACATGCCCTGCAAAAAGCCAGGGTTAGTTGTCAAAGCATCTCTCCAAACTGGCTGTGCTTTTATTTAAGTTGACGTCTTATCCGCCAAACATTAGTTTTACATCCCTAAAGGACTGCACCACTGTGCTGACAATGATTCACGTATGTGGCCAGCAAAAGAAAAAAGACAATTAAAAACTTTCATATCATTAACCATATCAAATACAAGACCAGTGTCCACAATAAAACCAATATAATTAACAAGTGCTAGTCTGAACAGTACAATTTGACGATAGGATGCAGTTTCCATGCAACAAAGTAATGGGTAAGATTATGCAACTTGGTCGCCATGCCCATTTTGCAGTGGTGATACGAAATTGGCTTTGTCTCCAAAACTGCATCCTGCGCGTATTGCATAATGTACAGATATCATAGCGTAGCTTTGTCTGTGTAACCTGTTTGCGAGACATTTTTCTTCGGCTTTTCAGTGGCCGTACATGGCCGTCATGTTCTCAAAATCAGCTGATATGTTTTATTATTATTATTATTATTTGATTACAAGCAGCGGCCGCACTTGGCTACGCACGATTGCTTGGCCTCCGGCTGCTTGCTCACTTCGCCCTTATGAAAAGGATATTATCAAATGTGAAATAAAAGAAGTATGTTATACAAATGTTGGTTTATTTGTCTACAAATTTATGTTGTTCCTTAGACGATTCGTTCATCAGATTCTTATCCACCATAGTCCTTTTCTGCGTCGAATCGGCGTTTAGGAAATCTACGACCTTCATCGATGTCATCACTCTTCTTCTTAATTATGGTGAATATCCTCTCGAGTTTCCCGTTACTGTTATCGAGTTTCCAAAATGTTATCTTTGTTTCTCCAGTGAATCTTCAGTGTCGTAGGCCGGTAAAATCATCTTAATTGCCTCTTCTTCTGTTAGTTTGAAGACGTTTTCAGTAATAGGAATTGTTCCGTGCTCCACCTCTCCTTCAGAGGTCAGTTGTTGTCCGTGTTGCCTTATGGTTCACCTCTCCTGTTGTGATGATTTTGTCTAGGGACAACTCGTGGCTATTTCACCGTTTTCCTTAGTAGTTCCCGTATAGATAATCAGAGAATCCCACTTTGTCACTCGTGAACATGCGACGTAAAACTGTCTGCAGTATCTAACAATAATCCACTCCCATCAAACGTCTGTCCCTGTGACTTTTAACTGGAAATTGATTTCTTTTTAAGTGTACTGGTGTATCCGTAGATATGAGTGTGACTCTTGGTATGATCACTTTCTCACCATCACATACGCCTTCTAAGATATTCCTCACAATTATATTCTTCTTTAGGTTCGCAATGATCAATCTAGTGACGTTACAAATCTCAGGAGGATTGATGTTACGAATCACCATTATTACGCACCCAACCTTCAGTATAAGCTCGTGAAGTGGTAAATTGGGGCTTTTCATTCCATTACAGATTTTTCATCAACTGGTAGATTTCCGCTTCTGTACATCACTTCTTTACCCTTAATTTGGTCATAAATGATGTTCTTCACTTCGTCTACATTGTTAGTTGGTGATATAATTGACCTCTTTAAAGTAAACGTTGTTCATTATATTGTTTTTATTGTCATCGTACACGCTTTCAATCTTCTTTAGTCTAACGTTCTGTTAGCTCCAATTTAACCAAATTCGGCCAGAAAAAACTTTTTGTACAATAATTCAACTCATCGTAATTTCCTCCTCCTCTAATGACAGGAAGGATTTGTCTAAAATCACCGGCGCATACGAATACAACCAATGAACGCATCTTTCTGTTATATCTATCAAAGTGACATCAAGAGCAGCAATAGTCTTGTTAGCCATTACTACGTCCTTCATTATAACAGACAAAAGTAGCACCGCCATCTCCGTTTTCTTCTTGATTCCGCATGATCTGAGCTCATTATATTCTATTAGGGGTATCTTGAACATGTT
Organism: Penaeus vannamei; assembly: GCF_042767895.1. Lineage (NCBI taxonomy): Eukaryota > Metazoa > Arthropoda > Malacostraca > Decapoda > Penaeidae > Penaeus > Penaeus vannamei. Next base: position 22,207,686 of record NC_091566.1, on the reverse strand, counting down.
ATGGGCAGTTCGTCCTCCGTGAAGCACTGTAGCGGCCATACCCGAAGATGGTGTCGCTAAAGCTATCAGCCACTAACACACACACACACACATGCATGAATAGAAAAACACAATACCGTGTTGATACTATGGTAGAAAAAAACAAAAAGTTTCGGAATCGTCCTCGATTCCATCTTCGAGTCTGAGGAGGCAAGAAAAGTATCGGAATCGTCCTCGATTCCATCTTCGGGTCTGATGAGGAGGCAAGGGAGAGGAAGCGGTATAAGAGGGAAAGGAGGAGAGGCACTCGGGAACCACGGGGCAGGTGAGGACAGGAGAACGGAAGCGTAGGGAGGTCAGGTCAAGTCGAAGGATCGGGCGGTCTATGTGACGGGTGACCGGCATAAGAGAGGAGACGAAGAATGTGGGCAGGAGAGAAACTGCTGTTCAAGTTGAAATTGGACAGCAGCTTAATCAGAGAAGATTCCACCAGTCTGCGGGCATGGACCTCAGTGGAAGGGAAAAGAATGCGTGCTGCTTTCCAGTCCATCTGATGGCCAGTGTCCCACTGATGGCAGAAGAGGGCGTTGTTGCTATGTCCCCTGGACACAGCATACTTATGTCGAGATAGACGCTCAGTAAGACTGGCGCCTGTTTCACCAAAATACTGCTTATCACAGGAGGCACACGGAACAGCATAGGTGTCCACCTTCGAGGTAGAGGGAGGGCAGGTGTGAACCAGGTTACGACGGAGAGTATTCACCTGGCGAAAGAAGAGTCTGCAATTGAGACTGCAGGGGCCGACGGAGGGAGTAGATCTCCTCAGTGAAAGGCAGGCTGAGGATAGGCAGGTGAGGAGACTCATTGGGAAGGGAGTCATGGTAGAAGGTACGCCGCGCCCTGGATAATGCGACGTCAAGGACATGGCGAGGATAGCCCAGTTTGGAGAACGAACTACGGAGGAAGTCGATCTCTCCATCCAGGTACTGGGGGTCACAGATGCGGAGGGCACGAAGAAACAGCGAAGTGGCAACCCCTCTCTTCACAAGCAGTGGATGGTACGAGAAGAAGTGTATGTACATACCACTGTGCATAGGTTTCCTGTATATAGAAAAGGAGAAATGATCATCAGAGCGATGGACAAGAGTGTCCAAGAAAGGGAGTTTGTCATCAACCTCCCATTTCACCTTGAAGCGGATGGAAGGGGAGAGAGAATTCAGCTGCGACAGGAAATCAGGAAACAGGGCAGGGTCATGGGGCCAGAGAGCGAAGACGTCGTCGACATATCTCAGCAACATGGAAGGACGAGGGGAGATGGAAGGGAGGAGCTCCGACTCGAAGAACTCCATGTACAGGTTAGCC
>NC_091566.1:22193845-22201345 GCF_042767895.1 Penaeus vannamei | reverse complement strand
GATTACAAGGACGTCTGAATGACCACGCAGCCGAGAAGGACTTAAACGAGAACTGTGAGGACGTGTGGATGAAAACGCCTGGACGAGGAATACGAGGAAGCTTGGACAATCCGAAGTCAAGAACGGCCAAGGTGAGACCTTCGAGGATGGATGGATTACCGAGGACCAAGAAAAGAGGCCAACAAAGAGGGGCAACCACGAGAATGGGTCGAGTACAGGAACACAAGGATGAGATGACCAGGCAATCGGGTCCAACGATGGGTCGCACCTTGATGCAAATCACATCACGCCTCGAGGGCGAGGCGTGAGTAATTGGCCGGTTGATATGGCATACATACAGGACCAAGACCATGTCACATGGTCCCACAAGGGCTCCACGTTCACATGTGTTCTAAAACTAATAACCCAAGCCAAGCCCTGGGTCATGGCTGGAAATGAGCACTGGTACATAAGGGCATGGGTAGGCAAGACCCAGCCTTACCCACTAAGTCAGACAGGGAGAGACCACTGCGCTGTCACCTTCAAGACGACCTGCGCCTGGCCCTCCCCTGGGTTAGCCAGCCGCGCCGCGGCACCATGTCAGCACTGTCCAGTCTCTCGTGTATCCATATTACTTGCACGTAATCTTAGGAAATAAAAGTCAAGTCATTAACCACTATCATTACTGCCTACCAGTCCCCATACAGCATCACATTAGATAACGAGGCAGAAATCATGATCAAGGTGAGTCAGTATATTTTGAAATAGATGGTTATAGAAAGTGGACTGGTACTGTTATAAGGCAGGTTGTCAGAAATAGATATGATCAATCCAATAACTTTGTTTATCAATAGTAACTGAAGACAAATATGCTCAAGACATGGGTAAGCAGAAAGACAGAAGAAATGCTGAATATAACAAAGGAATACTTGAAAATTCCAACACAGAATTAAAGGAAAGCAGTATTAGTGGTGAGTCCGAGTCCGAATGACCTATTGCTAAAACAGAATCAAACAGCAATACCTTTACTGACAGAAATGTAGGGGCCATAAGACAGACAATTAGTATCTCTAATATAGACCAAAGAATTAAGCATTCAATAAAAAAAAAACTAACCACTAGAAAGGAGCTAACATACTCAAAATGAGCTGGAAAGGTTACAGGTACAAAAAAAGCTACACATAAGGGACCATGACTGAATAAATCCTTTGCAGAGTTTACAACAAACTAATCAACAGATATCATGAAACATAATAATGATACAGATTTATTTTTGGCTGCTGAGTGAACAATCTGAGCTGATTTATCGAAAAAATATATTGAAGAGGTGCACGACAGTCAGGCAGCATTATCTATTAGGTCAGGTGATTCAATGACTCTTAAGAAAATACTTACAATACTTGTTTTCAAAAAGCTTGAAGTTTAAGTCAAGCCAGTACTTCTGCCAGAAGCTGAATGTCATACAGGCAAATTATGGAAACAAAAGAAAACTGTGTGTGGCTTATATGATCACCTCAGTTATTTCAAAATCAAAACTTTCAAGGTAAAATCAAAGATGAAAACAGTTAAAAAGATGGTCCATCTAGTGAATATTGGTATAATGAATGGGGACTGTCATACATGTAAATTATGCATATGGATGATAATTTACATGGAAGATCATAGGCATTTGAAACTATAAAAAAACAAAAAATTAGTACAATAATATGCTGATGGATTTTTCAAGGACACAGGATTAGAAGCCAGTTAAAAGAAAGAAGACATCACTCAAAGTCAGAATGAATAACCTGAAAGTGTGGAACACATCCCACACACTGTAGATAAAGCATTATAGTAAAATGGTTATTGTAATAGGGTTTTAATGAAGAGCTTGAGACATAGGTTGGTTGAAAGCATACACTTGACAGATATCAGTTAAGGGCTTAAGCCAAGATGTATTATAAGTAATTTTAAAATGGAAAATATACACAAAACTACAGTGCTCAACAATATATTAATCTGCCTGGCGTAAAGTAGACTAATATTTTGACAAAATTTTATTCAACCAAAAAAGGAGTAAAAAAAAATGCTATGAGAATTAGATCTGTGTCACCTGGCACTTACCAGATTTTTTTTCTTTTTGTCACATGTTGTTCCCCTTTGACCTGTTCTTATGCACTGCTTCTTACTGAATGACCTCTTGTGATCTAAATATATGCAAAACCTTGGATTTGAGTGAATAGGTGATAGCACAGAAATCTGGAATGCAAACAAAAAAAATTGTAGATCGTATCAGCAGACCTTAGTGATGTGCCAACTACCTGTTGGGACAGAAACATCACCGAAGATGATGGTTTTTTTTTTCTTTGATTTTTCAAGTCATTAATCATGAATTGGACTCTAGCCGATGTTTCATGATGGATGAACACCAACTATTAGTCTTTTTGGGCTCTGTTTGCTTTTAGCGAGTCAGATGTCCTGGCTACCATCACAGCCAAATATGGAAACGCAGCACCAAAGAGAATGGCTGCAAGTACTGATTTGATCCGCAAATTGTTTCACCTGTTCACTCAAATGCTAGGTTTTGCTAATACTGAGATCACAGGGGGTCCCTTAAGTAAGATGCGGTTTCTAAGAACAGGGATCAAGAGGGGAACACCACGTGCCAAAAACAAGTTTCTAACATGTGCCAGTTGACAATGATTAATATCTAACTGCTCATCTCGTAAGCCCCTATCTTTTTCAGAGTCCTTGAAAGGGGACGAATGCCCTGATTTGATTCTTGCAAACATTGTTTGTTGCATCAAAATTCAATACAACAATAATTCACTTTATGCCAGGCAGACATGTATATTGTTGAATACTATATCAAAATATGTATTACCCTAATACTGCTGTGAAAATGTGATGTTCATTGTAGTATCATTTTGTGAAATGTATCTCCCCCAGACAGTTCTGTGACTGCTTAGCCACCAAGTAGTCAGTAAATAGTCTACATACCATCACTTGATGGTATACTGTTATTATCACTGACATAATTATTACAGTGTTATTGACAATACTAATAGCAATATAGAATAAAATAAAATATTTCTAAAAATCAAGGAGATGGGCAAATAGGTGAGCTAGGACAGACTAGTAATTAACTAATTGGCAACTAAGTACTTATGGAGCCATCCAAGTGTAAATGCAATTTGTTAACCCATTGAATCTGGGTAGCTTGTGGCTTGCACCCAGACCAAACTCCAGGCATTAGGCTTACATGAGTTGCAACAATCCCAGGTGTGTGGCTTGTAGATCTAGCCAGCACGAACACTCATGTTTGGTATCAAGACTCCTTGTTACCTCTTTGCATTGCTATTTGGCATAATTTTTTTTGCCATTTTGAAATTTTCAAGGTCTATATTTTTTTTTTTTCTGTATCAAGATGGTAACAGATGGTAATTTGTTGTGCAGACTCCATATTACTTCTCTAGATAGTCTATAATGCTGCAATAATACAATAAGTAGCATTGTGTTATTTATCTTTTTTTTATACTTTGTATCTTATTTTCTGTAACAACCTCCATCACTGGGCATGGAGTTGGCATTCTTCCAGGCATGGCTCATAGATTGTATATTTCACCCTATTTACCAGAAGAAATGATGCAAGAATGCCTTACTAAATGCACACCAAGTCTAATCTTCCTCCAAGACCTTGGTGCACCTGTGACTGGATGTTTTTTCCGACACCTATCACCCACCACTCATGAAAAGTAATTCCAGCCAACCAACCTTTAGCAAAATATTTTCATAATGTGAAGAACAAATCACCTAGATCCAATGGTGAAATGTAATCTGAAGTATCTCGATTTAGCTAATTTAAGCATACAATGACCTATACATGAAGTTTCTAATACTGACTGCTTTTCTAGTGCAAGAAGATTTCTTTCTCTCATTGGAGAGAATGGCAATACCAGTCCCCTTGCTTAGGAAACAAGGAATATTAAAATAGCAGTTGAAGATATCCTTGCTGCAGAAACTAGCTGCATCTGAGGCTTGTAGCTTGTGTTATTTCTATCTGAGGTTCTTTCTTGGCACACAAAAGTGTCATTTTTATTGCTTGCTACGTTGACACTTATCCACTCTTTGGATATGTTCATTCATTAAAAAAAAGAAGGAAAGAAAGACAGAAAGGAAAGTTAGCACTTAAAAGCAAACTTATGTTTATGGGGAAAAAAAATTAAACTAACTAGTTAGGGAAATGTAAACCATGTCCATGATTGAAACTAAATTAAAGAATACATTTATTTGTTTTGTAGTGTCCACAGCATGTTTATATTATTGCATTATTTTATGGCATTGTATTTTCTTGTGATATATTAAATAATGTACAGAGGGGATTATTGCCAAATCAGAATTATCATTCATCCAACAATTAAATATTGCATGATACCAGAAATGGTAAAATTTACATTATACTGCAGAAAAAGCTTGTATCCATTGTATACAAGGTTTGGATGTTTGTATATTAATGTTCAGAATGCATCTTGTAGAGATGGTCTTGGTAGTGCATTGTGGGTAAGACTCATTTTAAGGGTAGACAAAATATGGTGTTGGGCAAGGTATAATATACGATATAAAAATAAATTAGCAGCTATGACGAGAGGTTTCCTAAAACCTTATGAGAGATTTAACAAAATGTTACAAAAAATTCATCATTTATTCATTTTTTTATTAGACTTTTATAAAAAAAAGAAAAGAAAAATAACTTTGACATTAAAAATGTTTTACCACTGTCAATTCCACACTGGCTGACCAGTACAACTGCAATCATGAAAGGAATGTATAAATAAAAAAATTGGCTTTGATTCAATACAACTACTAGAAATTTTACACCTCAAATGAAAGTTCTTAAAAGGACAATGATTTTTTACATGAATTGCATGAAAACTAATACTTGTAACACTGGATATGTTCATAAATAAATCATATGACATCTATAAACATTACTTACAAAACATTACCACCATACATGAGTATCATAGTTCTATATGAGGTGATTGACTAGGCTGTTCTGTGGATGAGAAAAAATAAAGAAAGATATTAATACACATATGAAATGATAGTTTGTAAATCATATAATTCAATGTTTCTAAATATATATTTATCTTGTTAGGATATTACCACTTTAACTGGGAATGTTAAATAAAATGAAATAAATAACCTGCTTACCCTCTGTATATGATTTATTTTCTTTGAATCCTTTTAATACAGCCTTTATTTCATTATCATATTCAGTCCATTCTGGAATTATTCTCTGGGCAGCCACTAATTTTGCTTCCTTGGTCATAGGGTTATTACACTGTGGAAAAAATGTAAATATATATATATACACAGAAATCTAAAATTACTTATAATGAGAAAAGACAGACTCAATAAAACAACGAAAATAGGACTCAAAAGACATTCTGGGATACTTTAATCCCCAAATGACACATAACATTCTAAAATATCTGCTAGGGAAAGAATCTAGAAAGTATTTCCATTCTATGGGTATACTGTATAAAACAAATGAGATATCACAATAATGCATGCTTCTATCTCTGGGTCCCACAAAAAGCAGTTAGCAGCTGGGCTATATTACATTAACCCAGATTATTCAGTAGCAAATGAAATTTCATGGTAGGTAGCAAACAATGAAGAGATTTGAGTCACCATGTGATGTGGAAGCAGACAGAAGTGAAACTGATGCAACAAGTCAATTAGAAGTTTAATTTCATAACACAGTATTTTACCAAAACAGTCTACCTTACATATATATCAAAATCCTTATTTTGAATGTTACAATTAGATATTATATCTTACACTCTGGACTTCTACTCTGCAGTGGAAATGCATTTCTTTAATTCAACAGGTTAAAAATACATGCATCTGAATATGTAAATAAATTACAACCTAAAATATTCTTATTTTGAGAGAAATAAAGAAAGCAAAAAAAAAAAAAAAAAAAAAACTTACCAAATCAATAATCTTGGCACTTTTCTTTGATTCATCATCACACCAAGACTCACACCAGAGCCAGTCTTGAGGTAATGACTTAATACGCACTTGGTGTATCATGTTATTGGGAAGGTCCTGTAACAAGAAGTTAAAAATACATAACCAAATTTTCCTTGAAAGACTACTTTACCTAAAAATGACTGGAATGTTAATATGCCTTTCAGTTTAGCAGAATCTAATATACTATTCTGTGGTATGGAGGAAAAACAAGTAACTAAACAGATGTAAATTTACCTGATCCAAGTTTGAAAGTGAGTTGGGATCCTGTGAAAGCCCTTGGTATTGGCCTCTGAGTCGGTCACCTGCTGCAATCCTGCGGAACTTTTTCAGATCAACAACAAACAGAGCGGAGATGTGGTACTTTCTTCCAGCCAGGTGATTGCGCCAATAACCTTGTTTCCAGAACCTGAAAAAAGAGAGAACAGTAATTAAGTGTTTATATCAGTGAAGCTAAAGTGACACCACAACAACTGCATAACAATATTCAAAGACAGACACAAGGCAACATGTATGAATCCAGGTGTTAGGAAAATTAGTCTATATTCATCTGTCCTACATAAAGCAGTGCTACTAGAAATTATACAAGCAGAAATTTAATGTAATGTTGCAGCTGTCAAACTATATTCAGAAAAGCATATCATCAAGAAACGAAAATCTTTTATCTACCTAAATCCTTCAATTTCCTTGCGAGATTCACAGAAAGGCACAAATCCGTAGGGAGCTCCATCGAGTTCTTCATTATTTAGGTCCTTGACATCTGCACGCACAACCTGGAACCATCATATATTATTCTGAGCTTCCATTTTGATGACTTTTTTTGTAACATAAATCTACATAAAGCTAGTTTTCTGAAAAAATAAACAAAGCCTTTATATTCCAGTATAAAAAATGTTTTCAGGAATGTACACTAGAAGAAACATTTTGATTTACCTGATCTGCATCAACAAAAATAATCTTCTTAACATCTAATGGGAAAAGCACATCTAAGAAGAGAATCTTGTAGCCCCAAATGATGCGTTGTTTTTCAGTCTGTTGGTGGAGCCACCTGGGCCATTTGTATTGGACCAGTTCGTACTCAAAGCCATATTCTTTGGCAAGTAGTGGCAGAATATCCTGAAGCAATATTAACAGAATCAATATCATCATCTCCCTGAAACACCTCTAGGTTCAAAAGAATGGATTTTATTTAACAGCTGATTGCAAAGACTATCCAAATAAGCAAAATATATTTCAAAGAGCAAATGTAAACATTTGACATAAAAAACTTAGTACTTACTTTAGAATTCAGACTCATCAAACTGCAATACTAACCTTGAAGTTGGGAGATAGGAAGTTCTTGAGGAACCAAAATTTAACTGGGGCTTTTGTGTGGCGACGGACGGACACCATCATGATCCTCAAGAAACGTTCATACAGATGCCCGGATGCCACAGAGAAAATGTTCACCTTTTCAGTTTCATCCTCTTTGGCTCCACTTGAGCTGAAGGTGCTGAAGTTGTT
>NC_091566.1:22176981-22185845 GCF_042767895.1 Penaeus vannamei | reverse complement strand
TTATGCACAATTTGTGTTTACTAGCACCCTACACATTAAATATTAAGGTTTCTTGCATAATCTGATAAATGAAATATATTATATTTGTGGCTAATGCCATCTTCAAAAAAATGGAATATAATTATTAATTTCATAATAAATGCAGGAATAGTATTTAAACTTCATAAAGCCCTATCACCTATACTAAAAATTACTGGCTGACCTCCATGATAAAGAATCCATTAATTATTAACCAAGACGAATACACCTAAACCTATCTTGTCTCTTTCCCAATCAAGAACAAGTGTCTCTGGACAATTCAACCATGGCACACAAAAGCAACATTTACATGGTATAGAGACACACAATTAGCAAACAAAATCCAGTACATTTTTATCTTGCGCATAATAAAGGAAGACAAAAACACCTACCTGGTGATGGAGTTCCAGAGTCCTCCTGATTCTTCATTTTCATCTGCAAGGAGTTCGAGATGTTGCTTTCCAGGTTGTTTACCTACACGTACTTTGACCACGTGTGATCGGAAGCTACTAATAATAATCTCCACATCCTCGGATCCAACTGGGGTGTCTGTGCCTTCATGGCTGCAAACAAGAATCCTTTCTTTATGGAAGAATTTCTCCTATGTATTATGAACAATGCTCAACAAAAATTTACAAAAGAGCAAACTATGGATTAAACAGGACTGATAATCATAAGTTGTCTTAGTTTATAACATCTATTTGAATTGCTGATAACATAAAAGAAAATGAACCTATTGCAGAAAAAATCTCACCTTGCAATAGTGTATATATCAGCAGATCTTCCTTGCCGTAGCCTCAATAACCAAGCTCCTGGATTAGCCTTCAGTTGGAAGTATCCCAAGTTTGCCATAACTATGGTGTCAACCTGAAATGACAAAAGCAACATGACATCAACACAAATTGGAACTTGCATACACTCAAAGTAAACACAGTATAGAACGTATGTTTTTACTTGTAAGCAACTATTAGGCAAGGTTATCCATCTAATCTTCTTCCCAAGAAAATTATCTTGGCATATAAAATTTGTCCAAAAAATACTACTACTACTACTAATAATAAAAAAAATAAAAAAATAAAAAATAAATAAATAAATAAGAACAGAAAAAATAGAACTGTGAAAGAAAACAAATCTGACACATAACTATCATATAACTAAAATATTTACATACCAGAACTGGTTGCTGCCTGTTACCCAGTGTGAACTGAAGCCCTCTTGGTGGATTTCCAGACGACTGCTCAAAACAGTGACCCTCCAGCAATAAGTGTTCCAATTCAAACTCACTATAAGGAAAGAAAAAAAAAACATACAGAAAGTAAAAAAGATAAAGCTTTAATAAAACTAAGTTAATCTAACATGATCATTATCATTGCACACACTCAGTCACAAGAACAAACAGAGATAAAAGACATGGTTATCTAGTTACTAAGATATTAGTTTTAAAAAAATGCCATTCATACTGGTCTACCTTTATTTCTTATATCTAAAAATTATGTAACAATAATGACTTTAACTTTATATAACCTTAATATAATCAAACATATTATAAATTGCTCAAATCTAACATAATCAACATACCTGTGAACTCCTGTCTCTACTAAATCAAGCTTGATGTTGTCCAGGTCGTACACTGATTTTACAACTTCTACCAACCAGTTTTCTGGTGCATGATAATTCAGAGTCAAAATTGATGATTCCGGCAAACCAGTAAATCGGGCATAGGGTCCAGCAGTCATGTCACCTGCCTCTGTGAACTGAGGCTCAGGTTCCAGTACATAACGGTAAAATCTGAAAGTAGAAGAAAAGACGGACTTACTATAGTATACTGTACTGCACTGTAGTTTCACATTTAAAACATTTGTGAGCATATTACTATTCTCAGTGTTCAGTATAACCAGTACTTTTCACAATGTCAGTGTGCTAAAACTCCTTGATAATGAAAATTGTTAGCAAGGTCTGACAAAGTGGCAGGAAATTTTTGTCAGGATTTTTGGCTGCAGGAAATATAACTAAATGATGGTATGAAGAAAAAAAGAATCAAGCTAAAGTAATTTTATCTTATGGTTTCTCTTACCAAGAATTCTTGATAGGGCACAAAATATACCATTCTTTAATCAAAACACCTGGGTATGATCATTTCATGAAATATAATAATGCTTTTTTATACTCTTTACAGCAACAGGAAAACCTGAAATTGAAATGACTCTATGCTGTTAAACCATGATGAAAAATTACCTCCTAAGTGGCATTTCTGAATGCTTCTCCCTAGCATTCAGGACGACACGGATTTCAGCATTGACAATCTCCTGGAGTACCATCAGGATTGGACCAATCTTCTGTGCAGCATTTGACACTGGATCACATACCGCAACAATATCAAATACAGGCATGTTGGGGTTTCTGGCAGGAATTTTGACCACAGAATATTGGTCAGAGCGAAGGTTGACGGTTGTGCGGCCCTTGGACTGTGGCTTGGTCTGAAGCACACCAGCTACCTTCATTGTCAAGTCGCTGATATCACTATTCACAGGTGGATCTATTGAAATAAATATATGTAATTAGCAATGCAAGAGCTCTTAAAATCATCTAATCCAATGTTGGAAGACCTGTGTCCTAACATTACACAAGTATATATATAAAAAATACTGTATTTCTCCAAATTCTATTTCATGATCCTATTTCGCAATTAATCTGCATGATATACTGCCTGAGACTTGTAAAGTCATTTTAGTCTTATTGATGGAAATTCATAAAACTTTAAAACTTTTGTTTTGGGTGTCTTTGAAGATAGAGTCCTAATGTGTGCTTGTAACTAATGGTAGTGACCTTTACAAAAGAGGAGAAAAAGGGTTTTCTGAAAATAAACTCTCACACTTGTAACTAATGGTAATGACCTTCACAAAAGGGAAAAAAGTGTTTTCTGATGAAAAACTCTCAATCTTGCCTCACCTTCACCAATCAACACTTCTGTAAGCTTCTCTCCAAATGTGGAATGAACATATTTCTCAAGAAGGCCAAAATCTTCCATAACAAACTTTTCTGTTGCCTTGAATGTTCCCAGGTGTCTACCATTGGCAACAACAGTCCTTTGTCCAGGTGAAAGAGCTAATACCTGTAATATTTAAAGAAAGATTTTTACATCCTTGATAATTAAGACTAGCCATGCAACGTCTTTCAATTCCTATATATATATACATATATGTATATATTTATATACATATATATATGAAAGATGGAATAATGTACTGCCCGCCGCAAGACGGCCTCTCTAGACCACTAGTTCCTTTTGAGTGGGTTGTCTATGAGTGGTCTAGAACAGCTGTCTTGCATTCATGCGCAACGGCGGCGAGGAATCGAATCCCAATTGGAGAGGTTATAAATATTCATATATCTATATATATATAGCAAAAGGGAACATAAAACTGTTTGTACTAACCTTTTTGCAAAATACTGAGTGAGCCTTAAATACTGAATCCTTGAATGAATTCATGCGTGATGTGAAGGCATCTATATCTAAACCCTGCAAAAATGAAAATAAAATGTCTTAAACAGGACACAAAATATGAAACAAAAATCTGTGATACGAGCATGTATCCAGAATTTCTAATTTTCTTTTCATGTGTTAAGTCTTTTATGAACATATTAGCATCAATCCTCAAAGCAAAATAATCATCGCTAATATTTTTTATACTGATGGCAGACATTGTAATATATATTAACATTCTTATGTCTATTTACATCTAATCCCATGTGCATTGGACCAAAGTGGATATAAAATGTTTTAACTAACCAATATCAAACAATGAGATATACAAGATAATATTGCATATAACAAGACTTATCTTTATGGTTTGTTATCCAAGGCAAAACATAATGGTTCTTAAATAAAACAATTAAAAACTATGACTTCAGTGGATTTGGTTTACCTATCTCCTGGCACAGCACCTCTCTCACTCTATGTCTTTCATTCTTACTTTTATTTTAGGTAATTCCTATAGAAAAAAATGATCCTTTAAAATTCATAAAAAAATCTTTATTACACAAATCTAGAATACCATATACTCATGCATGTATTATGTATGTGTGTGCGTACACTAAAATGTTCATACAAAAGAAAGAAAGAAAGAAGGAAAGAAAAAATCTAAAGAATACTTACAGCAATTTCAAAGTCTTTCCACTTCTTTGTTCCAGCAATAATCTTCTTAGCATTATCCTTTTCAAGAACCTTTGCCAAGAACTGCCTTGCAACAGCTGGAGGCAGAGTTGTTTGTGCTACTTCTACTGCTCGGCTAAATAATTTAGGACTTTCACTAGAGAGATCTGTATTGTGTATTGCACAAATACGGATGCTGTTGCTCTCTCGCTGAAACAATAAAGACATATCAATAGCATAGTTGAATATAAATAGAAATTTTTCCTCCTCTCCTTTTAATTTGACTAATTAAAAATAATATTCACTGATGACAGTAATGGAATACCTAATTTCTATGTAAAAGACTGAGATGCATGTAAACATACCAAGTACTTTACACCTTCTAGAAGAATTGCTCGACCCTCATAGGTGTCAAAATCTCCCACAATCCAAACCGTCAAAGGTCGCAAGGTGTGGTCATTCTTCGTGGTGATGTAACGGCAAGAGTTGGCCAGAGTTGCTGTCATCTCTGGTGCTTTTTGTGTTGCAAAAGACTCTACAGGCACACTACTAAGCGTCTCTCCAGATGTACCAGTAAGGTCAATAAATTTAGAGTTCTTTGTACTTAGGATTCTTTCATTCAGCCTGAAATATGAAATAGTACATTAACCAGTTTGCAGTTATCATAAGACCACTCACAATTAAACAGCTCCTATGGTGTGCTTACCTTGGCATGATGTTTGGCAGACTCATCAGCCAGTCCACTACATCATGTTTATCTTCCAGCTGTCCTTTATAAACTGCTCGCTGCAAAGTCTGTGTTGTCCTCATAACATCCATCAAGACAACTTCTTCAAATTCATCTGCATTCAAATGTTTTTCAGGCAGAGGAACACCATTCATCAGAGCCTGATAATAACAAAGAATATTTTGACAATGTGTCTTACTTGAGTTAAAAGAAATTTCTACTGAACACTCATGTAATATTCCTTGAGTGGAGATATATGTACAATAGAATGAAAGATTTATCATCATAAAAAATGTATCATTCGTAATTCAAATTATCTAAATATGATCTTTTAATCAAGAGCATCTACATTATTTCAGATTTCGTATAAAATATAAACGCTACCTGAGGCAGACTTGTGATACCAGCTTTCTCAACAAATTCTTGAGCTAGCATACGGCCAACATCGTAATCTGAATCCTCTCCAAACACATCTTCAAGATCAACACTTCGGTACTTGCTCTTGAAATGGGATGTTACATCATCTACTGTTATATCACCTTGGACATTGGAGTACAGCTGTCAATAAAAAACAATCTTGGTTATTTTAAATAATCAGAATGCACGAGTATCAATATAATAAGCACATTCAAACAGCTAAAATAGTAAGTACTGCAGACACATAATCTATAAATATCAAAACAAATATAAATGAAAGTCCTTACATCAACCAAGAACTGAAGTGCTTTGTAGTTTGCATCCTCACGGCCTTCCAAGTTTTGAGCCACATAATTGAAGGCACACAGCATGGCCACTCCAGCATCATCATAACCCCTTAGAGTTTGGTCAGGGTTAACGGACATCACTATACCAATGCGGACAGGAGCATTGTGGGTTAGGAAACCTTCAACCAGCCTTATAAGGTCGGCTGTTGTTGCTTTCTCTGGTTCGGCAACAATAACCTGCAAGAGTTTTATTGTACCTTAGAATGCCTCATTATCATTAATGAACATTACAACACATCAACGTCTTATAGAAAAGCTGCACAGCTGTAATCTAAATCAAAATGTTTACTTACCAAATTATGGAAATTCTTCCTGATACTGCGCAACATGCCAGGATATGTTGGCCTCAACAGTTCTCCAACTGATGATGACCACTTGCTGTAAGCTCTGTCATTCTCAATGTCATTCATCCAAACAATAGCAGTATCACGGATGTCAATACCATAATCTTGCTTACTTTCACTAAGATCAATGTTTAACAGTGTACTAAGTGACTCTCCTGGAACACCTGTTAAAAAACAAAAAATCATTAAAGAACAATATTAAAACTAGCTGTGGAAATCTTGTGATACCAGCTGTTATTCAGTGCATAAGACATACTATACAATTTCTATAATTCCTTGAATCTAAACATCTTTTCGACAAGCTTCCTTTACTTCAAAGGACTTTGCCTCAATTTTCAATAATGCATAATGAAAATCTAGGATAAAAAGAAAAATTAATGAAAAGGCAAGGAGACAACTATGATGAGAATAAACATCTTGTAAATATACAAAGCAAAAGCAAAAGCAAAAAAAAAAAAGAAAACTGATTGAAGTGAATAAATATATAAATCTTTAAAATAAGGCACACAAATAGAGAGCATAAGTGGGACAAAGCAAACTTACCCAGTTTATAAAGACCCCCCATAACACGGTCTTCTGTGCGGATGTGGTCTAGAAGTGTGTAGATGTCAGTGAAATCCATATCAAAGTACATCCCATTAATAAAGAGAGCAGCATCAGAGGGGTTGACATCCATCTGTGCACTCAGCTGATTCTGGTTCTTCAAGATCTCTCTTTTCATCTTGTCATCAACCTGAAATCAGGTAAGGAGAATAATGTGAATACTTGCAATTTATCCCAAATAAACAATTAAAATGACATTATCACAGACATAGATAGAGACAGACACACACATATAAATTAGTACTTAGTGTCTTTCTTTTCTCCTGAATCATTTAATCTCAAAACTTCTGCCTTGACATACCTTTGTTCTCACTAAAGACCGTGCCAGCATAGGAAAATTTTGAGCTGTGTGTACAAAGACACTCAACTGCTCTTCCCTCGGTGTTGTCATAATACGCTGAGCAGCTTGCATACTCAGGTGCTGCAGCTGCCACACTTTCATGGGTGCCATTTCATGCCGGGACTCAACCAAATGATTGCGAAGCTGTTCTAGCTCCTCCATTTTCTCTGGGTGAAGTGACCTTCGGAAAAAGCAGGTTTAAGGTAAGAATGTAGACAGGTGTCGAGAGCTGAATTTGTTGTTGATGATATTTCTTTAATGCAAAACACAGAACAGCTTTGGTGTAACTATATGCTTCTGAAAAATCAATAGACATGACAAGAAAATAATTCAAACAAAATTACCAATTTCACACTTAAAATTAGTAAATGCTAATATAATACATAAACACTTAAACTTGGTTAGTAAAGAAACCATACAAGAAACAAAACGCTGTCCATAAATGTCCCTTTCCCATACTTCCAAAACTCACTCAAGCTTAGAGAAGAGGAAACCCTCAACCTCCACTTCCTGTTCATCATCTTCCTCCTGTCTGCCTCCATCATCTTGCACTTTGGTGTCATCTTGTGCTTTGTATTCAGTGCTCTTGATGGCAAGCTCCACACCATATCCACTTAATCGGACCTTCTTTTTGGAATTTCCCTAAAAAGTTGTACATATTGAATCTATTAATCAACCTCAAAATCTTTTTATCACATTTTTTTCTAGTTTGCAAATTATAAAAATCAAATAAAAGGCTGTTTTAATGAGAACAAATATACAGCAAAATGGGAGAGGGGAGAAAAAGACAGGAAAGAACAAGAAAAAGAAAAAAGAAAAAGAAAGATAAAGTGTAACCAAAGAGAGACAAAGAATATAACTTTTTCTTACCTTTATATATGGTCGAAGAACATAATCAATTTTTCCCAATCCAACAAGTTCCTTCACTGCTAAATGATGTATTCTGAATTCTTTAGTTCCTAATTCAGCATAAAGGGTGACTCCAACCTATAATACCATTTCTCATTAATATATAAATTGTGCTGTGCGCCTGAAAAAAATATATTTGCAGTATGAACATCATACATCATTAGCAGATATAAAAAATATGAAGTTAAAGCAACTACCTTAGAATTCTCTCCTCCCGGATAATGATGGTCCATATCATAAGATACAGGTTTAGTGCCTGAACCTACTTCCACTAATTTCTTCATTGCCTCAATATTACATGTAAGCTCTCCATTAACATCAAATACGGCTATACAGTCCTCTCCAGTTGGGAGATTTCTGTCTAGAGCAATCTGACGAAACATTTCAATCTTTGGTGAGTACACTCTCATGGACAGGCTAAGCTTCAAAATGCTGACTTGAGACGGTGACAAAAACTGACCAGCAGTTCCAAGGATCTCATTATATGCTGCTTTATCACTTCCTAAAATAGAAATAGTCATTATTTTACATTACAACATGTAATAGAAAAGTGATTAGACATTCAACTTATGCATTCAAACCTACTAGAAGAAATTAAATGGTTGAACTTTTCTTCTGCTTACCTTTAGTAAAAAGAGTAAAATCTTTTTGTGAAACAGCTTCCACAAACTCCCAGAAGGTTGCAATGCTCTCTTCTCTCATATATTCTGCAGTCTCCAATAACAGAGGTGTGTGACTCCATTTGGCAGAAAGATGAGTTGTTACAGGCTTGACTTTACCTTGACACTTCACTGTGGTGCCCGTCAAAAGGAAGCATAATAGCCCCAAAAGGGGTCCTAAAATTTCTCTCATGGCGTTGATCTGTACAGGGGAAAAAAAGAACATAAATAACATTTTGCAGTCTACTGGTCTAAAATTAAATGAGGAAATTAAATGAATTTAGACAAATTTTCTGACTGCAAAATGAAGTCTACAATCTTAATGACTATGATCCGGATGATCTGAT
>NC_091566.1:22132016-22134516 GCF_042767895.1 Penaeus vannamei | reverse complement strand
TCTCCGATTTTGACTATAGGGCTACTTTTCTCTCCCCGATTTTGACTATAGGGCCACTTTTCTCTCCCCGATTTTGATTATAGGCCCACCTTTCTCTCTCCGATTTTGACTATAGGGCTACTTTTCAATCCCCGATTTTGACTATAGGGCCACTTTTCTCTCCCCTATTTTGAGTATAGGGCTTCTTTTCTCTCCCCGATTTTGACTATAGGGCCACATTTCTCTCCCCGATTTTGACTATAAGGCTACTTTTCTCTCCCCGATTTTGACTATAGGGCCACTTTTCTCTCCCCGATTTTGATTATAGGCCCACTTTTCTTTCCCCGATTTTGACTATAGGGCTACCTTTCTCTCCCCGATTTTGACTATAGGGCCACTTTTATCTCCCCGATTTTGATTATAGGCCCACTTTTCTCTCTCCGATTTTGACTATGGGGCTACTTTTCTCTCCCCGATTTTGACTGTAGGGCCACTTTTCTCTCCCCGATTTTGATTATAGGCCCACCTTTCTCTCTCCGATTTTGACTATAGGGCTACTTTTCTCTCCCCGATTTTGATTACAGGGCCACTTTTCTCTCCCCGATTTTGACTATTGAGGCATTTATTTTTCCTTGAATTTACTACAGAAAAAAAAACATGACATTAACTAACGCTGAGAAAAAGCTAATACACTAAAACATATTAATAGTATCCAAACTCCATGTCATGCAACTTATACATCTCATGGTTGCCACTCAGTTGGCACGGGTGTCACTTTAGATAAATGGAGGAAGTCAAATGAGACAAGTACAAATTGTTAAACACCCGCCATGAATAAACAAGCATCTGCAAGTGTCCAGGGAATCAGAGTGTTCCTCGAAGTCTGTCATGGTACTATTACCGAGTGCGATTGTAGGTAGCAGTTTCCTGGTCTTTGATGCTGATGGAGATTATCAGTACATCGAAAAAGGGGAAGAGAAAGACGGAGAGAGTTAGATGGAGATGGAGAGGAAGAGAGAGACGGAGAGAGGGAGGGGGAGTGGGAGAGGGAAAGGGAAAAGGAGAGAGAGAGAGAGAGAGAGAGAGAGAGAGAGAGAGAGAGAGAGAGAGAGAGAGAGAGAGAGAGAGAGAGAGAGAGAGAGAGAGAGAGAGAGATTAACCATCTAAGCATGTTGCAAAAGTCACCGTAAATCCTAATAATTTACGTGGATTCTCCCTGCACGTAAATCAACCAGATAGACATGCTATATGGCAAAAAAGTTAGCGGCATCTGCAATCGAGCGATCTTATGCGGTATAATTTTTATTACGAACATATAGTATTCTAGAGAGAGAGAGAGAGAGAAAGAGAAAGAGAAAGAGAGAGAGAGAGAAAGAGAGGGAGAGAGAGAGAGAGAGAGAGAGAGAGAGAGAGAGAGAGAGAGAGAGAGAGAGAGAGAGAGAGAGAGAGAGAGAGAGAGAGAGAGAGATAGAGAGATAGAGAGATAGAGAGAGAGAGAGAGAGAGAGAGAGAGAGAGAGAGAGAGAGAGAGAGAGAGAGAGATAGAGAGAGATAGATAGAGATAGAGATAGAGAGAGAGAGAGAGAGAGAGAGAGAGAGAGAGAGAGAGAGAGAGAGAGAGAGAGAGAGAGAGAGAGAGAGAGAGAGAGAGAGAGAGAGAGAGAGAGAGAGAGATGGTAGACACACATCCACGCATGTACACGCACACCAGCAACATCAGCAATAACAATGATAATGATAATAATAAAAGGAAGAAGATGCAGAAGAGCAAGAAGAAAAATAAGGAAACGAAAAAAAAGTTAAAGACGAAATGGAAGGGAAAGAACAAAGAAAAGAAAAAAGAAATAATATAAAGTAAATGACAAAGAACAAAACAAAATGAAAACTGAAATGAAAAATAAAGAAAAGAAAAAATGAAATAATATAAAGCAAATGACAAAGAACAAAACAAAATGAGATACCGAAAGGAAAAAAGAAAAGAAAACTGAAATAATATAAAATAAATGACAAAGAACAAAATAAAATGAAAAACGAAATGAAAATAATGAAAAATAAAATGATATAAAGCAAATGACAAAGAACAAAACAAAATGAAAAACCGAAATGAAAAAAAAAAGAAAAAAGAATGAAACAATATAAAGTAAATGACAAAGAACAAAACAGAATGAAAACCGAAATGAAAGAAAAGAAAAATGAAATAATATAAAGCAAATGACAAAGACCAAAACAAAAAGAAAAACGAAGACAAAGAATCGAAGCCTCTGTTAAGCGATTCAGTATTTCAAATCGAGACCCGAAGAAAAACACAAGGGCTCATGTCAAAGATGTGAGATAGTTTGTAAAAGGATCCCGGAACTCGCACCGAGCGGCAGATAAAATCATGTGAAAACAGACCAAAGGGATTTACATAGTTAATGCTTTCCGAATCCATTTTCGTGAACCGAGTAAAGGTTCGAGTCGCTTAAGTTTATAAACGATTCTGTGAGCCAAAAATGTTTGGAATCCTGCGTTTATTGTTTAT
>NC_091566.1:22117016-22119516 GCF_042767895.1 Penaeus vannamei | reverse complement strand
GCGAGAAGGGAGGCGGGGCTTACTCTTATGTAATCGGTTCATTCTATGTGGTCTGCCGCCTATAGCACTTCCTGTTTTTTTTTCTTTTTTGCCTCAGAGTGCTTTATATGCATGTTACCTAGACAAACTCGAAAGGCGATTTTTCCCCTTTATTAGACTGTCTTTTATCAGGCGAAGCAAAAAATCGTCAGCCCCACTCAAGAGCTTCCACAGCCCAACGTTACTACACTCACCAAAAGGTTATCTTAGGAGTATGAAATGTTAAATTAATGATACGTTTTACTTCCTGCTACATAGTACTGGATTGGAAGGACTATGAATGATCTCAAGCATTACTTGTAAATGAAGATGGATAGACAGACAGATAGATTAGGTAAATTAAATAGATAGATAAACGACTGCAAATACAAATAAATAAATTTATGAACCAAGAACTTATAAAAGATAATAACATCGAGTATGGGATGCTCCCTTTTATCCTGCTTCAGCCCAACGAGCCTAATGATCAGCATCTATAAACAAACATGATTCAGATAACGATAATAATCTTCTTGACTCGAGCTCCGGCACTGCGCTAGAGCTCGGCCAATTAACGACAGAGGACACTTTCATCGCGCTGGGTGGCTCCTCCAGGCCGGTCGTGATTGGCCAGAGTCACTTACGATCCAATCCCCTGGACCAATGACGTAACTGAGCCTAAAATATGCGCTCGAGGGACCTGCACGAAGCTGGGTACGACCTTGACGTGGGGAAGCATCGTGGGGATTATCCTTTGAAATGCTTCCTCTCACTGGAACAAGTGTTATGGTACGGATTGAGAAAAAGGCGTGTTTTATATTTGAATTGCTTAGTCTTGTAAAAATATTGTTGATCGGAATTCTACGAACTCTACACGTACACACACGCACATGCACGCACAGGCACCACACGCGCGCACACTTACACGTACCACGCAAGGAAATACACACACACACACGCCCCACGCACGCTCACACAAACACATATATGTATGCAAATATACATAAATACACATACATATATAGAGAGAGTTAGGTAGCAAGAAAGAAGCAGATAAATAGAGACAGAGAATGAAGAGGAGGATACTGAGATGGAGAGGCAAAGACACTGACTGAGAGGGGGACAGTAAGAGGAAAAGAAGGGGGGGGGGGGTGATTTAAGGCAGACAGACAGACGGAAAGTGGGAGTGATACATCTCTCACGTGTAGAGACAGAGCGGAGGTAACAGAATGCACAGGGACATCAGGCAAACCACTCAACATCAGGCTCATAATCGGCTGTTGCTTGCTACTAGAGGAGAAACTCAGCTTTACGATCTGCAACCTCATCAAAGCGATGTTGGACCATGAATGCTTGGGCTTTTTATTAGTGTGACCCTAGGGATACCGTGGTTGTGATACAAAAAGGGGCGTGTCTTAGTTAGGCCGAATATTATTAGCATATCATTATTAGTTATGTCCTTGGCATGAGTTCAATAATTATCAAGGTGTTTATCATTACCATCATCATAATCTTCATCATTACAGTAATAGTATCATTATCATAGTTAAGCCTTTTCATTGTTGCTCATAATAAGAAAAAGCCTATTCGGTTTTGCAGTGCAATACAATACAACAAACAATATTCAAAACGAAAGAAATGGTAACTAAAAAGGCGTTGGAATAGCCATTAAGCTGTCCGAAAGAAATGGTATAGAAAGTGAGAGAGACAATCATGTTAAAAGGAAAAGTCGAGAGTTCCAGTGCATCTAAATAGGAACGAAACAAAACAATACTCCACAGACACAAATGCAACTTTGTTAACATGTTTATTATTCTTCAAGTCGTCCCTTCTACATTAAGAAACCAACCGTCTCATCAGTGTTGCCTATTAAATATGCTATTACGAATTTGTCTATCATAAGCTCCTTTTTTTGGCTCTCAATATTGGTAAAGATAATTCCAGCAACTTAAATTCCGTTGTTGTCAGTTTGTAAACGTTGACATGAACTCTTACTTACCAAGAAACCGAACCGAATCGAGCTAGAAAACCAAGTAATTGCTTATTTCACCTGATGAATGACAAGATTTATTAACAAAACTAGAAAACTAGAACCGCTGATAACGAAAATAATATAAACACCAATACTACTAAATATAAAATAAATATAAAATATAAAACAGCTATTTTGATGTATCTTTCCACACCTTTGTCCTAAAGTACAAGAGAGAGCATTCTTAACACTGGCTCTCACTGATATTCTACCTCTTGAAACGAAGAAAAAATACCGTCTACATCAAACCTGCTTCCATATATATCCCGTTTTTAACACTAACTTAATGTATTTTAACCGGATTAATTATGTTTGTAGCATTGATAGGACTTCCTAATGAGTAGTTTCAAATGACTATTTTTGGACATAACGTTTCATGATTTCAGGTCTCTCACCATCATTTTTTCAACGTTGTTAATGTAATAGTGAAGGCATTTTTTATGAAAGCAA
>NC_091566.1:22092016-22094516 GCF_042767895.1 Penaeus vannamei | reverse complement strand
CTGATTTCATGCTGTTGTGCTTGCGTAAACCGATAACTTTTGTATATCAGAGTGATCAGAATACCACAGAGAAAAAGTTTTTTTCTTTCTTTTTTGTTACAACGACACAATGGCGTGGTTTCAAATATGAATAGGATCAGCGTTTGTGATTCCGATTAATGTATATATGTATACATACACATATTCATATATCTAACTATATATATATATATATATATATATATATATATATATATATATATATATATATATATATATATATCTCAATATATGTATGTATATACATATATATATATATATATATATATATATATATATATATATATATATATATATAATATATATTATATTGTGTGTGCATATATATATATATATATATATATATATATATATATATATATATATATATATATGTGTGTGTGTGTGTGTGTGTGTGTGTGTGTGTGTGTGTGTGTGTGTGTGTGTGTAAATATATATATATATATATATATATATATATATATATATATATATATATATATATATATATATTATATCTTTATTTCATTTACTATTATTATCATTATTATTTCTTTTTTTTAAGTGACGCGTTAAATAATACTGAAAAGGATTGTGTTAGTCTGAGAAAATGGTCAAATGCAGTCACTTTTAAGGCATAAAGGTACTTGTCATGTTCTATATGCTCGTTTTTTCATGATCTCTACTTATTGGTTAAACATCATATTAAAAGGGACACACGTCTCGACTCCGCACTTCGAATTGGCGGTCAGAAGAAAAATATGAATTTAAATGTTACGGTCTTTCTTAATATTGTGACTGTTTCTTGTCATCGTTTTACACACGTTGTTGTGTTTGTGCATCACACATATTCAGAAGCACGCAAACACACACATGTCTGTGTGCATGTGTTTACGTATATATGTGCATATAAGTAGTACACACCTATGGTTATGCGTATATACATACATGAATGCCAAAATTGCGCTTAAACATTTTATGTTGTTAGATTGTATTAAGTACTCGAGGCCAATATTTGTCAAGTCATGATAAAAAAAGGGGAAACTTAACTTGCTCCCGCGGGAAAAACGAACCTTATCGACAAAGAATATTGTTATCAGCATCGAGTGTCGACTGCTAGTTGATGATAATGGTTATATCATTATCTTTTATTTCTCAGTGTCCTTATAAACAATAATTGCAATGTGGAAGAGGTGTCTACGTGGTCTTCCTTCATTGAAATTCTAAATTGGTTTATGCCATAAGCAGGTATGTAATGGCATGTCTAGTTTGGTGTGCATGTAATAAGTTAAGTAACTTGTTACTAGTCCTTTGCACACTGGGGAATCATTAGCCACGGATCGGAGAACAGAATGGCAACCCCTGATTAGGCCCATGACCAACCTCCTCGTGTCCAGCATGCACAGACACTCCCTCGCCAGCGCCGGGGGTGCTGTGGCCTCAGACCGGAGACGTACTGCATTTTGCGCGATGCTGATCATGCCGTCTCTGATACCGTAGTCTAAACATCGTTAACACAATCCTGAAATCCGAATGACAAAAATCAGATTGTCTCTGAAATCTGCATTGGCGCATGATCCATCTCCTCACCCTACCATCACGAGACCAGCCGCGTCAGTTTTTGCAAGGCAGAAAATGAGGCAGCGCCGGGCTTCGTGGCAGAGACAGTTCTTGGTTGCAAGGACTTGCGGTAGTGACATTAGAGTTGAAAAACATATATCACAGAACGCAGTTATGATTTTAAAAGTAAACACTTTCGAGGAATGTGAAAAAATGCAATCCTCAGATATTTTTAGATGACAGTACAGAATGTGCTTTTCTATCCAGTTATAAAAAGACATTTTCCTAGCAATGAAAATTATATAGTGAAGGTTATATGTGAATATGAAATCGTAGAAATCATACACACATTTATTCTTTATCTTCATATCCCTATGTCCCTATGTGAAATATTTTGGCTGGTAACAATGGTATGGCATGTGAAAGAAACATCCTTTACTGTTATTGCATACTGTAACGATAAAATGATCTAAACGCGAACCGAACTCATCTCAGACATTCAGAGTACACGCTGACTGTAAGATCAATTTTGTTGCATCATCCTCATACATCAACGAACATTATAACTTTCGCCACCGAATTTCCTGTAGTGAGCCTATAAATCAAGGTATCCCTAGGCACTCCCAAAGACTTCCACATTCTACGATGCTATATCCCTTGGGACTTCGATCGACTGAAATTATACCTCAAAACTTTAAGATTACCTTTAACCTTCCACAGCGGCTCCGTTTACTTGGACCGCCGAGATAAGGAAGAACATCGGCAAAGTTTTGAAACCAGAAAACCAGCTTCGAATACACGAGCGACGATGCCCGAGCGACTCTCCGAGGCACACACAAAAGGCATGCACACTGAAGGGAGGGCCCCCGAAGGCTGGGGTTACGAGCCTTTGCTGTTTCATAACACGGTCCTCTGCCTGTGC
>NC_091566.1:22052016-22059516 GCF_042767895.1 Penaeus vannamei | reverse complement strand
TGTCTATCACATTTACATTTACTTATATTGTGATATCCTGTGAAACGCAATGCACCTTTTTCCCCTTCAACTTGCAAGTATTGTACTCCCTTACATGTCACCACCGAACTGGATAAAGGTAAAATAAAGAACTTGACAATGAAAGGTGGATATTAATGGAGATGAATCTAAAAGATAGGAACTTTCCCTCGGTGTAATTTCGGGTTCCGTGCAATGATTAATTGGCCGACACCGATAGCGGCGATGTATGGCCGAATGACCCTTGACCCTATGTGAGCCACAAATTTCAAAGTAACTCCAAAACAAACAAGATGGTTTGCCGTTGCGGTTAGCACTGGTTAGCCACATGACCTTGGACAAGGCCTGCAATAGTCAGGCACTTGCAGGAGTGGAACAATGGAGCCTCTGACAACCGATTCTCGTCTTTGGAACATTTATTCACATATTACTCAAAATTCCTCGAATCCTTCAGGTCACTTTTGGTTGTTAAATGTTCAAATAGAGAGAGAGAGCGAGAGCGAGACAGTGTGTGTGTGTGTGTGTAGATAGATGGATATAGATATATATATGTAGATAGACACAAGCAGATAGATGTATGTATACATATATGTGTATGAATATATATTGTAAACACAATATATATATATATATATATATATATATATATATATATATATATATATATATATATATATATATAATCTGTAGATACCAGTGATTCCCATTCATCCAACTAGCGCACACACCTCCCCCACTAATCCACCGACGCCGATCCTTTTCCGAGCGAACTGTCCCTTCGGACCGCCCTTCGCAGCCAGCCGGTCCGACGGGCTTTACGGTGCAGGCTCATTTCTCATTCCATGCAAGTCCTTCGAACTGGGAGGTTGTCTAAGCTAACCTTACGCTTTACCCGATCCTCTTACGCAGGGAGGCTCGTTATTCCGCATCACCGGATCGATCGGACTTCCTATGCTTGGAGCAGGAGGCGCGTGGGAGATAAATAGGGCGTTTGAAGAGTTGGGTGTGCAGGGATGCCATGGCGTATGAGCGATATTAAATCAGGATGTTTCCGCCGAAGAAGTTTAAATATATAATATATATATAAATGTACATATATACATATATATGTATATTATATATTTAAATATATATACATATGTAGAAGTATAAATAAATAAATAAATATACATATATGTGTGTGTGAGTGTGTGTGTGTGTGTGTATATATATATATATTATATATATATATATATATATATATATATATATATATATATGTACCTATATGTATGTATATTTATTTATATATCACATATACACTTGGATATGTGTGTTTTATATAGTATATACATGTATCTGTGGTAAATATGTAACGCAAAGAGAAGTAAAAAGTGAAACGTGCAAAACATGTACCAGAAACTGGAAGCAAATCGTAGAGCAGTCGATTAATAAAAGACATTTATAATGTTAACCCAGAAATGTGACAAAATCAAACCTGTTTATGCCGTTGCTCAATCTTATGGAATGATGCTAGTAAAATATGTGATGCAAATTATAATTTTTAATGAAGTAAGCTATTCACTGCCACGTTATTAAACGGAAAATTACAGTTGGCCTATCTACTCACTCCTTTTCCTCAGTAAGTTTGGTTAGGTTTATTATAAATATTGTCCTTGTTATAAAATGGATTACACTTAGTTACATCTCATCCAGGAAGCTCCCACAGAGATTTTATTGCCTTACATAAATAATGATGAGATTGACAGAATAGACTCGAAAGGACTTTCGTAAAAATGTATTGTCGGTTTAATGCACAAGGCCCACCTAATATAGCACTCGGTGGTGCGACCCTGGTCCATAATAAACAATTCCGGGTTCAACAAGTAGTCGTAAAATTCTTACAGCTTACCACCTTCGACAGTTTGAATTTGGATATCATTGCCAATTACAAGATTCTCTCAGACGCTTCATAAATAAAAACGTGGCTTCTGCAGACTTCTATTGCAGTGATCATGCGGTACTAAATCAACACTAATACATGCCAGGCTCGGTGTTAAAATACAGCTGCGCTTCAAAAACAAAACGAAAAGGATGCGACATAACGCTTTATTACATATGGGAAATTTGCCGTGCCATGGATTAGATGGCAATTTCATGGCATCAGCAAAAGCCAAACTAACATCTGATTTTCGTACCTGCTTTTATCATCATTATATTTTGATTATGGTTGTTATTCACCCAAATGAGTGTAGTATATTGGGAACCATATAAATGAAATATGTTATTCTCACTGTCTCGCTGCTAATCTTACGTCATTCAGCAGCATTAAGCAGTCTCTCCGCACGTACACACTAAACAATTACGATCTATCACGTACAGCATGATAGTTCATGGATATTTACAGTACTTCTGTTATTACATAAATGGAGTCTGAACCAAAACTGTTTTCTTACAAAATGATAAAATGAGACTGTGATCTAATGCACAAAGATTTTTATTTTTCTTAATAATATAAATTATATTATCATCATGATTAAGATTGACATTATCCTCATAAATATTATCATTATTTTTTAAATTTGATATTTCCTATTTATCGGCCAGATATTACCTAACAATGCAACCATGCGATTATCATTATTCGTACTTCTATTTATCTATTTTTTTACACAAACAATCGAACATATATCCAAAATATATACGACAGCATATATATACTTATATATTTGCAAAAAAACATCCGTTTCGTATCAGTACATCTGGGTCAAATAAAATTTAGTGTCGCCCTTACTGCAACTTATAGGGCCATTATTGTCGTCTTTAGTTTATTAACATATATGTAATGTAAAACCCCGAGACATACATTTTCGATTAGTACTGATCTCCCTTCAAGTCTGGACTAACAATATATCTACAGTATCTTTCCCGTGCACTTCAATATTATGTTAATTATTTGGATCATAATGCTTGTATCTCTATTTTGGATTGCTCCATGCCATCCATCACGTAAATTATCGCCAAACAATTTTCTGCTTATTCTTGAGTGCAGAACTATTTCGAAAATGACTGGAGCCAAACTTTAGAAATTTATGTTGAAGATTGATATAAATGTTGCAGAAAGATTAATTCATCAAGGTTGCTTTCGGGTGTATAATTTTTAGTTTTTCAGGTTCATCTATACACTTAACCACACACCACCGGGTATGGCATATATACACATGCCATCCCCAATGTGTGATTAATTTAGTAATAGCTTTCATATATAGATGGCTACTCAAGTGCTGTCACCAATGAGCCAATGACGAGAATTGCCTGTCTCACCTGTTTACCATTTGCTTTGATATCCAGCAATATTAATAGTATTTGTGAAAAAATACTCCTTTACTTCTTTGTGGGTGAGCACTGGCAGAGCCATCTGTGTAGAGGCATTGCACAAAGCAATATTATAGTAAATACATTTTGAGCACTGGGTTAAAAGTCATATTTTTTATGGAAGTCAATAAATTATTGCGCAATATTCATATAAATTGCTGTAAAGTGTAATTAATTCCGTTTTTTCCTGGAACAATTCTCTTGAGTCTGAGCGAGTGTGGTGTTCAGTCTGTAATTCACTGCGCAACAATTACTGTCACTACAGTTTATTATTCTATCAATAATTCGCCCAATCTTTGGTCTATCGCGTGTCGTACAATGTACTTCTTCCAGGGCATTATCAGTCACTAGTGCTTATAACCACAAGGATTAGCCTATCAGAGCTCGAGATCTCCAGGTCGTGAATCCGAAGACAGGCGTGTAGATCCCGGAGGCTTCTGTCGCTTCAGGGTAAGATCACACGGACTGCGTCATTCACAAAAGGTGGGCCGGTGTCCTTACCTATGTAAACTAGTAAGTGCTTTTGAGTTAAGAATTATCCTGTGATTTTCTGGCCACCCATGCTGATACTCGGTTTGGTGCGAACCACATGATTCTCAAACGGACAGCTATGGCCACTTATCTATTTTCCGAAACCGGATTGGAGGACCTACATAAACCCCGATATAATGACATCTTCCTTTCTCCACACGATGCTGCAATATTCACACGGTCCACTACACATGGCACCGAGGAACCAATGGAATGTCTAGAATATGAAGTAAACTCGGGTGTATTTGGCGAGGGAAAAGGTAGAGGAGAGGGTGTTTTTTCAAGAAGTCGATATTTGGGCCATACGGAGGTTGCACACACAATGGTCGAACTCTGTAGCTACTGCAACTGTCATTATGTGATTGTGCGCGTGCTTCATTATTCTCCCCAATACCGTTGCACAATTGCAAGCCCAGTACTCCCTTATCTCATTGTCATGAATACTGACTGACATTACATAAACGCAAACATGTAGCATACAACTCGAGAGGTCAATTTATTTTTCTACTCAGGTTGAGGCAAGCAATATGTACACGAAAGGAATGCTCTCTATAATCATGAATGCAAGCGTCATGGTATATATGTCTTCGTTACAGTGGTATTTAAAACCTGATCTAAACCAGTGTTAGTCACTGTTGAGGAATGCAGTTTCTCTCTGACATGCAAGTACCAATGACAGTTTTGAAAGTTACGGGAAACGAATTGGACAAAATCCACATGGGGTCCTTGGGAGTGCATGGCCATAACCATGTGAAATGCTAATCACAAACATTAGGGGTAATCTCAGTATCACTACTAATGTTCAATATGTAGATATTTTGATAATGCTGACATTATCGCTACTATTAATAATATTCCATTACTACATCTACTAGTATAGCCAGAATTACTGCGACTATTATTCAATCTAAATACTGCTAATACTATCCGTAGTAATAGTAAGAACGATAATTTGATATATAATAATAATAACAATAATAAAATATAATGGTAAGTCCAATGATAAATTTCTAGATAAAGAGTAATGATAAAAAAACATTACAAAAAGCAAATAAAAAATATATAGTAATAATAATGGCAAAAACAATGATAATGCCTATAACAATAACAATAATGATAAAAGTAACAAGTAGCAATAGTGATGTTCATATTTCTAAAAATGAATAAGAGAAATACAAACGAAGGTGTACAATATCAATATTAGAACTAACAATAGCAAATGGCAATACTGATAACACTACTAATAATAAGAATATGGAAAGATAACATTGATATTAATATGTGATTATTGTTATTCTTTACTATATTATTATCATTACAATAATTATAATTGCAATAGTAATGCTGTTACTACTATTATTGCAATTATCATTAATAATGCAAATGAGAATAAAAAAATGGCCCTTTTCAATATCATTAGTATCGTTAACAATGACATTAGTATCATTGTCATTATAAATATAATTATCATCATCATTATTTATGATAATGATAATAATAATGTTAACAATAACGATGGCGATGAGAACAAGAGGTTGATAATGATATCACAATAAAAATAATTAGAATGATAATAATGATCATAATCATTATAAAAATATTGATAATAATAATAACAAAACTAATAATATTAATGAAGACAATAGTTATCATAATCAGTATTATTACATCAATAATGACTATAATAACAGTAACAAAATTAATAATGATGAATGATGATGATAATGATGATGGTGACGATGATAATTAATATGACGATAATAATGATAATAATAGTAATAATATAATAACGATAATAATAATAATATACGAATAATAATAATAATGATAACAAGAAAAAAACAATAACAATAACAATGAAAATTATAACAATGATGATAATGATAATAATGAAAATCAAAATTATTATTATCATAAAATAAAAATGTTCCTATTAGTGTTCATGACAACAGCAATAGTATCAATAATAATAATAGTAATAATGATAATAAAATATATTGATAATGGTATTAATAATGGTACTACTATTACTAATAATAATTATGATAATTCAACTTCGAATAAGAATGAAAGTAATGATAATAATATAAATAATGATATAATATAATAATGATAACGAAGATAATGATATTAGTAATGACAATGACAATAATAATAATGATAATAATAATAATAATAATAATAATAGTAACAATGATGATAATAATGACAGTGATGAAGACGAATATGATGATAATGATAAACATAATGAGGATAATGATTAATATAATGATAATAATAATACTAACAATAATGATAATAATAGTAGCAATAATGATAATAATAATTAAGATAATAATAGTAACAATAATAATGATAATTATCACAATGATAATATTAATAATTATTATAACAATAACAAAAATTATAATAATATGAATAAAATCAACAAAAATGGTAATAAAAGTAATAGCAATATCAATTCTACTACTACTAATGATGATGGTAATAATAATATTGTTAATGATAATATTAATGATACTATTACTAATGATAATTATGATCATCCTGATAAAGATGGCAATAATAGTAGTAACAGTAATGATAATGTTCATAATGATGATAATAATGATCATAATAATACAACTAGAAGCATTGAGAGAGCGCATACATCCGCCAAGCAATAGGGTAACTATTGCAATAAAAGATTCCTGGATCCGCATCATGATCCGGAATCCAAAATTTGACGGCATCCATATAGTAAAAATTTCATAAAACTTTCTTCTCCTTCTAACCAACGAACAAATAATATACGGATCGCCACCATAATTTAATGGCATCTAAGTTCGGCTAAGGCACGCCTCTGTTAAAAAATATAAATCATAAAAAAAATCTGTCCATATATATATATATATATATATATATATATATATATATATATATATTAAAAACGAAACAAAAAAATCTTATCAGCGCTACCAAAACATAACCTCTTTGGCGGAGGTAATAATAAAAATAGTACTAATAAAAACTGATACTACTGAAAATAATAATGATTATAATAATAGTAATAAATAACAATGAGATGATTAGAGACGGTAATAACAGAAAATAAAAACAATAAAAATGAACATGACATCAGTAGTAAAATAAGAATACAAATAGTAAGAACAACAGTTATAATAATGCAATAGTGATAATAATAATAATGATGATAACATTCATAAAAAATATAATAAAAACAAGGAATACTTTTAAAAACTACAACCGATAATAACTAGTAATGATATTAATAACCATAATAATAATAATAATGATAATAAAATCAAAATTATTATGATAATTTTGATAACAATGCAGAAAATAATTGGAATAAGTGTAAATGTACCAGTAGTAGTAGCATTAACAATGCCAATAAAAGTAATAACAACAGTAATAATAATAGTGACAATAAGAAACAATACTTATACCAATGATAATAATACTAATGATGATGATATTTATAATAGTAACAATGATAATAACTATAGAATTAATAACAATAGCTATACTAGCTATAACGATAATAAGAAACTAAGAGTAGTAGTAGTTGTTGTAGTAGTAGAAGTAATAATATGA
>NC_091566.1:22042016-22044516 GCF_042767895.1 Penaeus vannamei | reverse complement strand
ATATATATATATATATATATATATATATATATATATATATATATATATATATCTATATATATATGTGTATATAAACATACATACATATATATATATATATATATATATATATATATATATATATATATATATATATATGTGTGTGTGTGTGTGTGTGTGTGTGTGTGTGTGTGTGTGTGTATGTGTGTGTGTGTGTGTGTGTGTATATATATATGTGTGTGTGTGTGTGTGTGTGTATGGAATGAGAGAGGGAGACTGATATAGTTTACGCTTTAAGCTTACACTATCCACAGACCAGAATTCCCGTATGAGTAATGCATAAGAAATCCTGCATGCGAATAATTGCTTCCTACGTAGTCAATACTTTATAACTGTTTATTAATTTTACTTTGTTAAACTTCTCCAATCTACGTCATATAAACTCCAATATACGATTGGATCTGTTTGTAGCCTGCAAGTATGTAAAGAAGTAATGGTTCATCTATTCAAATGAATTTTGTGTCTGTTGTATTCGCTATATATGTGTGTTCACATTTGTGTGTAATGGTGTTAAAATTACCAATGTACATGAAATTAACTGACAACACACGAACGGACGCTTTAATATGTGTATGGCTTTCGTTTCTGCAGTCAACAAATCGGTAAATTAAGAGAGGCATTTCTTTGGAAATTACTTGCGTCAGTACAAAGCGTCATTTATCCTATTCATGTGTATTCGAGCTCGTCGTCCTGCGTGCGTGCCAAATTGTTCAAGTCTAGTGGAACAATCGGCCTTGTGTCCCGCGTAGTAGAGTGAAGATGACGTGCGGGGAATATACGACTTGGCTATAAGCATCAGTAAGATCCTGTCATATTGATGGTACGAAAGTATGTTAGGGAGACGGCACGACTGAACACTATGCCGCCTCGTTACGCAAAACCTATAGAGCGCGTGTGACACGTATCCTGTTTCAGATTTCGGTAGTGGACCCATGGGGTGGATTACTGATCTTGTTACAGAATCATGTGCATCTACTTTATTTTAGGCATGTAGTTTTCTTTTTCTTTTCTTACGGGAAAATAATGATAAAGAACAACATCGACACAAGTGAAAAAACGCATGTGAATTTTTATTTTGCAATAGAGAGAATATGGATGATGAAATTTTTGAGTGCACTTTTAGTTAAACGACTTTTTATAGAGAAAAACTAGCTACAAATCAAGTATTCTTAACAGTCTATGTCATTCGATTTCCCTTTCATTTTAATGCAATAGTGATATCCTAAAAGGAGATTCCAATTATATACGCGAGTAAAAAGTATCGCAACATTAAGAGAGGTTGCATACAAGTCTTCATGGTATTACAAATACTACCTAACAACGTATTATATCGTAGGCGATACTGTCAAATTTACAAGCAGCACAAAATGTCTATTCTTTTCTCTGCATCTCTCTTTCTTTCTCTGTTCCCGTGTTGACATTAAATACCCATAATTAAGTAAAAAAAAAATTGCCTACACCATTGAAATATGAACGAAAACGATATAGTCTTCGTATTGTGTGTATAAATCATGAAGGACGCACTGTTCACAACAAATATTACACTATAATTGCATCATTGTTTCTCTGTCCTTCCTTCTCTGACGAGATAACCCGTCTTGAAAGGGCTAACCCACTTACCTGTGTCGTCTGATGGGAAGACCACATTCTAGAGCCGTCTCTTCGTTAGATTTATATTTTTTCAAATGGACATTAATACTGACATAACATACAGCACAGTCTGAGAGGCATTCACGAAATACTTACAGCCAATTTATTGACCAAGCCGTGATAAATTGTAGTGCCAGAAGCAGCAGTATTTTCTTCATGTTTCACACTATACTACAGCCTTTATGCGGTACATATTTCACATTGACGAACATCACAGGAATCATTGACATTACAGCACTCCCGTTCAATGTTCTTCATTACGGGATGCAGTTGACTAGATCACGCGTGTTCTCGATACGCGCCAGGGCTCCTTGAAGTACTCATAGTTAAGGAAACCGGATACGATCCGTAACACTGACGGCCTGGACCCATGTGACGGGTGCTGGTTTAACGACGCCACTGTAAATAAGTCGAAGCCCGCCGCCACCACCACTACACGAACAACCTTCTGCTTTCATGGAGAATTTCGTTCCAACACATTCTCGGATATTCACAATGTCACATACACCATTGAATTATCTCGTACGTAGACCACCTGCTACCGTGCAATTCAAAGAGCTTTTCTAGGCATGTTCACAGAGAGTCCCATTCGCAAGATAATCAGCACAGTCTGGGCGCATATCTGGTTTGACGCATCTGACGCTAGACACAACCTGCGCCGTCCTTGCGCCGCTCATCACTGCCATAAGTCGGTCTGCCTCCCTTGCTGGGCACAAGGAGGCGCCGTCCTACACAGGTAAAAAAATGACACGCTGGGAGTTCGGACCGTCACAACAAACGCACGTGCTGCTACTGACTCTCAGCATCTCCG